>NW_026067904.1:16154942-16240370 GCF_014885135.2 Alexandromys fortis
GTATTGTAATAATATATAATTATATATATATACTAATATGTAAGTAAATAAACTAGGACATCTTGATTTTAAAAGGCATTTCAATTGAAAATAAATAAAACATTTTAAAATTTATTTTATTTTTTGTAAACAAAAACAAACTATCCTTTTTCATTTTACATACCAATCTCAGTTCCCACTCCCTCCCATCCTCCTCTTCCCTCCAACTATTCCCTACCCCAATGCCCATCCACTACTCAGAGAGGGTATGTAAAGTACTTTTCTTTGGTATGCATACAAAGACAATGGGTTTCCAAAAACCCAGTACAAGCAGTAGTAGTCCTGGCACCATTGCTAGTGGCCCCATAGTTTGTGATTTATATAATATGATTTGTGAATTGTATACTCTTTTATTTGAAAAATCCTATATTATTCACCAAAACTATAAGTCACAAATGAGTTAATCAAAGTTGCCATATAGTATACACATAAGTGCATACAATTTTGTTCAATGTCTAAATAATCCAAAAATGAAGAAAGCAATTCCATTTTATTCACACCAAAATAAAATACTTTGTATTAATTTACTAAAGGATGTGAAGAAATCATTACCTACATTGTGTAAGTTTTACTGGAGTAAATTGAAGAGCAAACGTTAGAGACTGTCTCTCAGGTGTCCTAGCAGAAATCAGTTATTTGGGTGACAACGGTAATGTTAATAAATTAGCTAACATTGATGGATGACAATGGTTAAGATGACAATAGTTGGTATTGTAGCTATCAGCATGGTAGACTCAGGCCACAGATGGCCTGGATAAGTACAGTGGAGGTGAGGGTTCTACAGTGTTCAAAGAATATATTATGATATTGAAAGTCATAGAGCCATACAGAAAGATGAGGTCAAGTTTAAAAAAGCTTCATCATGGAATTATTCATTTGAGATAGCACTGGATGATGATTATGCTAGCGTGTCGAATGGCAAAAGCGTTTCCACCCTGCCTTCTAATATATGCAACATACCATACACAATATGTACACAATAAACACAAATGGTATTATTTTGGATTGTAAATTTATTTTATTTTTATACACAGCATTTAACACATATTTGTGCTACTGATTTTTTTCAAATATTAAATGGTATCTTCACCCCTCACCCCCAAAAAGAAAGTTGTATAATTCTGGGTGATTCCACAGCAGGGAAATAAACAAATGGAAATCAAGCTAAATAGTTCTACCTCTGTCTTTTGAGTCACATATGGTTCATCTATCAAAAGCACATTCATTCTCAAATTTGAGGTATAATTAAAATACAAGAATATTAAGATTTATGCCTTAGAACCCTAATTTTATCTAATTATTTATGAGATTTATTTTATATTATTTCAAATATTTAAATCATTAATTTCAGGTTATATAATTTTCTCAAATAAAACAAAAATATGACATGTGGGCTAATAAACTTTAAAAATTATTACTAAACTAATAATTATTGTGAATATGTCAACACAGGTCCACCAAGGTATCTATGTGGAAGACAGAGGAGAAGCTTTTGGAGTCAGTTCTTTCCAGATTCATGCATCAGGTTCTTTATCCTCTGAATCATGAAACCAGCCCTAAATTATTGAAATTTAATAACGAACTAATTTTATTTTTCTTCTTATTGCACACACACACACACACACACACACATTCCTTGTCATAGTTGCTGTTCTCTTGTTATGATGAGGCTTCATGACCAAAACAACTTGGAGAAGAAAGCATTTAGTTAGAGGTTTGCTTACAGTTTCTGAGGTTTAGTCTATGATCATTATGGTATAAAACATGGCAGTAGAAGACATGCTGGAAGAATGTTGGAACATTAGTTGAGAGGTGGCCTCTGACTTGCAGGTAAAAGACTAAGCAAGACTCAATTGTGCTTGTGTGGGTTTTTGATACCTCACAGCCTATCCAAAACTGTACACCACTTCCAGCAAGGCACCTAATCCTTCTCAAATACTTCTACTAAATAGGACCAAAAATTCAAAAATATGAGTCCATGGGGGTCACTCTGATTCAAAAATTCTTCCTTCTTAATTTTTCTGTCCTCTACCCTATTTTAGGCAATATTTGGGTACTTCAGAAAACTTGAGTTGAGTTGTAGAGAGGTTAGACGTGAACCTTAGATGTTACTCATGAAGAGACAAGCACGATTCTAAGAAAATTAACAATTAATTTTTGTTGCTTCTTCTCCAGTGACTTGCCAAGAACTGAGTATTTATTTAAGTAGATACATTGTGATCTGAAAAATTTAAAAATTGAAACAGAAAAAAATTCAACACTGATAAATATTCTGACACTCTGATCTTGTATTTCTCTGCCTTCAGAAATATAATGAATTAATATTTGTGTACTAAATAATTTAGTCTATGGTGTTTTGTTATGAAAGATGAAATTACTACATTGTCAACTAAAATACTATAGGAAATTCCAAACATTGTTTAAGCAAATATAATTACATAAATAGATAATCTTAAAGTGAATAATTTATAAATTTATCATTTAAATAGATGAGAAAACCTTATCATTGATGAAGAAAATTTGATATGACCATATAATGAAGCTAAAGGATCAAAAGATTTGTCATTTATAATTAATATGAAAAACTTCTACACTAAGGCCTAAGGAATGGAAATTGGCTATCATTTTCTTCTGATTTATATTTAAAATTATTTTAAATTTAAAATACTTTGAAGTTAATTCATTTTTTACTTTAATATAATTTAATAATGAATTTTTTATTTCTAATGTGAAACTTTATTTTATGATAGTGTGGATTGAATATCAAGTGTTTCCTAAGATAGAGGCTGCATATTTTGCTCTTTTTATTTTACCTTTCCTCAAACCTTTGATTCTTGTATATTTTTGTTAAATATAATGTTATTACTATAAAATAATCATTTTAATTGATAATGATGGTATCTAATATGGATTAGTAAATCTATAAGAGTAATACATTTTGAGGAACAAAAGATTACAAGAATACATGTTTAAAAGTAAGGCATGACTAAATATTTTTAAAAGGTAAAACTGGATCATCCTCTTAAATATGTTTTAATGGATTTCTCAAAACTAATTATGAAATTGAATTTATAGCCTATTTTATTTATGTATATACATTATTCAATTTATTACAAATGAATATTATAGTATATTGTTAATTTTCCAACTTATTTTAAATTGTGGAACATGGTAATGATTTTCTTATTCTGTGTTTTACAGCAGAGCACTAAAGTTTATAATGCTTTTTTACAAATACAGTCTCATTTGATGACATGCCATTTGGTAAGCATAGTATTTGAGTTCTTTGCTTTTTTTTAGACCTGATACACAAAAGTATCAAATAGGATGATAGTTTATACCATATGATAGCAAATATTGTATTTCCTCAGTTTTGAATAGCTTCATTATGCAAATAAATTTACAGTCTACCAGAAAGAACATTTTGTATATAGCATCAGCAGCATGTAAGCGATAAGTTCTGCAAGCTACCATAAACTCAATGTGTGCTTCTTTGAAATACATTTGGAAACAATTCCCATTATGATGTGTTAAGATATGGGAAGCACAGGGAACATGCTCAGGTCACGATAGAGCTTGAGAAAGTTTGCTTATACCCCTTTTGCTCCACTGTTTTCTTTAAAAACGGGTAGATAGTGATTTCTGTTCTTCTGCCATCTGAGGATATGTAGAAAGAACTGCTGCGGGAGGGAGACATACCTAGACATCACACCTAGCTGCAAAGACATTGATATGAAAATCCATAAGGTATAAAAATATGAATGAGAAGGAAAGTAGTTTCTATTTTCTATTCTGATTTCTACCTCTATTAGCAATCCCATCTACATATACAGAGTGATTTACTCGGATTTGTAAAATAACGTGTAAATGAGGATTGGAGATATTGTTCCACTAAAAGAAGGCTACCGCAGCGTGCAGCTAGCCTATGTTTGATCCCTAGTGTTTCTTAAAAAAGGGGTATTGGTGGATTTTGTAAGTAAAGCACTTGAGAAATTGAAGCTGGACAATCATAAGATCAACTAAATATCTGCCAGTATAGGGAATTTGAGTTTGTTCTTGGTTGCACATAAGCCTTTCTCCAAAAACAAGGGGAGAAAGTAATGAAATCAGTAGCTGAAGAAGAAATTAGATGTTGCAAAGTGGTTTACTATGTTACCTTTAGTCTTAGGAAAGTTCTGGACTGAGTTATTCACAGTAGTTCTCTAGAAAATTTGTAAAAGTACACTAGCTCTGAGATACCAAGTAGCTTGTATCAAATCACAGACAGTCCACTGTTGATTCCTTCCTAGAATAAAAATACAAAAACTACATGTTTAATAGTTGATAAATGTGACATTAATCTATATCGCAAATTGATTCTTCTTGTTGTTCCACTGAAGAAACATGAGAGATCAGAGACCCCAGAGATTATCACTTCCATGGGAGAGTGGTGGTTTCCTTTATGATATCTTCTAAATTTTCTTACATGTTTAATGTGGTGGCATTAACACCCATGTCTGATAGTCACTAAAATATTGCTATACCATTGTTCATCTTGCTTGCACCTACTCCAAAATCATCTAAAATTATATAAATATGTTTCACTAATACAATATTATGTTTAATGTATTTGATATTTCTTCTCATATTGACCTTTCTTGATGAAGCCGTATGTAGTGTCATGATATAATTTCCTCTCAACATGGTAATTATCTAGAGTCGAACCTGTCCCTTTACATAGTCTAGGCAAGTATATCAAACCCTAAGAGTCTATTTTTTGTCCAAACAAATTAAAATATATATGCATATGAGTAGGATATATTGTAGTTTATAAATTATAAAAGACTAAAAATTACAAAATTAATCATGTGTCAACCTCTACTTAGATAACAATGTACAAGATATGCCTAAAAAGTAGAAATAAGACAAACTCAGGTGGTGAATGAACAGGTGAACAGTCAGTTTAATGACTTCACAGTGCTATCTAGAAGCAGTAGACAAAGTAGCATGGGAAATCCCCACAGTCTCCCTTATTGAAGAAACAGACTGAGCAATCAATATTTGATTTTTGCTTTTAACTTGACTTTTGAAACTATTTTTTGTCAATTTCATAAATAAAGCATTTTTACCACTTCCTCTTCTCCCCCCACAACTAGTGTGCCCTTTCTCCCTCTCAAAATCATGACCTGTTCTACACATGCTAGTGTGGTTCCTATACAAGTATTGCATAACCATCAGCAGCTCCTCTGAAGAAGATTGCCTCCTTCTTTCTTTTTATATTAAACTATTTATTAAAAAAAAACAGTGTTTTTTTTCACTTTGAAAAAAAAGCACATCACTTTGAAGCAGGACCAAGACCTTCCCCACTCACTATACCTATGCTGAGTATGATATCCCTCCAATTAAGGGCCAATGACTGACCTGTAGCACTGCATCTAGAGTTAGAGCTTGGTGAGACTTCTCTCATTCACCTTACCATGTGAACTTGCATTCACATGCGTTAATTGCTTGGGTCATTATTTGGTGATATCTTGGGTACATTTTCCTTCTGGTAGCTAGAAGATATTTTCTAACATCAAGAATCCTTATCCTCATTAAATCTTTCCACCCATTTTTCTGTGATTTTTCATGAGCCTTACAGTTACTAAACGTTTTCATATCCTCTGCATTTGACAAGTTTTGAATCTTTGTGATAGTCTTTCTTTTTCAACAGTTCTCTAGATGGATGTCCTCAAATACATAAATGCTGATTATCACAGATAAGATTCAGGCTTAATTTTCAAGACTAGCTAACAGAGCTAAGAATAATCCCAATGTTTCCTAATAAGATTAGTTAGTAACCATCATATTCCAAAGGTGATGAATGGTCTACACAGGGAGATCGGTAATGGGAATAATTCTTCCTTGATCTACCAGTGTGACAAGAATACTGAAAATATGCATTGAAAAGTTCTCAAAGAGGAAGAACAAACCAAGAATGGTTCCAAGAAATTTAACTGTATTGCAAGCCAGTCTCAAAGTTTTATGATAATAATAGTGAAAAATAGAAAATAAAGCAGTAATTTATCATTAATGATGCCTACCAATAGAATTTCCAGAATGCTAAGCAGAAAAGATGGAAATTTTCTGTATAACAAGAATGAAATACTCACTAAAAATAATCTACAGTTGGCATACATGGTTGAACTGAAACTGGCCATTAAAATCATAATAGAAATTTAGCTCATATGCTTGAAAAGTTAGGTGGCAATACACACTCTGGTGAAAAAGCTAGAAAATTTTCACATATCTACATACTTTAGGAAAATTCTGCAGTTGCAGGATTCTATGTGGTTTTTCAAATAATCTTTAGTGTTAGTTTTCTCTCTCCATATTTCCTCCTTATCATTCTCTTCCACACTCCTCTCCAATAAATCCTTTTATTCTAGTTTTGCCTCTATATCTTCATAATACTATGTTCTTTTAATACTTCATTGTGAGATCTGATCCAATCTGGTCTCTTCCTGTGTACTTAGTCTAAATCAAAAGCATAAAAGTATATCCACATAAAAAGGAAAACATATAGTATTTGTATTTATTGAAGTCTTGGTTAATGCACCCACAATGAAATTTTAGCTCCATCCATTTACCTGTGGATATCATAAATTCATCTTAACAGCTAAATAATAATCTTGTGTAAATGTACCATATTTTCATTATCTATTCATCAGTTGGTGAGTACCTAGGCTGTTTCCAGTTTCTGGCTAATATGAATAGAAACTCACGAGGTAGATGAGCAAGTGTCTTTGTAGTAGGATTTAAGATGCTTTGGGTATATGCCAAAGAGTGCTATAAATTGATCGTGAGGTTGGTCAGTTCCTGAACTTCTTAAGGAAGTGCTATGCTTATTTCTGTAGCAGCCGTATCAGTTTGCAAGCCTTTGGATAATGAGTAAATGTTCCCCTTTTCCCATAATCTTATCAGCATAAGCTATCATTTGTTTTATTGATCTTGGCTATTCTGACTGGGATAACATGAAATCATAGGTGGTTTGATATATTAAGACTCAATTTGTTTATTTCTTTATACATTCCCAATACCAGCAATATCTTAAATGTATAATTAATCACGATCTTTTGCCACTTGTATGCTTCCATATTGTCCAAATGATGAGATCTTTTGCTATATAAAAGCTTTGCAGATTCATGTGGCAGCATTTACTTATTGTTAATCTTAATGACTGTGGTATGGTTGTCCTGTTCAGGAGGTCCTTTAACTGCACCAAGGGAGAGGGAGAGAGAGAGAGAGAGAGAGAGAGAGAGAGAGAGAGAGAGAGAGAGAGAGAGTCATTCCCACTGAGAGTCCCAAAAGAGAGGGAGAGAGAGACACCCTTCCCCCCACCCACAGCAAGGAGCCCCCCCCCCCCCCCCGAAAAAAAAGCTCTCCAAAATTAGAGACATTAAACACATGGAGAAGACCTGTTGTAGACCTCCAATTTCAACTCTCTCTGTGTATAATATCTGTACAATTTTCCACTCCCATCTGCTGCCAGAGGAAGACTCTCTGATGACAAATGGGCAAGTTACCGGTCTATGAGTATCTATAGTGTGCCTTTAGGAATCATTTAATTGATGTTTTTAGACCAGTAAAGAGACTAATTGTTAATTGTGAATACTCACACTTAGCTTTCTTAGGCTTGTTTAGCGAGCTTTTCTTTTCTGTCCTTGTTTAAGTTAATCCACTCTGTCAATCTATGTGCTGCCCTGAGGTTCATTTACCTCATCTACATACTATTCTGATTCCCATGCTGTTTGCCTGGATCACAGCTGTCTGATTTTGTCTGACTATGTCACAGCTGATTGACCCTGGCTGGCTGACTCCCCTTTTCTCTGCCCGCCACACCTGCATATCTCTCCTTTGCCTAGTTGTTGGCCATTCAGCTTGTTATTAGAATAATCAGGCACCTTAGGCAGGCAAGATAAAACAAGAACACATCTTTACATAATTAAACAAAACAGCATAAACAATTGCAACATATCATTATGTAGTTATATAATTATTCTGAAACACAAGTAAACACACCTTTTTACATAGTTAAACTAAAACAAGAGAGCTGTGTGGGTGCTGTCCTCAGGAAAGGCATCCCTCTGTCCTCACATCAGCCTTGGTTGTTTGGGGTTCTCCATGGATCCCCTCCACCAACAACTCAATTGAATGTAACTTAGTCCTACCACTAGAAGTATTGCCACTGCAAGAAACAGCCATTTGAGACTCCATGTCTCCCATTACTAGGGCTCCTCACCAAGATCTCGTCAAAGAGAGATCCTCCTGCCTCTGTCTCCCGAGTGTTGGGATTACAGAAGTGTGCCATAACTGCTCAGCTAACATTTATTATACAATACATTCTAATCATATTTTCTCTTCCTCAGCTTTTCCCAGATATTTGAACCCCTCTACTGTCCAGGAGTTCCCACTGCCCTAGTTGTCTAACACCTCACAAATATGCCAAATTTCTTGTCTCTCCTAGTACTGTCTCTCTCCACCCTTCCTCCTGCATCTGATACCTCCTGCTCCTGACCCTACCAGCCCACATTCCATCTGGAGATTCTCTCAGATACCCCTTTCCAGAGAGATCCATGAATCTCACCTAGAGCTCTCCTTTTTACCTAACCTCTCTGGTTCTCTAGACTGTAACTCAATTGCCATTTGCTTAACAACTTATATCTACTTATAAGCAGATACACACCATATTTGTTTTTCTCAATATTTTATTTTGTTTTGTTATTTATCTTATTTGTCTTATAGTTATGTGTGTTTACTTGTATTTTTTTTAGGATTTTTTTGTTTTGTTTGTGTTTTGAAAGTTGATGAAAGGCCATAAATCTTGGTTGGTAGAGAGGTACAAAGATCTGGGAAGAACTGGGAAAGAGAAAATATCATTATAATACATTGTATGGAAAATGTTAGCTGAGCAGTCATGGCACACTTCTTACTCCCAGCACTCGGGAGACAGAGGCAGGAGGATTTCTGTATTTGAGGCTATCCTGTCTACAGAGAAAGTTCCCGACAGCTAGTACTACATATAGAAAAACCCTGTCTTGAAAACCAATAAATAATAAATGAATACTAAGTAAAGAAAGGAAGACAAAATAAAGAAAAAAGGCTACCACTTTTCTATAAAAAAATGAAAAAGTCCATATACAAAATACTGAAATAGAATTCAAAATCCCCAGAAGGTAATCTAATTCTGTCAGTAATTATTTTGTTAGTAATAAATAACTAAAAATATAAGTGTAAAACTGAAAGTCAATTGGAGAAAATCTGAGAGAAAAATTTTCTGATGTTGATAGCCATATTATGCATAAATCACCATACTGCAAGTTGATTAAAAGAAATATTGTTGCAAAAACAATGGAAGGACAGATGCATGGCACAAAGAACTCTTTGCAGTTCTTAATGTTCATAATTCAGTTATGCAAGTGCAGCAAAAGACTTTCAAATTAGTAAGAAACAGCTGTTTCAGTTTTTTGAGGAGGAATTTCAACAAAGCAAATACTCAAATAGCTGAGAGATATCCATCATGATATATCATTAGTAAAATGCAATAGCAACATCCGATTGAAATTCTGCTCCCGAACACTAAATGATAGAACATTTATGAAATACTGAAGACCTGAAGCTCAAATTTGCAGTTTTTAAAAAGGACAATATACGGGGAGCAGATGGAGGGAGAGCACGGGCAGGGATGTCAGGACCACAAGGGGTGCACCCAACCACTGAGACAGTGGGGCTGATCTATTGGGAGCTCACCAAGGCCAGCTGGACTGTGACTGAAAAACCATGGGATAAAACCAGAATCTCTGAACATGGCGAACAATGAGGGCTGATGAGAAGCCAAGGACAATGGCACGGGGTTTTGATCCTACTTCATGTTCCGGCTTGGTGGGAGCCTAGCCAGTTTGGATGTTCACCTTCCTAGACATGGACGGAGGGGGGAGGACCTTGGACTTTCGACAAGGCAGGGAACCCTGACTGCTCTTTGGACTGGAGAGGGAGGGGGAGAGGAGTAGGGGGAGGGGGAAAAGGGTGGGAGGAGGGGGAGGGAAATGGGAGGCTGGGAGGAGGGTGAAACTTTTGTTTTCCTTTTCTCAATAAAAAAAAGAAAGCACAATATATCTCAAGAAAACTGATACTTTCTGTTATTTTTATTCACCTAATATCTCCTTTCTTATTTTTCAATATTTTATTTTCTAGTGGATGGATTATTCTTTATCAATGTCGATAACAACTGGTAAGACTAAAAATAGGTTTCTTACAGATTATTAATAATTTCATTCATGCAATTTATGAGGTTTATTTCTTTTTCTTGTTTGTTTTTGTGTTTGTCCTTCTTTTAGATAAGAGGTATAGATTGGATACTCTTAATTGTATCATTAAAGAGACATTTTTTCCCATTTAGTTTGTTACTGCAAAGGTTATTAATTGTGTAATATTAGGTTAAATTTGGCTTCCTCAGAAAAATTAATTTTGTTATATTTTATTGTAATCTTATATCTATTCTAGTTTACTTTTTGCAACCTCTTTAAGAAATTTCATAATTTTGCCTGTGTGCTTTTTCTTCCTTATGGGATTGATTTTTTACATCAGAGAAAAATATGAAATAGTATTTTTTTCATTTTTTTGTGGTGTGAAAAAGGATGTTTTAGTTTGCATTAAAATTATTTTGTAATTATATGTGAAGCCATCCACACTTCTGTGTGAAGATGTGTAATTAAAAATGTAGACAGTATTCCAGCTAACTTTATTTTAATCAAATTTTGTGATTCTGTATTTCCCAAATTTATCTCAAATTTTATGTCACCCAACCATAATAGAGCCTGTTCCATACACTTTCATTAATCTTATGGAGTTAGACTTTTTATAGTTTCAGTGTCCTTTAAGTACTCTAAGTTGGTCAGATCTGCGAATTCATAGGAAGCTCTGGGTCCTCCTTCCTATTGTCCTGGTAGAAGTTTTAGCTTTTTTACATGATTCTTATGTCTTCTGTATCCATGATTTTCATTTTTCAAACTTAGCTCTCTTTAAAATAATTGTATTTTATTCATAAAATAAATATATTTTATTTATTCATAAAATTATTTTTATGCAATGAATTTTAAGCAAGGCTTGTTTCTTCTCCAATTTTTCCCAGATGATCTCGCTTTTTCCTACCTAACAAACTTTAGATACTTTTAAATTTTCTGTTATAAAAAAACAAAAACAAAATAAGCAAGAATGACTACAATTACACAAAATACTAAAATAAAAATGAAAACATACAAGCAAATACTTAATAATGATAATGCAAGAACACCAATAACAAAGCAAATTTCCACAAATTGCTTGCAAAGTCCTTAGAACATCAGGGTTATGTGGTAACTTCATGCTTCTTCATCTCCTAATTTTGCTTATTTCCATATTATTATTGTTTTACACTATTGCTGTGGAGACAAGCAAAATTCTACATTCTCCATGGAGGAAATTCTCCATGGAGTTATTCAGCCATTATTTATTTTTGTCATTCCTAACTATTAATATAATAAATTATAAATAATTAAATAGGTGATCTTTAAATCAAAAGATGTAAGGGAGAGATAATAATCAAATAGTAATATATCATCATGATATGCTATGACCATACCTATGCTAATAATCCATATGATTACAGTAGATAATCAATGTACAAATACCAATGTCATAATCGACAACATGTCTTTGTCAGTATATATCTTGTTTCCATTTTTCCGAATTTTTCTATTAATTACTAAAAGTTTTTTTCATAACTTTGATATGAGTAATGATGCTAAAATAACCATGAGAATGAAGATGCATTTTTACTAGTTCTTTTACAATTTATATATTCATAAATGCACTTCTTGTTAATTTATACACATTTATATAAATACTGTGCATATACATTACTTGTATAGATACACTATGTGTATGTGACACAGAGAGAGAGTGAGAGACTAATGAATCATATGGCATGTCTATTTTAGAGGAACCTTCACACTGCAGTATATAATGATCTTATCAATTTATCTCCCCACCTGTATTATACCAGAATTTTCCTTATTTCCATTTTACTCTTCTTTGATCCTATTCCTGTAAAATCAAGCAAAATTCTATAATCTCCAGGTAGGAAATTAACTACATTTGGTGGTTTGAATGAAAATGTTCTACATATGCTGTAGGAGATTCTGCAACCAGTGGCCTTTAAATTACCTGCACACTTGAGTGGGACCTCTTATACTATAAATACCCATGTGAAGTTACAGATGAGAGCAATATTTCCAGAGTCAGTGGTCCCACAGGCCTTACCTAGATTGGATTCTTTCCCATCAGAGGATCACTCATCTGGTCATTTGACTTCGGAATACTAGTTGTCATTTGCTGCAGCTCTCATGGCTCCTAAAGGCCTTGTGGAGACTCCGAGATGTTATAGATGGTAGAACTGTGGGACACCTGTCAAAGATCTTTGCTAACAGAGAGTGGAACCAGCTCAAGGAAAGAAGTGTGTTGCACTCAACAAAGCTGAAAGAATTGGAGATATCAATAGTGCTTGGACATAAGACATGAAGATGCAGAGTTTAAAGTGTACCCATTTTGTTTTAAGTCTTGTTTTGGTCCAGTATTTTCCACACTATGCATACTATGGAGTCAGGCGGTGGTGGCACACACCTTCAATCCCAGCACTCAGGAGGCAGAGGCAGTCAAATCTCTGTGCGTTCAAAGCCAGCCTGGTCTACAAGAACTAGTTTCAGGACAGACCCCGAAGCTACAGAGTAAATCCTGTCTCAAAAAGCGAAAAAAAAAAAAAAAAAGATTTCCTATTATGTAGAAAAATACAGATGGGGTAAAAAAAGATTTAGTTCTTTAGAAAATAGAATGTTGTTGACCAGAAACCAGAGATAGAAATATAATCATTTCTTATAAGGAAGTATCAAGACACACATTAATATATTTTGGATATGTATAACCCCAGCAGCACAGACATTAAGGGCAACATTGAATAAATGGAACCTTCTGAAACTGAGAAGCTTCTGTAAAGCAAAGGACACTGAGGCAACCTACTGACTGGGTGAAGATCTTCACAAACTCCGCAACAAACAAAGGTCTAATCTCCAAAATATATAAAGAACTCAAGAAACCAGACTTTAAAATGTTTTTATATTTTTACATCCCCAACAGTATTTGTCCTCCCTCCACTGCTCCAAGTCTCTCTATGCCACCTTCTGCCCATCCACTCCTCTTTCTCTGTTTGTCTTCAGAAAAGGGCAGCCTCCTATGGATTCCAGCCAGCCATGCTTAGTATGTTTTAGTATGACTAGGCACCTTCTCCTCTAATAAGTCAGGACTAGGCAAATCCCAGAGGAGATAAGGTAATACACAATTTAAATTTGGAAACTCAAATTATTACCTCACTATGACTGCCTCATTTTTTTTTTTATCACTTAGCAGTCATCTTACGGTAGATATTTCATCAGGAAAGATTTGGCTATGGCAAGATGAATGACTGTGGTCAATTAAGTTAGGAAAAGTAATTCAGTGAAGACTAATTACATGTTACGATTTCTGAGAAAAATTCTTTGCGGAGAACAAAAACTTTCTAGATGTTAGTGTGCTATATATTTTTAATATGATAATGCCATCCTAATTTTATTAGATAGTGAGTTACCAAAATAATCCACCACGATCTGTCCCAACAGGGTCTTGAACATTAGTCATTAAGGAGAAAGCACAAGTGACACCCTTCTGAAATTAAAAATATTCAATATGTTTGTATCATTTGTTCAAAAATGTTAACATGATAGCAAATTAAAGTTCATAAAGCTATTATAGATATTTATTTAATATTTCTCCTGTTTAACTCTACCTGATAGCAATTGCTTGTCAATTATTTTTCAAAAACTCAGAGCTTTCTTTAGAGAAACTGGGCTTTGAAGGTCAGCTGTGACTAATACTATTGACTATATCTATGTGGTGTGTGTGGACTTTTATGAATGTGTATGTGCATGATGCAGTTCTTATAATAGATTTGGGATAAAAACCCACGACATCTATGTCCATGTCCATATAGCTAAGATACAGAACAAACATATTATATTCCAAACTTTCTGAGAATATAAAAGATGTGCAAATATAAGCAAATTTCATATATTTATATAATTTATCATTAATTTAATACATGTCATTGCTTCACATGGACACAAAAAAGTGGATACTATGTATAATCTGTAGTTCAAACTTTCCATAGAACAATATGCCTTAGGAATTTGTTCATACTAATTCATAAAGAATTTGTCCACTGCTACATTTTAGGTAGAACTTTATTGTTTACATGCCTGACTCTAACAAATAACAAATAATCCTTTATTGGTTGATTCTAACCTCAAAATTGTTAAGATAAAATATTGCAATTATGGCAATCCTTTGATATACATTGTTGTAAATTTGTTAACAAATTATTTCAATATCTATAAGTGGTAGTTTGATGTAGTCTACTACATAATTTAAACATATAATGTTATTTAATACATTTGCAAAAATACCTCAAATATTATTTATTTGGTTTTGTTTGCTTCTCCGTTTGGATTGTTTTATTTTTCGCTTGTGTGCATGATTCTGGAGATGAGCCCAGAGCCTTTGCATACAGGCAAGGATTCTGTGTAATGAACGGCAGTATGCCTTAAAATCTGATTTTGTTGCCATTGATGTTTTGTTGTTTATTTTATTTTTATTTATTATTCTCTTATTTCTTACCTAAAAAATGCCTTGAACTTCTAATCCTCCTGACTTAACCGCATAAGTATTGCTATTTGAAGGATATACTAAACACAATTTTTATGCTCTTTTGATGTTCCAACCCAGAGCTTCCTAGATGCTAGCTAGGCAAGAACTCTCCTATCTTAGCTATATGTCAAGCCCAAGAATGTTTTTTTTTTTTTTTTTTTTTTTTTGGTTTTTCAAAACAGGGTTTCTCTGTGGCTTTGGAGCCTGTCCTGGAACTAGCTCTGTAGACCAGGCTGGTCTCGAACTCACAGAGATCTGCCTGCCTCTGCCTCCCGAGTGCTGAGATTAAAGGTGTGCGCCACCACCGCCCAGCAAGAATGTATTTTCAGTATCACTGCACCAATAGTGTATGTAGTCAAAGTGTCACATGCTTTATGATACAATTTTGACATTGAAATTTGAGGGAAATGCCTTAAAATACATGTTACTAATGTTTCCTTTTTTCTGTGTTTGTGCTGGTGGTCAGTGGAGTAACTCATTATTTGTATCTTTCTTTTCTTTATCAAGTTACAATTTTTTAAAAAAACTGAATGGAACTTTGTAGCATAACAAAATTATCAAAGAATTACAGAAATGCTATTGTTATTTAAAGGATTAAGCTACTACTTGCAAATAAGTTTATAACAAAATTTTATCAATATGTTTAGCACTGGAACAGAAATGCTAATGAAGGTGGCGGTATTTCAGAACGAGTTCATCATATATTATTTATTTCTAGACATGCTGTTGAACAGTTCCCTCCATTCTACTCGAGTGCTCTGAGAAATGAGAACACCTGAGGAACAGAGAGACCACAGCAGAGACAGCAAGCGTGTTAAAACCACAAAGTAGCCAATATTTTCAGAAAACTTTTTGAACATAACGACAGAAATATTGAAGTTTTGAAAGAGGTTGTTTATGGTTTCACGGAAAATAAAAGCAAAATGAATTCTTCTGTTAGCCTTTACCATAGAATTCCTATTAGTAAAGCCAATGAAGTGTTATAATTTTGCTTTCAAGTAAGCAATTAGTTCAAAATGAGATAGGATATTTTCAAGCTATAGTCATATTCAAGTTTAGAGAAGATCACGAGAGAAACAAAGATGAGTCATGAAAGAATCATGCTAAAGAGGAACACAAACCAATCTACAAATTATTTTCTCCAAACAAGTACGAATGTGTTTGGAACAACGAGGAACCTAAGCAAACATACATGGATCTAATCTAAGATGGGAAGTAGAAATCTCCTGAGTAAATTGGGAGTATGGGAACTATGAGAGGGGATTGAAGGGGAAGGGAGGAGTGCAGAGAAAAATGTATAGCTCAATAAAATCTAATTTAAAATAAAAAAAAAGGTATTGTGGGAGAACTGGAGACCAATCTCAGCGGTGAAGGGCAGTAACTGCTCTTCCAAAGGTCCTAGATTCAAATCCAGCAAGCACATGCAACCTAACACTTTATAACTGCAAGATCTGACACTCACACAACCATACTTGAAGGCAAAACACCAATGCATATAAAATAAAAATAAATACATTTTTCTAAGAGAGAGAGAGAGAGAGAGAGAGAGAGAAAACAAATGAACTTTGGAATGATGAACTGTGCCAGGAATGCTCAAAAAAAAAAATGTGTTTAGACTCCCTCTGTGGAACAAAAGAAGAGCATACAATGAAATGCAGCTTGTGGTGTGCCTTTCTTTGGATGAAGTGAAGTTTCTTCATCATTGCTGTTGTTGCTTCTTTTTGAGACAGGGTTTCTCTGTGTAGTCTTGGATACCTGGAATGCACTCTGTATACTCTGTAGACCAGACTTGACCCAACTTAGTGATCCACCTGTATCTGCCTCCCAAGTGCTGGGATTGAAGGCATTAGCCACCACAGAGAAGCTTCAAGTTTCATCACTTTGTGCATTTTTGATGGAACTAATTATTAAGCAAGTTTTCATACTTCTGCTCTTTATTAAATCTTAAGGAAGTTCTAACTTTGCATATTTCTGTGAATATTGTTAAATGAACAAGTACATATAAATTATGTAAATTAGGGAATGTATAAATTAGGAAATAAAGGCATCCCATTGATAATCAGAGATATTTCATTCCTCAACACTAATTGGCTTTTTCAAAACAAAGTTTTAGAAAGCATCATTTTTCTTCTACTGATGCATACTATGTTTTTCATAGATATAAACTTTGTAGTGTTTTTTTTTTTCTAAAATCTTTGGAAAGTAGTTTTAAAATAGAAAATGTTTCCTCATAGTATTAATGCTATTAAGATTTTCATATACTTAACTCATCTCCCAAAACATTACTAAATATGAAATGAAGTAATAAAACCCAGGAAACAGATTCCTTTGCAATATTGCTAATTAAGCAAAACAAAACACTGAAAAATGAAAGCTCAAAATTACCTTAACGCTGCCATTTAATAATCCACAAACTTTAAGGGTAACAACATTTATGTAAATGTTCATATGTTTTCTAAAGAAGATTTTGGGTAATTTAGAGGTCATTAATGTATTTAGTAATGTTATTACTAGTAACCTTTATTTTTAATAAGTTTCCATTTGTTTCTGAGAATTTCACTATTTATTTGGATTACGTTTTTATTCTGGAAGACAACTGCTAATAGTATTTCTAATTGTTAATTGACTTTTGTGTTTGAGGTACTCACAAGATAAGGAAATTATTTGAGAGCTTCCAGCATGACTGAGGTTATCCTTTGATCTATGTTATTTTACTCTGAATAGAAAGTGCATGCAGTGCCTCAAACAAAGACTAAGATGAACAAACATTATTTTTTTTTACATTATGTAAAAATATGTAGGGGCACTTTCTATGCTACACAGTTCCTTGGCATATTTTTCTACATTTTTACTAATTATAATGACAAAACAATTATGGAAAGAAGTTATATATCCATCATGTATGGAGTTTGCATTCTACATGATAAGAAACAAGGACAGAGTTGAATTAATTGTGTCTTTTCTCCGAGGTTAGAAGGTGTGTGACAGACACAACATACCAATAGCATATGAACATCTAACTCATAGATTTTTGAATTTCTATTTGGTATAATTTCAATAATTATTAGAATTCTTGAATATAATTTAAAGAATTTATAGAAGTTTAATGCCAATATACCATTTCATAAAATATATCACTGGAAGAATTTGAGACTTTGTTTATTTTGTTAAATTATTATGTATTTATCTATATACTGCATCTTAGATTAAGACTGAATATAACAAAATAATAAAGGTTTCCTTTTTGTCTTCTCCTTTAGGTTGATGCATTGAGAAAACGTATTCACTTTGAAGGCAGGTGCCTCACTGACAGGGCTTATTATCTTCTCAGAGAAAGCATTCTGCTGGTGTTTCTGTGGTTTTTATTTGGTCTATCACTCAGAAGGCATTTGAGGTAAGCTTCTCTTAACCTCATTACTTTTAATTCTCTGAGCTATAAAATGGTGGATTTGGAATGAAAACCCATTGTACAATAGATTCTACCACTATTTAAGAAGAAAACTACAGCATCATAGAAGGGTGTAGAGTATTAGTTAAGTTTCTCTCCCTGTTTTATCTAACCCTATAATTAGAGGAGATCAGGGCACTTCACAAAGTTCACCTAAACAGAAGGAGAGGTGGGATCCCACAGGATTGGTAGTAGAGGAACCATTGTTGGGATAATTATTATCACTCTACTTACATGATCTGCAAGTTTTCTTTGTAGACCTCAAATTTAATTATGAATAAAACATATATAGAATAGGTAAATTATCAACCTATGTGCATTGTGATCCTCTTCATGGTAAATTCGGGTGAAATGCTAAAATAAATCAGCAGATGTCCTAACACTAGATTGATAAACGTTTGACAATGACTTGTGTAACTAATGCCACTTTTCTCGGTATATCCCTCTTTATGTTCACTGACATCAATAAATCTAAAAGATATAGATAGAACAGTGGATAAACTAATAATAAAGATTCTCTGAATTGATCACCCGTCTTGACCTACCTTTTGACCCACTAAAAGTTACTGTAAATATTTTAAAAGATGCAAGAGTATTTCCTCATAGAATCTGTGGTATCTCTTATGTGTAATATCATATCATATGAGAATTATGGATAATTTGACTTCTTATATGCCTTTTTGTATCCTTTTAATTTTATTCTCTTCTCTTAGCACTGCTTTGCCTAGAGTTTTAAATATTATATTGAAATAAATGTGTTGACTAGACACTTTTGATTCTGATTTAAATGGAATTGCTCTAAATTTTCTACTTTGTTGGCTGTAGGCTCATCATATTTAGTCTGTGGTAAATATGCATTTTTTTCAGTCCTCTCCTCTCTAAGACTAATATCACAAGATATGCTGGTTTATGCTGAAGCCTTTTACCTAATTTATTGAAATGAATATGATTTTGTCTTTATGTACATTTATATGACTTATTATCTTTATTGTCTTATGTATGTGGAACTATCTCTGCACCTATGAAATAAAGCTACCTTTATCACAATGAATGATCATTTTGGTATATGACTATCAACTGACACACTAAAGTCATCAATGGTAGGCAATCTCCATTGAAAAATTGCCTTCATCATAGTGGCCTCTGGACAAGACTATGGGTCACAATTTTCTAGATTGTAGATTGACATGAAAGAATCCAGCCCAGTATGGTCAACATTACTACTAGTAATATGACACTGATTTGTTTATGAAGCCATTTGAGCAAGTAATAAAAGGAGGTAGTAATCTGCTTTCAAACATGGTCTCTGCATTACTTCTTGTTTACATATTTTTGTGTTGAATCTGCTAAATGATGGACTATCTGGAGGTATAACATGAAACACACCCTTTCCTCATGATATTTCTTTTAACCAGAGGAAAAAATAATACAGTGCCTCTGCACTGCGTTTGCAAAAATTTTATTGAAAATTATTGCCTATGTATACATCAGAGACACCAACTTCTACTTTTCCATTTGTTCTGTATTTTTATCTATTTTAATATTCTAGCTATAGTAGTTTTGTAAAATGAATCTAAAAGTGTTTCTTTTCTTTCTCTTTTTTTTGTAATAATTTCAGAAGTATTGGTTACAGTTTTTAAAAAAACTAGTATAATTCTGCTGTCAATCCCTCTAGGCAAGGGATTATTTTATTCAGAAGACTTTTAATTACAGTTTGCAACCTCTTTATTTGTATTGGGTCCATTTACATCATTGATTTCTTCCTGAATTGACTTTTGTTGATTTGTTTAGAAACAGATATAAAATTATATTTTCATGTTAAAATAAAAATGATTTGAAACAAAAATATATTTTGTGTTATTTAGTTAAAATATAAATAGAAAATATTTTTTTAATTTTATTTTGTCAACCAGCTCACAAAAAATAATAGTGAAATATACAATCAAAAGTTACAAATTTTGAATTATGATTTATTGTTGTGGGAGGCTGCTTGCTCATTTCCAGCTATCCAGACTTGAAATAACCACCCAGAAACTATATTATTTAAATCACTGCTTGGCCAGTCACTAAAGTGTATTGTTAGCTAGGGCTTACATATAAAATTAACCCATTTCCATTATTCTATATTTTACCACAATGTTCGTGGCCTACCGGCAAGTTTTTACCTCACAGCTTGCATCTTTCCCATCTGGCAGCTAAATGATATTTTACTGACTCTGCCTACCTTCTCTTCCAGCCTGGCCATGGTCTGTAAGCCATTGGGCGAAAGCAGCCTCTTTATTCATTAATTCATAAAAGCAACTCATAGAAAGAAGTACTTCCCACACCAATTTATCAGTATTAAAAATTATTAATATAAGTAGCTTAGATTCTATTTAACTTATACGACTGTTATAAATAGCTTCAAACAACCATTGCTTTCACTTCTTCATACTATTTTTTAAGCTTAATTATTTGTGGTTCGTGTGCATTGGTTTTTGTTTTACCTGCATCTATGACTGTGTAAGGGTGCTGGATCCCCTGGAATAGGAGTTACAGAGAGTTGTGAGCTGCCATGTGCATGCTGGGAATTGAACCCAGATCCTTTGGAAGAGCAATCAGTGCTAAGTTAAAAGTTAATTTATCTTTAGGTATTATGCCTCAGAAATCACAACATTTAATTCATATGAAGTCCAGTTTTCCTGGGAGAGAATTATCTCTCAAGGGACTGGGGTAGAAATTATGATCAGCAGCTTTCTAACTAAACAACTGGTGGATGAAAAGGCTGGAGAGCAATAGTGTGAAATCTCACTCACACTAGAGGAACCTTAAGGCAGTCTGGGTCAGTATGACTTTATTTTGTAACATCAATGGTGGTTCAGAATGTATCCACAACTCATTACAATGTACCTTTCAGAAACTTTATACCACTTCCCTCATAGTGGTATGATGTCTATCATTGAGTATTTCCAGCTACCAGATCTCATTATCTGGACTACTGGTAAATAAATTTAGTTTGTAAATATATTTTTATTTCAGTTAATATAATGCTATCATATTTAACATTATTACTTTTGTCCAATTAAATAAAATACTGAATAGGTGAATATGTCAACCTAATTTATTTTGCTTATTTTTGTTTTATTTTTTGAAACAAGGACTTACTATGTTATCCAGACAGAAACCAAACTCATTGTAACAATTCTTTCTCATATTCCTGACTATTGGAGATAATTTTCACTAAATATTTTCTTTAGCTTATAGTTATTTTTTTTTTGTTTTTTTTTTTTTTTTTTTTTTTTTTNTTTTTTTCGAGACAGGGTTTCTCTGTGGCTTTGGAGCCTGTCCTGGAACTAGCTCTTGTAGACCAGGCTGGTCTCGAACTCACAGAGATATGCCTGCCTCTGCCTCCCGAGTGCTGGGATTAAAGGCGTGCGCCACCATCGCCCGGCTTTATAGTTAAATTTTACTTGCTTTTTAAATCATTTTTATTCTAGTAGTCATTTTCACTCCCCCTGCAATATTTAGCCTACTATTTATTTATTGTACAATGTAGTTTACATGATATTCCTTGTTTTTCATTTCTAGCATATGATTTTTGTGTATATTTTGTATGCTTAATATCTTCCCTGAGTTTCTGAACTCCTCATGTATGCTTGAAATGGCTGTGCGTACAATGTTATTTTTTTAACACCTGTGTCATTATAGGTCTCTGTGGTTAATTACATTTTCACATCGTGTCTATCTCTCTTTTTTTATTTGCCTGACATTGTTTCTCCTACATTATTTTCCTAGGTGGAACTATGAATCTTTGTGAATTGTCATCTTCCCTCTGTTTCTAGGAAAATCTGAGTCCTCTGTTCAGTTCTATGTGAACGATGAAGTCTCTTGCATGCTGGAGAAAAGCAGCTCTATGTGAGCCTTTGAAATGATGTTTGCACTCTGCCTGATGTTTTTCTACACTTCTTCCCATTAAGCTTTAACAATCTAACCCAGTTACTAATATAATAACCATTTAATATCCAGTTATAAATACCAGGAGAGTCAATCTCAGATCCCGAAAGTATCCCACGAACTTCTTTCTCCATCCATCTCCTTTCTTTGTGTCTGAATTTGTTAGTGGAACTTGATTTGAAGATAATCTTAGATATGCAAAAATGTGTTGTGTGCAGCTAGAGAGATAGTTCAGGAGTCAGGACAGCAGAGGAAAGGTGATGTGATTGAGAAAATGGAAAAGGAAACCCTTAACTAGGAATCAAATGGAGGTGAATGCAGAAGGAGAGCGGACAGTAAGATAACAGTGTCTGAAAAACCAAAAAGAATCATTTAAATTATGAATTCCTCTGTATAAGTATGCATATATAGATTAAATGAAAGTTTGTTATCTGGGATAACAATGCCTCCACCACCTATCACCTAACAAAAAAATCCAACATCATGCATGGGAAGACTTTTTTTAAATTGATATTGCTCTTTTATAAATTTTTAAAAATTGATTATTATTGAGCTCTACATTTTTCTCTGCTCTCCTCCCTGCCACTCCCCTTCCCTTCAATCTTTCCCCAAGGTCCCCATGCTCCCAATTTACTCAGGAGATCTTGTCTTTTTCTACTTCCCATGTAGATTAGATCTATATATGTCTCTCTTAGTGTCCTTATTGTTGTCTAAGTTCTCTGGGATGTGATTTGTGGGCTATATTTTTTCTTGTTTTATGTTTAAAAACTACTTATGAGTGAGTACATGTGATGCTTGTATTTCTGGATCTGTATTACCTCACTCAAAATGATGTTTTCTAGCTCCATCCATTTTCCTTCAAAATTCAAGGTGTCGTTATTTTTTTCTGCTGTTTAGTAATCCATTGTGTAAATGTACCACATTTTTCTTATCCATTCTTTGGTCAAGGGGCATTTAGGTTGTTTCCAGGTTCTGGCTATGACAAACAATGCTGTTATGAACATAGCTGATCACATGTCCTTATTGCACAATTAGGCATTGTTTGGATATATACCCAAAAGTGGTATTACTGGGTCTTCAGGAAGGTTGCTTTCTAATTTTCTGAGAAATCACCACACTGACATCCAAAGGGGTTGTACCAGCTTGAATCCCCACCAGCAATATAGAAGTGTTCCCTTCCCCTACAACCTCTCCAGCATAAGTTGTCATTAGTGTGTTTGATCTTGGTCATTCATAAAGGTGTAAGACGGAATCTCAGAGTTGCTTTGATTTGCATTTCTCTGATTACTAAGTATGTTGAACATTTCCTTAAGCATCTTTCAGCCATTTTTGATTCCTCTGTTGAGCATTCTCTGTTTAGGTCTGTACTCCATTTTTTAAATTGGATTATGTGTTCTTTATTGACAAATTTCGTGAGTTATTTGTATACTTTGCAAATCAGACCTCTGTCTGATGTGGGGTTGGTGAAGATCTTTTCCCATTCTGTAGGTTGTTGTTTTGTATTGTTGACCATGCCCTTTGCTTTATAGACGCTCCCTTGATTGCCCCTGGAGTTAGAAAGACGGTAAGTCTTTTTCCAGAGTTGAATAAATGCTTCTACCCCGAGTGCTAACTTTCATGGTACCAGAAGATGCTATGCAAACTTCCAAAGGGCAGAAAACAAAAAAGTTTTATTCAGTCATGACATCAACTTACTACAACAACCATTCTGGCAAGATGACTCTAATAGTGTAGAGTCATCTCTATATGTGTGCCAAATATCTTGGTGGCAATCACCTGTTTTCACAATGGAATTAAACAACTTTTTCAAAAAGAGACAAAAACCATGTATGGTTTTGGAAACCTTACCAACCACCAAGAGCTAGTGATGTTCTGGGTCTTGAAGGATAACCTTTAAGAACTTTTTTATTAATCAGCATAACCTCTAACTACATTTTAAATATTTGACCCTAAACTCACATAAGTGTAGACCCGACTCCTCAGAAAGGCAATTTTTCTTTGTAAAAGACAGGAACCATTATAGGAAACCATAACTAATCAAAATGAACAGTTATAGAGCATATTCCCAATGGATAAAATGAACAGTATACAGTATATTCCCAATGGATAGACTTAAAAACACTGCCTGCTCCTAAGTCTAAGGGAACATTGAGGAAGAGTGGGGAGGAAGAGTTTAAGTGCTAAATAATTAATGAATTTATTATGATTCTGTGTCTCCAAGTAATGTCAGAAACTATACAAGTAAGTTCTAACCAATAAGACTTCTGAAACGTGAACTGAATAATAAGAACAATTGACCCGATAAAGTAGACAGGAGAAAGCCTTCAATATCTCAAAACCTCACAAAGCACTAAAGGTGTCTAAGGAATGCTGGGGTGAAAGAAGTATTTTTCCCAGGTGAATAACATACAAACTTGTTATCCAATACAAAATGGTCATGTAAAAATATTATATATGCATATAGCAGCAATTAATGAAAATAAAAGTGATAAATTTGGAAGAAAGTATGGAAACATATACAGAATGGTTTGGAAAGGGGAGAGGGAAGGGAGGAATGATGTAATTATACTATAATCCCACAAATAAAATAATAGAAAAAATAAGGAAGAGTGTTTACAGCTACTCAGTTCCATCAGTTCCATTCTCAGCACCCACATAGCTACTCACCAGCATCCATAACTTCAGTTCCTGGGTATCTGGTGCTGTCTACTGGCATTAATTAGCTCCAACATGTGTGTTGTACAGTAGTATATATAAAAGGATTTCAAATGTATTTTGAGAAATTTCTTCATTTCAACTCAGTTCTTCATCATAAACATAGCATGTCTCTCTAACAATATTTACCTGGCTTCCTCTAAAAATTACCAAAGACAGAAACCTTTTGAAGAAGATCTTCATTTATGCAAAATACAGTTTTGTTTCCTATCCAGTTGGATTCTTCAGAACTTAATGTGATGACCTCCTACTTCATGTCTCAAAAGTAATTACTTCTTAAAGTTTCCCACATTTTTGCTGTTGTTTCAGGTGAAGGATAAATCTCTTTTCACTCTAGCAGTATCACATGACTTTTATTATGACAAAAGTGCAGTCCCAAACATTCGTTTTCATTTACAATCAATAATACCTCGCTAAGGGAGACAGATACATAACCACATGAGAAACCCCTTTTGTTATAAAGATTAAGGTCAAAAGTTACTGGAAAGTTTATTAATTTTAAAATATGAAATGATTTACTTAAATACAGTATTGCTTTATATATTTTTTCCAATAATGTCATCTAAGTCTTATACAAAAAAATGCATTATGCCGTACAGACTTTACTTTATTCTGTAGGTTTCATGTCTTTGAAAGTTCAGAGAAAATGAGTTTATGGGATGAACAGGATCCCACTTATAGGAGGTTCCTTAATGCTCAGCAGGTGCTGATTCTTTCTGCAGAGAAAATTCAATATCCATTTGTTTCCTGATCCATTGAGAGTAGATTCTCCTGTGCTGAGAATATATATAACTATATAACTCCATAGTCACATGATAGTAAATGGATAGATTTACATAATCTTAATTTATAAAATAAAAATTCAATACATATTCTGAATGGTAAGTACATTATCATTTTTAGAAGCAATTTCTATAAATGCCTGGATGCTGCATTACCTTAGTAAGTAGGAATAAAATTATATTGGGATTAGAATTCAACACTTAAGAAATGTTATCTGAACACTATGTATAAAATCTAAAGAAGTACCTGGGATAGCTCAATGAATACTAGTAAAAATAATGACTTATGAAATTGCTAGTTATTTTCATGAAATGAGATTCTTGAATTACATTACTTTAAGGTATAATTTTACAGAAGCATATAAATAAAGTGAAGAAGAACGTTTTTAACCAAAATTTTTTGACCCAATATTTCCCACAAAATACACTTAAAAAAAAAAAAGTATTGCCACCCTGTGTATGAAGCATGTGACTTCCACAAGAAGCTAAGAATGGTATTCTGAAAGAACGTTGTTATTCATCTCTGTCTCCGTCTTCGCAAGAGGCACAATCTCAGAGGTTGATATTGCTTAAAACACTCTTTTCCCACTTCCTCTAGAGGCTCTTCTTTGAAGGTTGGGTGACTCAGAATGCTGCCCTTCACTTTTCTTTTGCTATCTGATATATGTGAGATAGCACAGACTGCTTTGAAGCTGGGCTGTGTTCTGTGTCCATGCAGCTTGTAGCCTTTGTAGAGTTCTGCTTGCTTTTGACTTTTTTACACTTTTCCATACACTTCTTTATCCGAGTAATTCCTTAGAGTCTTGGGCTGAGGACATGACTTAACTGCTAGTTTTAGAGAGTTGCAAGTAAGATCACTTTAGAAATTTGAGCTTTCTTGGAGCCAACTGCTAAAATCTTCCCCAATCTTGCAGTTTTGGCAGTCAACTGCATAGACCCGAGAGGACGCACTAAAGTAATGAAATTAACAGAAACCCTGACTGGAATATCAGCAAAAGGAACTGATATCAATTTCGTAGATTGCAGCTTTATTGAATTTTGTTCCATACAACATACTTCAAGGGCAGAAAAACTACTGTTCCACAATGACACTTTAAAATTCAATTATACACTGTCTGAGTGAGATTCCTGGTAGGTAGCAGGAAATTTTGTATTTTACAGAATTTTATATCAAAGGCAAGAAGAATAGTAAAATTCACCTATTAAATATTTAACTCAAAAATTATGGAATTAGTTCACCAAATAAGGCGGCATTGAGATGTTCCATAATTATATTTAGGAAATTATAATGCGTGTATCAAAGGTGTCATGTTTTAATGAGCCACAAGGTATGATTTCTGAGCATCATGTTATACTATTATGGAGGATACATATAACTGATAGCTATAATTTCAGTGTAGAAATGTGGAAAATATCGTCTTCAAAGATCACTTTCACTGAAAAAAATGTAATGGTCAAATATGGTTGACTAATCAATGAACCATTTCTGTATAATATAACATTTCAGTATATGCACAAACTGAAACAATAGAATGACACTCAGATAGGAAAGAAGAAGGGTTGGGGGAGTAGAAAGAAAGGGAGGAAGGAAAGACGAGAGGAAAGGCACTCTAAGCCAGGTATATAATGCCTGTGTAAAACATGGTGAGTTGGTGGGAAAACTGAAGAAAATTCTGAAAATACTGAATTTCCAGATATAATCCTTGACACACCAAGGAATTAAAATGCACACATGAATTAAAATGAAAACTTAGTGCACAGATGGACTCACTCCTCTGTATACCCCTATGTTCATAAGTGGCCACACAAAGCACAATCCGTACGGCTTATACATGCTTCTTCAATCTGTTTTATGTTTAAAATTAAGGATTGTTTTTTTCCCAAGTATTTGTGTGTCTTTGCAGGGGAATTATCTATTGGAAATATACTTTTAAACCATCTTTTTAAAAAAAAAATATATCAATACTAGTTCCCTCTGCCTCCCCACCTCTTGCCCCCCTTCCCCACATCCCCCTGCTCCATTCCCCATCAGTTCCTCCTAGAGGGTGAGACCTGCCATGGGAAATCAGCAAAGTCTGTCATATCAATTTAAGCAGGACCAAGCTCTCCTCCTTTGTCTAGACTGATCATGATATTTGTCCATAGGAGAGATGGCTCAATTGCTAAAGGCAAACAAAATATTGGAAATATATTAAACATTGGAACATGTAGTTTCATAAACGAGAGGGCATGGCGGGATGGAGGTAGGGTTCAGTGACAGAGCGCTTATTCTGTTCTCCCTCCTCGGTACTGGTGAAAAAGAACCTCAGGAATACAGCTTTGGAAATGAAAGGGGTCTAAAAGGAAATGTTTCTAAGTTAATATACGATTTCTGTGTGGGACCCACATGCTGGGAGCCGATTTGAGTGGCTGCCATTATAAGATGGCATTTGGCCCCAGCCTCGCTTGATAAATAACTCCATATTAAGGTTGCAGTTCTTCCACCAGAAAATAGGGTGAGTTGTTGTGATCTAGCTGCCCACACTCCCCCTGACAGGCAGGGGAACTTCCTTGTGGTCTGTAATTGACAGGGATGTTCCCCTGCTTTCTTTCTGGCAGGTGGGTCTCCAGAAAAGCAGTTAAAGTATCAAAGTAGCAAAGGTTGCTAGGCAGACTCCCTATATAAGCAGCTACAGCTCAGAGCTCTGGGCCCCTTGCTTTCTGCTCTCCCTTCAACCAAGAGGCTCCAAATAAAGCGTGATTTGAGAAGAATCCTCGTCTGGTGGCTGTTCTTTCCTGCTGGTCAGGGAGTTCGCCGCACCCACACACTGCACAGAATGAGGTGAACAAGTGTTTTCCACAGAAGCTGAATTGTTGTAGATAATGAAATGATATCCATAGCAATAAATAGCTAGCTTGTACAAAATACAGAAAGTATGATACCTACTATGTACTTAACGGATGCCTAAGGGCATCTGAATATTGTATTCTTCTTCTGTGCTCCATCATAGATGCCTCAAAATGATCTCAAAATAACATCTCATAAATATAATCATCATCATAGATGCCTCAAAATAACATCTATTGACAAGGATTTTCCTTGTTTTCTCTTTCTGTGTAAACATAAACACCTTTATCCCTGTGTACCATTTGGGACACTATAAAGAAGACCAAGTACTGATTCCTAATGAGTACAAAGAAACAGCTTACTGCCATGTCCTACTGCAAAAGATACAATTCTGAATGTTTTGCTTTTTTAAAAGTCTACCATAAGGACTCCATAATAAAATAGTTTGGGCTTTGAATTTTGCTATAACATGTACTTCATTTGTTGTGTTGTTGTTTTTTCCCCAGAGGATATGCTTAAACCTGTTTGGATTCTTACTGGATATTTGTAGCATCCATGTAGGCCAAAAGCTATAAAAACTCCATAAAAATTTAATGACAAACAGCAGATTGCTTCAAGGGACTATTTTTCTATAAAGCATTCGATTGGGTAAACAGTGTCCCATAATCACCTACAGTTTTGAAATTTTAGAACTTTGTGGTTGATAACTCAAGGCTGCAGTAGCAGTGATTCCACACAGCCATACTGGGCTAATTTACCTGATTAAATTCCCCACTAATAACCTCAATACTATCTGCCTAGGAAAATAGATGTAAATATAGTCGTTTATAGGTCAAATAAGGTGTGAGAACAGGGAAGGAATGCTAGAAGCCTTGGAATTGCAAGGAGTTAGATTTGCCCAAGGCCAATTCAGCTTAAGAAGAACCTAGTTTCACTCTGTAGTATGAACCACAGAGATTTTATGCCTTTATCTTATGAAATGTACAAATCCTTGATGGATCATGCCACTTCACAAACATGGAGGGATCTAAGCCCCTGCTAAAAAAGAAGCATGGATAAGACAAGGCAAGGAGAAATGTTTTAAAAATAGTGAGCCAGAAAAGTAGTAGTTGAGATTTGATTTGTAAAGATTAACTCTATTCAAAAAAAAACATCAAAACTATTTAATGTGTGACAGTATGAAGTTATCTAAATTGATTATATCCATAGTAAGAAATGTCTGGTTCTTTCTTGCCAGATTATAATAGGTCGCTCCATGGAAAGTGAGATATCCTGTATTGAAAGATAAGTAAGGTGGAACATGGTGGAAGAAAATACAAAACATCAACTCAAACACACACACACACACACACACACACACACACACACATGTGCGCGATGTAAACTTGCCTGCATGCACATGCTTTAGTGAGGAAAAGCAGAGGGGCAGAGTGGAATTGGCATAACTAGATATTCAGTACATATCATTTATTTCTATAACTGATACTCATTTATTTCTAGTTATGGACTATTACAAACAATGTGGATATTCCTCTTATTAAGCAGAATGACAATTTGATCAGGATAGTGCATTTTCTTGTACTATCTGTTCGTTTTTACCAATAATCATGGTTTTATCAATAACTAAGTGAGATCATTCCCACCCTTTGCTACAGTCATGAACTAGCCTATTTCTATTTTCTATGTGAATTTCTATATTTGGAAGTTCTAATTATGTATATATTATTACTTCTTGATTTATTTTATGATAATCTTGATTGTGCACTTTATCATAAAATTATAAAGTCCATTTTGTTTATTACTGAAGATTCTCCAGAATTGCTTTTATGTTTCTGCTACATACTGTTTCTAAGATTTAAACAGTTTTTCAATGAAATTTAGAAAGAAATAACTGATATTAATTGCGTTGTTCTCATGTATGTTAAACAATAGTTTTAACAAATAAAAGAAACCATGTAGTACCTGAAATGTTGAGGCATACTGAGTAAATATGACTCATAATGTATTCTTCAGCCAAGTTGCAGGTCATTTCCTTCCCTGGTCTTGTCTCAAATATAGGATTCATTTTTACTTAAAAGCCTGATGTAGAATGTACATTTGGTATTATACATCTTTTGGTTATCAATGTATTTTTTACCTTAATACCTTTCTAGTTTAAGTAAGCCTCATTATTATAAACAACATTCTGAAATATGAATTTGCACGAGGTTGTTTACTAGGTATTTCTCAAACAGTTGATTGCTTCTGATATTCAGAAATTCCAAATAAAGCCCCATTTGTACTTTCTGATTTTGTGTAAATAGCAACAAATGAGCCTGTAATTTTTGTCGTGCTTATAAAGAGTATTCAGTGTCTTCCAAAGTGGCTTTCTGCTGCTTGTATATCATCTATTTATGAGTGTTCTAGATCTTTTAGTCTTGTAAGAGTATGTGCAGACATTCATCTATTTCTCTTTGCTCTTCCCTGTTGATGTGTTGTGGCTAGCTCTTTGAAGTTTCTACCTTGATTTCCTCATCATGCTGAACTTTATCCTGAAACTGTAACCTAAGTGAAAACCCTTTGCCATTTACTGGACTATATCAGGTTAATTATCACAGCAGCACAAAAAGAATAGAACAAAGAAGGATTTATCAATCTCTTCTCTAGTTTACATGCTAAACATCATATGGAAGTAACTTTTGCCTAAGCAAAGGAAAAATTTTTGTGGACTATTTGCTTTAAAAAATTTTTAAAAAAATTTAAAAAAAGACATGGTATAAATGGACTAATGCCATTGTCATAGACTCAAAGAGTAAAAAAAATTATCAATTTTTATCAGGTTTTAAAAAGAAGTGCATGGCGTTTTGGAATTTCACTTTTTAATTGTATTTGTCAGCAAATTTTTACATGAGGTTGAGAATTTAAAAAGTAGTATAAATTTTGCATTTTACTGAAGCCTAAAACTTGTTGGTTCTATTCTCACACAAATAACACTAATTTAAATTTTGTGGCAGGTACACCTTTGTCAAATTTCCTCATTCTATTAAATGTTTATTCACCCCTTCTTCTCTGCAATGGCAGAACTGGCATTATTCTGGTTCCAAATCATCCTGGAGTTGACCCGAAACTCATTTGTAAGTGTTACATGCCTTGATCTTGGCCATGATCTCTCCAATCCTCTGTATTTACATTACAGGCTTCTCTCACCATGGCTGACCAAAATATTTGTTAACATAAATATTGAAAAAGGACTAAGAAGGGTTAATGCTTAAAATACAAACTGATTGTTGTAGCGCAGGATTCCTGTATGTGCTCTATGCGCCACCATACAGTTCGTGAACCAGGCAAGATGCTAGAGATTTAAACACACAGAGACTCACAGACAGAGACACAGGCCATTCTTGATGCCAGAATGCCTCAAGAATGCCCCCTTTATTGTGTCCAGGGACAATTTATATAGGGATTCTTAACTGATAGCCACGCCCCAGCCAAACACATCAGAAACCTCCCCTGCCATTAGGAACTCCTGAGGGTCTCCTGCTCAGAGCAGTTGTAGACATCAGATCAGGGTAAAACAAGTTGTTTACAAGAAATTCAGGATCTGGAGGTTCACAGGTCCCAACAACCGTTGAGTCCCACTAGCTTACAAGGATGAATTACCTTGGAAATCTTTTGAAACTCAGTTGAATGTGTAGATGCATTTTCCTATAAATCCTGTACCAAATCCCAAGGGTCCTATGATTATGTCAGGAAAATGGTAGATATTGAAGCCAAATATTTCATGTTCTCAAATTTATATATTTATTACAACAATTATTTTAGACGTTATAGAATTACACCATCACATACAAAACAATAAAAACAAAAGCTGAAATAGCTAAATAAAATGAAAGTTCTGCATAAAAGCCTGGTTATTTCTAAATAAGGTATTGAATTATGTATACAGAAATTGACAAGCTTAATATGAGCATTAGAATTTTTATTACCGACTTACTACACTGACCGTGACGTTCAGTGGAAATAGAGTCACAGTTGGAAAATTCCATACCTATGAGTTCCTAATTTGTATATGAGAATACATAGTCTTGCACTATTAGGAAAAATGTTATGTCTAACTTTTAACAGATATACTTTCCATAGTTAAATGTTTTCTTTTTAGGTCTTAGTTTTTTTTCCATCTTTATATGGTTTATTTCTTTTTTTATTTTATATTAAAAATTTCCACCTCCTCCCATTTCCCTTCCCCTTCCCCCTTTCCGCTCCCCCTCTCTCTCCAGTCCAAAGTGCAGCCAGGGTTCCCTGCCCTGTGGAAAGTCCAAGGTCCTCCCCCCTCCATCCAGGTCTAGGAAGGTGAGCATCCAAACAGACTAGGCTACCACAAAGCCAGTGCATGCAGTAGAATCAAAACCCAGCGCCATTGTCCTTGGCTTCTCAGTCAGCCCTCATTGTCAGCCACATTCAGAGAGTCTGGTTTGATCACAAGCTCCATCAGTCCCAGTCCAGCTGGCCTTGGTGAGCTCCCATAGATCAACCCCACCATCTCAGTGGGTGGGTGCACCCCTCGTGGTCCTGACTTCCTTGCTCATGTTCTCCCTCCTTCTGCTCCTCATTTGGACCTTGGGAGCTCAGTTAAGGGTTTCTATTGTTTTAGTTCTGGTTGGAATGCTAAATTCACTATAATATTTATTTACATAGCAGTTTCCTGGTAATGTTTTAACTAAATTTAAATCTAAGTTCATGATAGATGTGTTCTCAGTTCTCTCCCCACCCTGCCATCTCCTTCTCTTACTGCTGATCGTCTGATAATGAAGGAACTGCGTTCAAGTCTTACAAGATTTTTACATAGGCATTATCAATCTTGCCATGGTTTCCAAACAATATACAGCCTATTGCAGCTATTTCTACGTAACATACGGGGTAGATAAGGGCTGGAAGGTAATATCTCAGTTCTCATGCTTTATTAAGAATAGTTAATGACATTGACATTAAAATAACAAAGTGGAGATACTCATTCTCTATGCTAGTAAACAGCACACCTTTTTATATTTTTTTGTAATATTTTGAAGATCCCCTTCCCTGGCCTCTATTATCAAGATGTATTTCTCCTCAGAATTAAGTAGTTTCAGTACAAACCCATTAAGTTCTTGCCTGGTAGTCTATGGTCTTATCAGTCAGAACACTATCATAATATCTTCAGAATTGTAAAGTGATCATTTGGGATGAGTTTTGGTTCAGAGTTATAGCTCTTGATAACGTCCCAAATCTGTCCCTACAGTGAGTGAGATCAGGGATGGTGAACATGCGTGTCAGAGTTACTTCACGTTCAGTCACTTTGATACTAAGGCAATTTTAGTTGTGTTAAATATGTATTCATGTGTTTTTCTTCACATTCTTTGGTGGAGTGAGAAACGGAGGCAGTGGAGGATGTGACATAGTTGGAGAGTCTTGTCCTCAGACCTTTCTTTCTTTGCAACTGACTTAATGTTTGTTTGGAAAACAAATTAGAACATGGAACAGAAGTATATGTGTTTATTCCTTATATTCTATATTCCTTAGAAGGAAGATTGTGATCTTTTAAATGACATTAAAATAAAAATAGAAATAAAAATAAATGTTTAAAATGTCTCAAATTTTGCAGTAATATTCTCCTAAAATAAATCCTTTAGCATTTTTGTACTTCATCTGTGCTTACCACCTGTTTGTCTAAAAATACTCTTCATCTATTCACAGAATTGGAAGCTGGCAGCACTTTTTAAAGCACTTCACAAATATTACTTCATTGTCTGCTGATTTGTTTGGATAAAAGTATCCTTTCATCTTTTATGTTTGTGCCAATGTATACAATATTTGCTTTCTCTATCTAAACTTTTTATATTTATTAGTCCTCTCAAGCAATTTAAATCTGACATGCCTTGGAGATGGTTTCTTTATGTCAAAAATTTAATTTATTTACTTTATCAATATGTATCTAATTTACACAAATTTAGTGTAAATTGTATTTATGATCATGCTGTAGGCTGTTGAAGACTTGAAAGTAAATTAGATTTCATAGCAAAATCTCATAATAGAGTCAGTAGATTTTTCCACATATTAACTGCATTCTTGGCTACGTGACCTACTTGCTAGATTTTATAAGGAAAATGGTGTTTCTTTCTCATTAAGGTCCTTACAGAATGTTTTTTGATCTTCCACATTACCTTTTTTGTTATCATTTGTTAAAATATTTAATTGTTGGTCAGTATAATTATTCATTGTAGATTATTTAGTGTGGCAAGTCCTAAACTGTATGATTGTGAAATCAGAGCAGAAAAAAATAAACAAAGAACTTAAGTTCACATTAAACATGGAAAACGAACAAGAAAGTACTCTGCATCCAATAGATCCTGTGTTCAAATTGTCTGCAAGAGACTATGAATAGTTACATTAGATACATAAGTAGTAATATCAGAAGAATAGCTACCATTAGATAAAAAGATCAGAAAATGCTTCTGGAGGGAACCATTTGAGAGAAGAAGGAAGGCATGAGAGCTAACTAGGGGATGGTTCAAGCAATGATGTTGTGCCAAAAGAAAGGCATGTTTTCAGAACAGTGGGAACTGCAGCATGCTTTTGTTTTAAAGTACCCTGTTACTTAGCAAGAATCATTGACTAAATAAAGTATGTACCAATGTACCCCTACCTCTACATCAAATGCTAAATTAACTCATAACTGAGAACATCCACAAACAAAATCACACTGACAATTTTGCAATATTTGGTTTGAACCACATTTCAAAAGGATCCCAAGATATTTTCAATGAAAGGTGGATACAGAAAAAAAGCCCAAAATAAACGGCAAAAAATCATTTCTAAAATGAGTATAATAACATAAAATGTTGCTCAGAATCATGTTTATTAAATACATTTTCTATACAAATATTGTTACTTTCTCACTGGTTCTATGGGTACATCTAGCTGTAAAACTTACATGCCTTACCTATGGCATGTAGCTTTATGCCTCCATGAAATGCTTTGGATTTTAAGAATGAACCAACAATCTATTCTCCATTTCATTTTGATGCTGATAGTACCATATAAGGCATTTTATCCTTTTTTTTCTGTTGTTAAAATGGAAAACTATAAATGTTACTCCATTGAAAATTGACAGAACCATTCAAACATGACTAACTGTAATCTTCAGTCATTATGAATATCTCATTAATATTCAATTACACTAATTTATTTAACTAAGTTAATAAAAACGAAAGTATTCAATATGTTGGTGGAAACACTGCATGCTAGTGATAGCTCAAAAATAGAATTTTTATAAGAACCAACAGTTTCAAATGAAATTTATATTGTCTCATTACACTGTCCCACAGGATAGGTATAACAGGCATTAAAATATCAATTGTACAAACTATTCCTCATATATGAGATTAACTAATATCCCACAGCAATGAAATGGTAGTCTTCCATTAAATTAGTCTTGTTAGACAATATACAACCAAACTTAATTTTCAATGTATTTTGCACTGTAAAGACAAAACTTAGAATAACATATGGGATAAACAGGATTTCACCATAAAATATAGTTCCAGCCTCAACATTTTAATTTTTAAACTTATACATTGTGCTATTTTCTACCATAAGTCTGGACCTTAGGTCGGGTGACTTAGAGTGCTAACAGCACGTCTAACATAATGACAAGGTTTCTTCTAACTTCAAAGACTTTGGCATGATTTCATCACTCAGTCTAATATTTCGACCAGAGTAGGCATATGGGAACTTTCCTATGAATTTTCGGGGAATCATAGGCATATGTAATCTTGTAGTATAATTTAGTACATTATTAAACATAATTTCTTACTTTAGAAGTGAGTAAGCATAAATACAAGTTATTGAGTTTTTCATGAGCAAAAGCTGATGCAGATTTCTGACAAGGCATCATATCTGTGTTATTTTTCATATGAAGGTAGACAAAATTTCTTAAAATTAAAAAATAAATGCAAAAGCATGTTGACAATGCATATAATTTGAAGGATTTTGAGGCCCTAGACATTACTGGAATTCTTGTACTGAAATTTGCTCTTGACATGTTTTAAGCTTATTTGTACTTATGGAAATCATTAATTTTAATGCCTAAATCAAATATCTGATTGGATGCCTCTGTAACAAAAATGCAAGATGAAAAATGTTACATTACTATATGATTGTTATTCTACGTTAATAATGGTAAACACTGAATGGCTCTAGGGAAACACAATGAAAGACACTTTCTTTAACTCTATCTCAGTGCTACTGAACAATCGCTCAGTTTTAATACAAAATGGCATATTAAGATCTGAGATGTGTAAATGGAGTACTACACAGCAGAAAAAAAAACACATCTTGAATTTTGTAGGCAAATGGATAGATCTAGAAAACATAATTTTGAGTGAGGTAACCCTGACCTAGAAAAACAATTATCACATGGACTCACTCATAAGTGGGTTTTTAACGTAAAACAAAGAAAGCTAGCACACCAATAACAATCCCTGAGAACCTAGACAACAATGAGGACACTAAGAGAGACATACATAGATCTAAACCACATGGGTAGTAAAAAAGACAAGATCTCCGGAGTAAATTGGGAGCATGGGGACCTTGGGGAAGGGTTGAAGGGGAGGGGAGAAGCAGGGAGAGGAACAAAGAAAAATGTAGAGCTCAATAAAAATCAATAAAAAAAGAACAACAAAAAAGAAGATCTGAGATGATTGGATTTTTTCATTTTTTTTATTTCCCTTTATGATAAAACATGTGAGTTAAATAATGTGAAAGTGTCATCTATTAACTCTTATATTTAATAAATATTAAACTATTTAAATTTATACTGTTTGAAAAATTTTAATATTAAGAACATTGAACAACTTTCTATTTATATAAGACATAGGTAAATTATATTAAGCAGAATATCATGGTCTAACATATATAAACATTGATATTAATAGCAATATAGTGGTTATTTAACATAGTAAAAGCTTTCCTGATGTTAGAGCATCAAGGGGCAAAGGACATCTTTCACTATGTCTCTTAAGTGGTGGCAGTGTAAAGTTCTCATGGTTTGGGAAATCTGAGACACTAGCAGTATCTTGCATCTTAATTGACTCAAATCTTGTTTCTTTTGGGGGAATTATTAAAGTAACATTGTTGCTCGTGGTCAGTACTCTTGCACCTGACTTTAACTCTGCTGCTCCTTACAGCTTTGTTTGGTTGATGTAATCACCTTTAAACTGCTGGAGGTCTTTTACTAGTCATGCTTCAATGTGCATCACAAAACAACATTGTCCTGAAAAGCATTTGAACATCACATAGAAACAAACTATTCTTTCAAAAGCTTAGTCGGTGGGTATGAGCACTAACCAGTGCTTAAGAGCTCCTAGGTCCTAGGTTTTGCACAGGACCAAAGTTCTGTTCCCAGTGCTCCCATTAGTACCAGCATTAATATGTACACCTACACTGAGACATACATATATACATTATTAGAAAATCGGGTTTAAGAAATACCTGTGTGACAGTGTTGCCTATAAGGCAAGGGTGATGTTCCAAAAGCCTGTGCAAACTGTCAAGAAATGAAGAAGTATACAGGCAACGTATTGTATCATGTGATGTTTACACAATTTGCTTTGAGCACTGTGTCAGTTCAACTTTTCTTACCAACTTTCATGTTTTCTCATCAGAATCCTGCCATGTTTAAATCTAACTTAGATTAGTTGAAAAAGAGGAAAAAATTGTTTGGATATAAATCCTTGATGTTACTTTTATATATTGCACATCTATGATCAGTAGCAGAGGGAGATGTTTAGCTATGGATGTCTGAATCCACAAGCTTGTCCCCCAGAAGCATATGAGGAAATCCATTGGACTTTGGAAACTGACTTCAAAGAGATGAGATGCAGGCTCTCCCCCAGACTTCCTTCTGGGATTTCACAGCTGATATTTACTTCCAGGTATCAAACTACAGTATTTTCCAAAAGAGGATTCAGAAATGGTGTCATACCCATAAAGGCAAATGCTAACTTAGAAAACATGTCTGTATTTTCCAGTACTGTGTTTTTTCTCAATTCTTCAATTCTATCATTTACCATTTTATCCTGATTTATTTCCACATCTAAATAGAGTAATATTGAAAAAAGTCACATGCCATTGAAATGATTTACAACAATCACTGTATGAAAGGTGTTCTGATGAGTGACTGCCTCTTAGGAATACACACACACAGAGAGACACACATGAATTCATGTATAATGCACATACATGCCTATAAACAAATGTGAATTCAAGTATCTACAGCACCATCTGTCACTAAAAGCCAGAACAGTGATGATGATCCAATTAAATATATAGATGCAAACTTCGTTAATCATAATCTCATGCAAATTTTATTTCCTATTACATTAGCATTGTTAATATAACCTTGCCAATCCATAGTACTGTGTAATAATTGCATCCTTATTTTATTGCCTATGAAACAGAGGATCAAATAAATTATTTANAACAATATGTAAGAGCTAGCCAATAAGAAACTGGACCTAGCCGGGCCAGGCAGTGTTTGAAAGAATACAGTTTCCGTGTAATTATTTCTGGGTATAAACTAGCCATGCGGGCGGCCGGGTGCCGGGGACGCAGCCCTGCCGCTCCTATTTCAACACAGGGTGGCCTTGAACTCACAGAGATCCCTCTGCCTCTGCCTCTTGAGTGCTGGGATTAAAGGTGTGCACCACCACTGTGTGGCCTGTATGGCTAACTAACGGCTAACTCTGCACTCCAATCTTCAAACAAGCTTTATGTGTTACAACACAAACGAAATATCACCAGATTTTTATATCTTGTTGATTATATCACCCTAGATATAGATCACAGAGCATCTATCCATTAGTTTTCTTTTGTCTCTTTTTGGTAGTCACTTTTGGTTTAATTCTTCTCTCATAAAATATATCCCAATGGTAATTTCCTCCCCTCCATCTTCCCAGCCCTAGCCACCTTCCTTCTCCCCCAGATCCATTGTTTCTCTGTTTCCCTCTAGAAAAAAAATAAAAAAAAAATAGAAGAAAGAAAGAAAGAAAAAATCAAGAAAGAAAGAAAGAAAGAAAGAAAGAAAGAAAGAAAGAAAGAAAAGAAAAGAAAAGAAAAGAAAAATAAACCTCCCAGGAATATCAACCAAACACAAGATAACAAGTTACAGTAAAACTAGACACAAACCCTAATTTCAAGGCTAGAGGAGGAAACACAGTAGAAGGGAAAGGGCCCCAAGAGCAGGAGAAAGAGTCAGAGAAAAAACGCCAAGCATTGTTAATATAACCTTGCCAATCCATAGTACTGTGTAATAATTGCATCCTTATTTTATTGCCTATGAAACAGAGGATCAAATAAATTATTTATATGTAATTGCATTATCTCCCTAAATAGGCTGCAAATTTCTTGAAGGTAATAAACAACATCTCTTACATTGTTTGTTAGGTTTACCCCTTCATATTATTATTATTTAATATCCTTCTGGGGACATAAAGAGAATACTTTATTTTCCAGAGAATAAGGCAAGTAAAGATTAATTTGAGCCTCACTGATTTTGCATCTCTGCGCTTGGCATTGGTGAGTATTGCATTTAATGTGTGAATTTTTTGTTTGCTTGTCTGTTTGGTTGATTTTTGTTTTGTTTTGTTTTTGTCTTTCTTTCTTTCTTTCTTTCTTTCTTTCTTTCTTTCTTTCTTTCTTTCTTTTTTTTTCAATATGCCACAACCTAGAGTGACCAGGCAAGGGTGAAACTCAATGGAGAAATTTCACCATTAATTCTTTCAGTAGCCGTGAATATGAGAGATTTTCTGGATTGCTGTTTGCTGGTGGAGTATTTAGATCACTGTGGGCATGGTCATTCCTAAGATTGTTGGCCTCAGTTATGGAAGAAAGTTAGCTGAGCATGAACCAGTTAACCAGCCAGTAGGCAACATTTGCTGTTTTTTGCTGAAGTTCCTACATGGGTTACTGCCTTGACTTTCTTCAAGACAAACTATAACCCCTAAGATGAAAGAAATCATTGCATTAAGTTGCTTTCAGGCAGTGAATTTTATCTGAGTATCTGTCAAGAAATTTCTCTCAAAATTATAAACTAGCCAGTTCAATGTGTAGTGTGTCTCAGCTAATTGTCGATTCAATACTCCTTTGCACGTATCAACAAATTGAAATCTAACTGAATTAAATAGTATGAATTCTATTGAAAGAATAACATATCTGTGTCTCATGGAAGGGGCATGTCTATAAGACTATAATAGGCAATAAAAATGATTTTTGAACATTATAATTTAATGAGAGGATATTTATAATAGAGAAACCCTGTAATAAAAACAAAAGAGAGAAATATTTACATGGCATTTTGATCCTTTCTTCCACCTCTTAGAGTATCAAGGTAAGAAAACAGGGAAATTGGATCATCAAATGAGCGTTATGACCCAGGGTCCTATGAAAAGTTTGGGCTTCACAAGACACTCTAAAATTTAAGTAAGGTTCCTAATTATTTGAAAGTTACATAATCAGTTTGTCCAAACTCTTTCAGCTTAGAGAAGATAAGAAAAGCACATATCATACTTTCACAGACTTTCTCACTTTCCTTTCTGCAGACATGATTAGAAGGCCAAATATCAAAAAAAAAAAAACAGTTAAAATTGAGACGTTTATTAACATAGTTGACAACAATAACATGATGGAAAGAATCATGAGCTTCTCATATCTAGACCCTATGCACTCAATGAATAACTCTGAAAAATCAAAACTTTACTGGATGTGAAAAAAAGAAGAGGTCATGGATCTTAGGAGAGAATCTGATACTACCACTTTTCTGCATCAACATAACTCCTAACTATGTCCTAAATATCTTCCATATATCCCCAGACAACTGTTACCACATATGAAAACAAAACAAAGCAAAAATTTACATAAAATAGACACCATTAGAGAAAACTACAATGAGACACACTAAAAGGATTAACTTCAGTTGATGCATCCATATCCCATCTCCTGCATTTATAGCATAAAGGAACATCACAGCAGAGGGGCCAGAAAGACTGCAAAAGAGTACCAGGATATTTGCTTTGAAACATGCAAGAATTCATAGAATTAGATTAATAAAGATACGAGCTACGGGAAACAAGCGATCACTGATGGAATTAACCTCTCGGAGAATGAGCCCTCCCAGTGGTTATCAAATACGGAAACAATACTTACACAAATAACAACACTAACTCAACAGGTTGTATTTGTATCTTTATGTACTTGTTCATGTATAGACATATGTATATGGCAGTAATATTCAAAGGACAGAGGCCATCAATTTGAGAATTAGAGGGTGGCATTGAAAGATTTTGAAGGAAGAGACTTCAGAAGGAAAAGGAAGAAAATAGAAAAGAGAGAAAGTGATGCAATTATGTTTCAAATAGAAACCTTATTTTAAGATGTGCATTTTGACAGAGAACTTATTTAACTGTAGTAGTCGTGTTGAAAAAAATTATCTGAAAATAGATTTTAGCAAGTAGCTGAGATTCCAGTTAGGAGGCAATTGTCTTGTTCTCTCGTGACTATGGATGAGGGGTAATAAACAGTGGGCAGCCATTGCTGAAGCTTTCTTAAGTGCATATAGCATTATCCCTGAAAAGTAGCTTAAACTTGTCATCAGTACTTATCCACATACTAAGCACATGCATAAAACACATCAGCAAAACTAAACTGAGGCTCAAAGTAACAGTCTGAACAGCTTTACAGCGATACTGTAAGAAAACTGTTATATCCAGCATTGCTAATGATAGAAGAGAGAGAGCACTTCAATTTTAGAATTTGAACCCAAACCACCATTTCTATGCTTTAAAGCTGTTTCTGAATAATTATTACTATAAATTATTATTATTACTGACATTTTTAAGTTTACTAGAGACTCCTGTGAGGCAATTATTCCACTTGAAATTTGACTGGCAGATCTATGAAAATAATTATCAAATATTTATTATTTAATTTTATAACCACTTTAAGTTTTTCACTTATAATAATAGTAATTATTATTAATAATCCTTAATGCATAAGAGGAAAAATAAAATTGAATCTAAGCTTCATAACGTTATGTAATTTCAATTTCAATGTTTAACAGACCAATCATTCATCCTCTACTATGTATAAAACATTTTGGCAGCAATAGCAGGAGATATGTTTGATATGGGCATTTTCCCTGTTCTGAATAAAATATTCATGTAGCAATAACTATAATCATAGAATAAGAAGCATATATATTATAGTTATGATGTAAACATTATGGATATATCAAAATATCACTACTTGACTGTTAAAAGAACATAAACCAGGGTCCAAAACCAGAAGTAAGTTTGTATTTTAATTCTCTGATGTAGGAAGTTAGAAATACATGTGTCTTTTTCATATATAAGTTCATGTGTTACTTTTACACATAAATACATGTATATTCATATTTCCCTATCTATTTATATGTATAATATTGGGGGTATCCAGGCAATTGAGGAAGTAACTGAAGAGGTCGTTCAACAGCAGGGAGATGGGAAGAACACACGTTAAACTCTTTATGAATACACATAGACGTAGTTAGGTACTCAAACTGGTAGGGAATTCAAGCCCTTGACAAAGCACATGACAGTAGCTTTCAGACCCAATTTAAAATCATAGGAATCTACCTGATAAAACTATCAACCCACTTCTTTCGTCATTTTTTTTTTCTTATTTTCTGTGACAGACCTAGAGCTCAATATCAGAGTTGTGTCGCTTCTCTAGTGTGTCTATAGATCAGAAGTTATTTCCTCGTTTACAAACACTAAGGTTTGCAGGATTTTTTATTTTTTGTTTTGTTTTTCTATGAAAATGGGGATAGGAAGTCAATTCAGCAGTATCAAAGGCCGATGATAATTTTTTATTATCGTATTGCAATTTTGCCATGTTTTCTCTACACAAAAAAATTACTAAAGCCTTGCAGTTTGTCCAGCATCCATGCACAAATATACAAGTAATTTCAGGCCTGTTCTCAACATCAGAGAAGCTTCACCCAGGGACTGATAGGAGCAGATGCAGAGACCCTCAACCAAATATTAGGCAGAGTTCAGGTAACCCCATGGCAGAAGATTTGGGAAGACTGTAGGAGAACATGGCCCACACAATGAATTAAGCAGGGCGGATAGGGGCTAACAAAGACTGAAGTAACTGTCACAGAGCCTGTATGGGCCTTAGGTAGGTCCTCTGTAAATATGCTATGGTTGTGTGACGGAGTTCTTCTGGGGCTCCTAAGTGAAGAAGAGGTGTCTGACACTTTCACCTGCTCTTAGGACCCTTTTCCTCTTACTGGGTTGCCTCATCCAGCCTTGATAAGGAATTTTGTGTCTAATCTTATTGTAACTTGTTATGCTACCTTCCCTTAATATTGCTGGAAGGATAATTTGTTCTGAAGGGAAACAGAGAACAAGTGGATCTGAGAGAAAGGGAACATGGCGTGGGTAGGAATAGAGGAAGGGGAAACTGGAGTCAAGATACAATGTATGAGAGAAGAATAATAAAAGAAACATAACTGTGAAACTTCTACGACAGTACATATAAATGTCTTGATGTCCATAGCTTACTGCATATTAACAACTTTTCAAGGCGAAGGGCTATTATATTCTTTGGAAATACAACACAGTAAATTTGCAAAAGTAATTGAAGGGCTAAGTCATATGTGCACTAATATAAATATTTTGCTTAAAGAAATTCAACAGAATTTAAATAGCTTAATATCATAATGGAATTGTCAATAATCAAAACAGTAGTGCTCAAATTATCATCAAGTTTTGGTAGATGTCATATACACATGGATTATATAAATATTTTATTCATCCGGAAGAATATGTGATCAAGCCACCCCTTACTAGCTGTCATGCTTATCACTTTGTGGGAACGAATAGCTGTGCTCTATAAATTTGTCATGCAGGAACTGCTCTGATCGGCTAAGAATAGCTACAAACTGAAGTTTAGGAAAACTATAAATTCAAGTGCTACCTTTCTAACGATGAAATAATTCTGTCAGACTTTACTCAAGGTGACAGGCAGATAGACAGACACACCTGAAGGAGATACTCATTGATTATAACAACAAATTGGAAACGTTGGTGGAACTAGACATACACTATAAGTTTGTAAACAGTGTTCAGTGTGCCTTGGCTATGCATTCCTACAAACATACACAGATGTTTGTTTAATGCTAATTCATGTTTCTAAGCATACACTGGACCATGAATATCTATTAGAAATTACCGTTAATTTTACATTAGTAATTGTTTGCAGATAAAACAATGTTATTTAAAAACAATAAATTCTAGTCTTCACTTAAGACGCTTAAGTGGAATTGAAAATACTTACTTCCAAAATAAATTCCATGGACACTGGGAATATTTAAATATCCAGCACCCAGCATTGTACAATTTGCAAATTCTGTTATAAAATCTAAGATTAAGAGATATAAGAAGTAAAAACATTATAATCAAATAGAAGACAAAAAAGCTAATAACAATGCAAAATGAGATAGGACATAGATTCTAAAATTAACAAAAAAGTTCTTGAGTGATTGAGAGCCTTTTACTTTTCAAGAGGAGGTAGCATTGGTTTCCGGCACCCACATTTATTGGCTCATAATCCTGTGATATTGTTTTCTGGCTCCCATGTATTAGAACCAAACACACACACACACACACACACACACACACACACAAATAAACTATCCTTTAAAAATAGCAGATGGTCCCTTTAAACATTTTTCAAGTTGTGATTTTTGTCCATGTATATACATTCAGCAGTAATGGAGCTCAGTATGCTAAACAATAGATATGTGAACATAAGTGATATAAATTCATGACAGAGGCATAATAGGTGGTTCTTCTATGAAGTTGGAGGGGTAAATGAAGTGTGGATATGCTAATATTCATTGGATACCTGTATAAAATTCTCAAATAGTAAATTAAAGTATATTTTTTAAAAAATAGAAAGAGGTCACATTTCAATTACTGATCAATATAAAATCTGAGAAAGTGCTGAGTATTCTCTTTATCATGCAGTAATGTTATTCAAACAGAAACTATCTTATCTATAAAAATAACCTCAGTAATATAAATAAATACCACGTGAACTTGATTTCACTTTTACTAAATTATAAAATTACATATATCTATACTAAAAATGATCTTAATGTCTTTCTGTATATATGTGTAGTGGTACACGAGCATGAACTTGGTTAAATGTGTGCAGTACATGTAGTTGCAGAAGAATTTCAAACATCCTTGTTGCACATGTACCTTATTTATTGAGTCGGGTACTATCTCAGTGTTTTATTGCTGTGAGAAAACACCATGACAAAGGAAACTTATAAAACGAAGTATTTAATTGGTATTTGATTACAATTTTAGAGGGTTAGTCCATGATCACCATGGCAGCAGGGAGGGAGGCATGGTGCTGGAGAAGGAGCTGAGAGCTCACATCTGCTCGGAGCTGAGAGCTCGCATCTGCTCTGCAAGTAGCAGGCAGAGGGAGAGAGAGACTGGTCTGGCATGGCATTAGAAACACTAAAACATATCTAAAGAGGCTTATATCCTCCTACATGACAATACCTCCTTGCCCTTTCCAAAGAGTTCCACTAATTGGACACCTTGGATTCAAATATAGAATCCTATAGAGGGCATCTTCATTCAAGCCATCATATTCTATTCCCTGGAACCCATAGGGTGTGATCATATCACAATGCAAAATATATTCAACCCAACTAAAAAGTCCCCATAGTCTTTCACAGCTAAACACTGGTTAAAATTTCCAAGTCCAAAGAGTCTTCCAACACACAGTGGTACATAATATAAAATCATTGCAACAAGGACGAAAAGTAGCATTGTGAGGACAGGCCAGACCAAAGAAAAACAAGCAGAGCAAACTCCAAGTCCCACAATTCCATGTCTCAGTTAAAGGTTTTATTTGATGGCTCTTCTCTTCAAGCTTTGTTGACTGCAAAATGCTTCTCTTTCTTGATCCAGTTTTATATTCTATTACAAGTTCTCCAGACAGGAATCCCAGGACCCAGGTATCTCCAGCATATCCAAATATCCCTAGGCTTCACTTACACAGATTCATGCAATGGCCTCCCCCAGCCTTTATGCAGAAACTCTCCTGCCACAAACCTGGCTTCAGTGGCTTTCGTTTACCTAGGAGGGGGATTATATAGCTGTTTTACTAAAGTATGCACAAAACCGGAACCATGGGATCAAAGGATGCCAAGTTCTATTGCATACTGGAACAGGAAACTGGTCCCTTCCCGGAGTCATATTTACATAAACTTTCCTTTGTTGTTGCTTTAGTTTGCTGATTGCTTTCAATTCGATTTCAGAAGCAGGTTGTGTGTGATCTTTCTCTGAGTATACTTTACTCCATTTTGAATCTGGCCTTTCTTTAAACTTTGCATCTCTTGTAGCTCAATTGGCTCCACTACAATTCCTGTTTCTCCTTATTATCAATTTGTACGTGGTATATTTCTCTTTGTCCTGATTGTTCCTTATTACTGTAGATCTGCATAAGAGTGTTCACCATCCTGAAACCTCGTCTCACTATGACATTTATCCCTAACGCTCCAATTTAACCTCAGATGGGAAAAAGCAACTATATTTTTGACAAAATATCTTTAGACCATTCTCTAACATTTACCACAAAACCTCCTGATGGGTTCCTAAACTCCAAGTCAGTCTCAGCACTACTGTCTTTCAAGTTCCTCTTAGGATGACCCATTAAAGCACACAACTGCTTTCCAGTCCACTGACCTGAATTCTCTTATAGTTCTTCAACAGCAAGCATGGTCAGGCCTATCACAACACAACAATATAGCAGTCCCTGGTACCAGCAGCTTAGTCAATGTTATATTGCTGGGAGGATACACCATAACAAAGGCAATGTATAAAGGGAAGCATTAATTGGGGCCTCACTTACAGTATTAAAGGCTTAGTCCATGATCATCATGTCAGAGATGTCAGAGGAAGGCTGTCTTAGTACTGGAGCAATCACTGACATGTTACATCTGGTTTACAAACTGCAGGCAGAAAGTGAAATCGGGCCTGGCATACGTTCCTGAAATCTCAATCTACCCTCAATGACATACCTCCTCTAACAAAGCCACACTTTCTCCCACAAGACCACATTTCCCTATCCTTCTCAAACTGTAGCTAAAAGCATCCAAACTTATGAGCCATTTTCATTCAAACCATCACATTAGTCCACTGGGGCTACTATATTCAAAGTGCCAAAACATATCTCATAGGATATGGAGTTACCTGACTGTGCAGAAATCCTCAGGGATCCTCTAGATTTTACCTCCACAACACTGGCAACACTGGACAGTGTGCACCCCATGGTCAGCTTTTGTAGATGTAGGGATCCAAGTTCAGGTTCTCAGGCTTGAATGGTGAGGACTTTATTGACTGCACTGCCTCTCCCTGCCCTAGGGCTGGTTGCTATTTTTCCTCTCACCCTATCAGCTCTCCATTAATGTTGCAGTTTACCATGTACTAAAACTAAGCTTCAGTTAGTTAAACTAACACAGACATAGACTGGGATGCTGTCCTCTTAGTTCTAAATAATCTGAGAACAAAATACTGGTGAAATAACAGGAATTTCATTCACCCCAAATTGACCATGAGTTCATAGACTATAACTTAGACTATGAAAGGGATGCCATATGATTAATCATTATTAAAATGAAACTGCAGCTTTATTTTTAAATATTCTATTAATTATGCAAAGTTCAACAGAAAAACACATTGTAAAAACAAAAACAATAGTTTAAGTTAGAAATTTAATTGACTTTGATTCCCCTGGTAGTATCGAAAATTCGTAGAAAATCTTGAATTGATATCTATAAATTATACATGTACATAAATGAGGTTTTCTTTTAGGAGACATGTAATTTTAAATATACACTGTATTTATGTGAGTGCTTGTGCATAATGAATTAAATTGGATTGCTGTTACCTGTAAAAGTAGGACCTGTCATCTCCAAGACTCAAATAAAACCCATGTGCACTCGCGGGTGTAGTCTACGCGCCTGTGCACGCAGCACTCTCTGCCCATGGTCCGGGGACTTTCCCGTAGGCGAAAGGTTAAGGAACTAGTCCCTCATGTGTAGCCTAGGAAACAGGCCTTCAGAGCGAGGTAAAAACCCAGGATAGCCAAAACAATCCTATACAATAAAGGATCTTCAGGAGGCATTACCATCCCTGATTTCAAACTCTATTACAGAGCTACAGTAATGAAAATAGTGTGGTACTGGCATAAAAACAGAGAAGTCGACCAATGGAATTGCATAGAAGACCCGAATTTTAACTCACAAACATATGATCACCTGATTTTCGATAAAGGAGCTAAAAGTATACAATGGAAGAAAGAAAGCATCTTCAACAAATGGTGCTGGCACAACAGGATGTCAACCTGTAGAAGAATGAAAATAGATCCATATCTATCACCTTGCACAAAACTCAAGTCCAAATGGATCAAAGACCTCAATATCAGTCCGAACACACTGAACCTGATAGAAGAGAAAGTGGGAAGTACCCTACAACAGATGGGCACAGGAGATAACTTCATAAGTATAACCCCAGCAGCACAGACACTAAGGACAACATTGAATAAATGAGACCTACTAAAGCTGAGAAGCTTCTGTAAAGCAAAGGACACTGTCACTAAAACAAAAAGGCAACCTACTGACTGGGAGAAGATCTTCACCAACCCTGTAAAAGACAAAGGTCTGACTTCCAAAATATATAGAGAACTCAAGAAACTAGACTTTAAAATGCTAATTAACCCAATTAAAACATGGGGCACTGAACTGAACAGAGAATTCTCAAAAGAAGAAGTTCAAATGGCCAAAAGACACTTAGAGTCATGCTCAACCTCCTTAGTGATCAGGAAAATGCAAATCAAAACAACTTTGAGATATCATCTTACACATGTCAGAATGGCTAACATCAAAAACATGCCTTTGCTGGAGAGGCTGTGGAGGAAGGGGTACCCTCATCCATTGCTGGTGGGAATGCAATCTTGTGCAACCACTTTGGAAATCAGTGTTTCGGTTTCTCAGGAAATTAGGGATCAACCTACCCCTGGACCCAGCAATACCACTCTTAGGAATATACCCAAGAGATGCCCTATCATATAACAAAAGCATTTGTTCAACTATGTTCATAGCAGTATTATTTGTAATAGCCAGAACCTAGAAACAACCTACATGCGCTTCAGTGGAAGAATGGATGAAGAAAGGGTGGAATATATACACATTAGAGTACTATGCTGCGGTAAAAAACAATGACTTCTCGAATTTTGCATGCAAATGGATGGAAATAGAAAACACTATCCTGAGCGAGGTAACCCAGACCCAAAAAGATGAACATGGGATGTACTCACTCATAATTGGTTTCTAGCCATTAATAAAGGTCACAGAGTGTATACCTGGTGAATCTAAGGAAGCTAAATAAGAAGGTGAACCCAAGGAAAATCATATACTTATCCTTTTGGCTATGGGAAGTAGACAAAATTGCCGGGGAGAAAATTGAGATCTTGGTGGTGGGTGGGTTGGGGCTAAGGGGGGGACGGGGAGAGAAAAGTGAGAAGTGGAGGATTGGGGAAAGTTAGGGAAACAGGAAGATTGGGATAAAGGAAGGTTGGATAGGGGAGCTGGGAAGCACATATCTTAGTTAAGGGAGCCATCTTAGTGTTGGCAAGAGACTTGAACCTAGAGTGGCTCTCAGGAGCCCAAGGTGATGTCCCCAGTTAGTTTCTTGGGAAGCTGAGGATAGGGAACCTGAAATGACCCTATCCTATAGCAATACTGATGAATATCTTTCATATCACCATAGAACCTTCATCTGGTGATGGATGGAGATAGAGACAGAGACCCACACTGGAGCACTGGACTGAGCTTCCAAGGTCCCAATGAGGAGCAGATGGAGGGAGAAGAAGAGCAAGGACCACGGGGGGTGCACCCACCCACTGAGACAGTGGGGCTGATCTATTGGGAGCTCACCAAGGCCAGCTGGACTGGGACTGAAAAAGCATGGGATAAAACCGGACTCTCTGATCATGGCAAACAATGAGGGCTGATGAGAAGCCAAGGACAATGGCAAGGGGTTTTGATCCTACTTCATGTTCCGGCTTGGTGGGAGCCTAGCCACTTTGGATGTTCACCTTCCTAGACATGGACGAAGGGGGAAGGACCTTGGACTTTCCACAGGGCAGGGAACCCCGACTGCTCTTTGGACTGGAGAGGGAGGGAGAGAGGAGTGGGGAGATGGGGAGAGGAGGGGGAGGGAAATGGGAGACTGGGAGGAGGTGAAAACTTTTTTTTTCCTTTTCTCAAAAAAAAAAAAAAAAAAAAAAAAAGAGAAGCTTTAGCTAATGGACCAAGCAGTGATTTAATTAAAAAAAAAAAAAAACACGTGCAAACTATTTAATTGAAAAAGAAATCAGCAGCAGCATAGCGCTTCCTGTGTTTCCTTCATGTGAGAGAATCTGTCAGAGAGTAAGGAAAGGTTTTAGCAACACAGTGTTCAATGATTTTAAAGACAAATGCAAGCACCATGTGTATTTCTGTCACATGTGCTTACGGTATAGATAGATAAGAATGGCTCTAGCTGTCAGTAAGGGACAATAAAAATGAAAATGTAAAAGCACTCAGAGAGCTCTGTGTGTAGATTTGGTGACAGCAGTCATACATAGTTGTGGTTTCCAAACTTCGTTATAATCTGCTCTCAGCCATTTTCGCCATTCAAGTAGTTCATGAAAAAAATACAAATGAATGTAGTGGATGCATTAGGAGCACGAGACTAACACTGAAGCAACTTTATGCTGGGATTGGTTATGAGAAAAATTGAAATTCAAGTCCATCTGGAGGTATAGGCAGCTTTCAAGGCCAGATTGAGCAATTTAATGAGACCCTGTCTCAAAATGAAAGCAAAAAGAAAAATTTGATACAACTCAGTGATAGAGCTTTTGCCTACCCATGAACAAGGCTGTACATTCAGTTCCTAGTATTTAAAACTTTTCAGAGCATTCTCTATCTAAATTCAAGAAAAGAAAGTTTGCTTTAAATATTAATTAAATATCTTTACAGAAAATGAATTATCTTTCTTTATACTGTACAACTTTTTAAAATTTATTTTACTTTCTGAATATTTGGTAAGCCTGTATATATGTGCACTCCATGCTTGACTGGTATAATGGGAGACCAGGCAGTGTGTTGAATTCTCAAAGGCAGGGAGGGGAGCAGAGAAAAATGTAGAGCCATAAAAAAATCAATAAAAAAAGAATTTGAGCTATAGATGGTTGTGAGTCACCATCTAGGTGCTGAATCAAATTCTTTACCTGATCATGGATGTGATAGGAGAATGACCCAAACTTCTGATACTGCAGGTTCCCTAGGTTTTAACCTGTAACTCTGAACAAAAATACACCTTACTCCCTTATCTTTCTTTTGACAGGATATTTTATCACAAGCAGAAAAGATATTAGGACAGTCCTCAGTCTCATTGTCTCTTAAATGCATCCTTTTTTGCAAAGCATTTTGTAGATTAAATTATCTCCAAAGAGCAATGACAAAAGTCTTTGTAGATATAATGAACTTAAGGCAAAATTATAGAATGGTCCTTAACTCACCCTATACATTATTTGAATCCTTATAAAAAGGAGAATATGGACACAGAATCAAAATAACAAAGTATCAATGAATAGAAACACACTAATCCATGCCATGTATACCCAACAGTTTATGCCTGCTACTGAAAGCAAGAAATTAGTGAGGAAATATTGTCCTTATTTTTCTTGCAGGATACAGGTAGAGCTGGTTGTTGACATTTTTCATTAATGTATAATTTTAGATTTTTAATAAAATTATAATTACATCACTTTTCCTCTTTCCCTTTCCTCCCTCCAATTGCGATTATTTACTCTACTCCTTAAATTCTTGGCCTCCTTTCCTTTGATAACTATTGTTATTTTTATAAATACCCAAAATATACAAATAGAGCACATTATGTCAATTTTTGTTTGTGAGTATATGATTTGAGTGCTGACTAATCTGTACTGAGAAACCAGTTAGAAACTCATTTTTGGGAGAGACTAACTCTTTTTCTTTTAGTAGTCATTAGTTGCCCATAGATTTTAGTGTAGGGCTGGGGTGCCTTGAGAAGCACACCCTCTTCTTTAGCATGTCTATTGATACGGATATCCTTCTTTTAGAGCTGTGAGGAAGTTTTTGTTTTCATATTTTGGAATTACACTACTACAAAACCAACAGGAATTCTGATAACAGATACTAACTTGTTGTCTTAACCAATTTCTGAGAATACTTTAATGTTTTGGTCTTTGATCATGCATAAAATTTTGGATTTAGTTTCTTGAAGATAGTATGGAAGTAGTATGGAGTTCACAGATAACTACTGTGAGACCAGAAAGGCCAAAGGTAAGTAGGGGAGACTATGTCTATTATACTAGTGAATAAATAGGTACATATAGCTTGAGTTGAGCAGAATACTAGAAATATACCTCCAAATAGCTGTGATGTCTCAGAAGAAAATGAAGAGAACATCATTTGTCTCTGGAAGAAAGAGAATCCTTATTTGATAGACTGATTGATAAGACAGACAGATTAATTTCTTTTTGGTGAAAGTTAGGACTTATGGAAACAATACAATTATTTAATTGATGACTTTACGTAAGAAACTCTAGATAGTATTACCTTGCTTTCCTCTGTGACTTTATAATGGGATGTGACAGAAAAGAAAAGGAAAAGATTGTCATGCAAATTAAAGCAATCAAATGGAAAAACGTGATTTAGAATGTCTGAAGTTTATCCAAAAACCATATTCTGAAAACATGGCGAGGGATGGGTCTGAACAAACTCTTGCCAGGGACACTAAAGGTGATTTATATTTCATGTCAATCTACTATGAAACCAGAAGTAAACAGATGACTAAGGAAAAATCAGATGAGTTTATTTCCTAGGTGCCTTGACACTAATTGAATTTCATTAGACATCTGTCAAGGCTTTTTTTGAGAATATTTAATAGGAAAAGCTAATTTAAGCTTGAATTGAAAATTTGGGAGTAAAATCTGTTGCCAGAATGGGGTAAACATTGAATAATTTGTGGGAGAATAGACAGAATATCATGGCTTATCGTTCTCTGCCTAAGATATACACAGAATATTTACAATAACACATGATAGAACAAAATCATCAAATATGAAAGCTACTGTATAATAATTTATTAATTATCTCATGGGAATTTTTATTAGTTTTTGAGAATATTTTACATGGATATTGATTATATTCCCCACCATCCCTCATCTCATCTCAGAACCTTTTTCTATTATCCTAATTCAGTTGTGTTCTCTTTATCTCTATGTCTTTCTGCCTCTCTGTGTCTCTCTCTCCTCAACTCAAGTCCAGCTTTGCTGTCCAAATATCTATGGATATATTACTTTCTATGGGAGTCTGATTTATATAGCAGGTCTACAAACCTTTAGGAAATATTACTCTTCTCTTCCCAGAATCTGTCCTTAACCAATAACTACTCTTACCTCCCTGCCTTCTCCCTGCTCAGGTTTGGCTGGTTTGAGTTTACGCAGGTCTTGTGCATGCTGTCCCAGCCACTTATAATTCATACATGTAATTTTTACTGTGCTCAGTAAGCACTGTAGTCATTGTAATCATTCATCACCTCTGATTCTTGCAGTCAGTCTCTCCACCTCTTTTTCCCCAATGATTCCTGACTCTGAGGAATAATATGAATGACCCACAGATATCTTATTGTCTACACCTTGAAAAATCATGTGTATATGTGGGTATCTATGTGATTGCATGCCACATGTCCATTAGTGTCTGTCAAGGCTAGAAGAGGACGTTTGATTCTAAAGAGCTAAAATACAAGGCAATTGTGAGCCTTTTGATTAACATACTGGGAACTGAACTATGGTTCTCAAAAAGGTCAGTACAAGCTGTTAATGTATAAGCAATATCTTCAATCCCATCATAAAATGTTTTAATAAATATATGAAATACTCTGTCCTCTCCATAGTGTAAGTTGTCCCATTAATCATGTACCTGATAAGACCTTTAACTCCTTACTCCATCACTAGGGAATGTGTGACTGTTGAAGAGACTTCAAAATCACTCTGCAAAACAAACCAATTGAATATGAGCAGTGAAAATTATGGCCAAACTGATATTTGCTATCTAGATTATACATGGTAGATGTTGTTCTAGACTCTCACCTTGTTTACTTTACAGAAATACCTTTGATCAGACCCAGCTTTGGAGACTGTTATTCTCCACATGTTTTTGTATCTACACACACACACACACACACACACACACACACACATATATATATATATATATATATATACTTCCTTTTAAAAACTTCATCATTGGGGTGGTAGTAACTAGGCCATGAGGGCAAAGTCTTCAAATGTCAGGCTTAACTCTCCCAAACAAGTCCCACAGAGCTGAGTTTTTCACCTACATTGAGAGAACAAATTGATCAAATGCAATTCCATGCCATAGGAAATATGCTTTTAGTGACAACCATCCAACGATGCTTTGCTCTGGTCTGATTATTTTTCAAAATCATGGGAAAAGAGTTGCTGGTTTTTGCAGCAACTATGAAAGACTGAAGGGCTAATACATAGATTCTGCTTCATAGTTTCAATAAGTACCTATCTATAAACATCTTCTAAAAGATTAGAAAGAAACAGGGATTTATTTCACATAAACCATTCAATATTTGATTATTGAAATCAAACTGTTAGATTTTAGCTTGAGTTTTCATATTACCAAAGTCATGTCACAAATATGAAAACAGATTATAAAGCATTTTTGTTGGTGTTTGTGCATCCTTTAGTATTATGATGGAACAGCTGGTCGACTGTGTGCATGAAAATCTGTGTGCACAGAAGACTGGGATTAATGTGGAAACTGAAAGTAAAACTGTCCTCTTCACCTGCAAAATAAAAGGAGGAAGTCAGGACCAAGGGGACAGAGAAATAATTGGATGCTTAGTGTCTTTTCACATGACTTTCCAAATTTTCCTATAGAAAATTCCTGATTTTAGCCAGAAGAAAATCAGACAAATTTACCACAGCAATTCTTCAGTTAGATAGTGATGTAAATAGAGGAGAGCATGCATACATAGCTGTGACAGAATTTTAATTTCCAGAAGTCAGAGGTTATATCATGTATCTCATGTGATGGCACAGTGAATCAGATGATGCTAGCTAACAGAAGACAGGTAAGGCAGACTTTCATAGGAATGGAGTACTGGATGCAGTGTCGGATGAATGCTTTCTTTTTCATCTTCTAATGGTGTAGACTGTCCTGTATGCAAGCCACATTAACCTTTCTTTTATTTTGTATCATTTAAGGCATTTTGTTAGGACTTTGGTTTAAGAAATAGTACCAGTTTGAGAGAATGTTTTGTGTAGTATGAGCTTGAAGTCAGGAGAGTAAGGAATTCTTGAGATTTCACAACTCTGACAAACCAGTGGTGATCAGCAAGTGTTGCTCTCTGCAGTTTCAGTGTAATGAGCATACTAACATTTCAGCATTCATTACCCACTGAAAACTTCTCCATAATTAGGAATAATTGGCAATACAGAAAGTGGAAAGATGAAAACGACTCTACATTCATCATTGGCAAGCTGCTCTGCCAGCGTGTGGCGGGGACAGGAGGGGTGGTGAGAATTTCACTCATGATCTGAACTGGTCAAGAATGTCTTTATTACCGTGAACTCCTCACATTCTGCACTTACAATCTGCCTGCAACGTTTTCTTGGACTATCCACAAAACAGTATATTGGGATTAAAGACCAATCAAATTTCAACTATATTTAATGATACACTGTATCATTTTCTAAGTGTCAAGTCAATTAGCTTTAATTTGTAAACTTATTTAAACAGCCAAGCCATTTATAACACGCTATCTAAGCTGGAGCTCAATTTCTTGTTATATTTTTGGTGATACTATAATTAACTTTAACACAATTTCATTTCAGAGATTCATTGTTATTATTGTTCAGAAGTACTCATCGGATTAGCATATTTGAGGAGTAACTTTATGTTGATACTACATTAAAAAGGTATCTCTTTTGTATCTAAAATGATTACTCTAAAATTATATGGGATTACAGCTAGCTGTATTTAAAACCATATCAGAATGCCTCCCTATGTTATATGCATTTCTGAAAGTTTCATTGTTATTTTAATATTTAAAAGATTAGTTTTCAAAATAAAATGAGCCCTTCTGCAGCCTTTACTCAATTTGTGAAGCTGTAAATACACAATTGAGATCTGTACATTCAGGCAGGCTTGTAAATATGAGTGCTTATTGCACAGTATACAAATAATAAAATGAGGATCCATAAATTCAATATCAAAGTCACATAAAGAAATGGATCTTTCTTATTTTATTTTTGGTGGAATTATAACAGCTGTAAACAAGACATAAAAATGGACATAAATGCATTTGAAAGTAAAGCAACAATTCTGTGGCCACCTAAGCATTGAGAAAGTAGACAAAATGTTAGACTGGAATACAACAGTATTTTCAACAGGTGTTGAGAGAAAAAATTATATTACCTACCTATAAAGAATTAAAATTAGAATCACTATTGTATCTTCTACTGTAATCAATTCCAACCTAATTAAAAAATAATATAAGGATAAATGACTTAAACAACTAGGAGAAAGTATAGGAATGCTCTTTAAGGCTTTGAGACAAGCAGAATTTTTTTCTGAACAAAATTTCAGTAGCAAATAATCATGAACTAGTCCTGAATATCAACCAATGGGATGTCATGAAAACAACTATTTCTTCATAGCAAAGAAGAGCATCAAGAGTCCACACAATGTGAGACATTTTTACATACCATAGTTCAGATGAGGGATGGTATGGGAGGTCCTTCTGTCTATGTGTTGCTTTTATTGGTTAATGAATAATGAAACTGCCTTGGCCTGTTGATAGGGTACAACTTAGGTAGGTGTGGAAAACTGGACTGGGAGAAGGAAGGCAGAGAAGGAGAAGCCATGGATCCTCTGCCTGAGACAGATGCTGGAAAAGTCACCCAGGAAGCCACTGTCATGTGGTGATACACAGATTAATAGAAATGGCTTACATTAATATATAAGATTTTTTTTATTAATATGGTTTTTCTGTGATTATTTTGGGGCTGAGCAGCCAGGAACCAACAAGTGGGCCCTTCTCCTACACAGAGACTGACATATAGAATTTACAGATAACTGTAGAAATTAAATACCAAGGAAATAGAGCTGCCAAACAGCAAACAAGTTAATGAATTGAATATAAAGTTTTAAAAATAGAACAGAAAGTGATAAAGAGAGAGAGAAAGAAAGAAAGCAGGCAGGTACTCATTATAAAAGTGTTCAATATCCCCATTCCTCGGGGAGATATAAACTGAAACACCTTTGAGGTATCATGTCCTAGTCAGCAGAGCTATCATCAAGAAAGGATGCAGAGAAAGAGATCGCCTTAGTCCTTGTTTGCATAGCTACAAACTAATCCTGCCATTATGCTCATCACTTAGGAAGTTAAAAAAAAAAAAAGAGAGAAAGAAAGAGACCTGCTAATGATGCAACTATTCCACTCCTGAGTATGTATGCACCCAGAAAACTCCTTATCCTATCACAAAAATTTATGCCAATAGATGTCTATTGCTGATTTATTCATACTAGCAAAGAAATAGAAACAACCTATTTGTTTTTGACAGAGGTTTCTGTTCCACCAGATTCCACAGCCATTTAGTCCCAAATAAACACACAGAAATCTACCCTAATTATAAACTATCCAGCCTATTAGCTCAGGCTTCTTATTAACTATTATATCTTGTAGTAGCCCATAATTCTTGTCTGCGTTAGCCACATGGCTTGGTGCCTTCTTTGGCAAGCCAGTCACATCTTGTTTCCTGTGTCTGGATGACAACTGCAGACTGAATCTTTCCTCCTCCCAGAATTCTCTTATTCTCATTGCACCACCTATACTTCCTGGCTGGCTACTGGTCAATCAGCATTTTATTAAAAATAATACAAGTGACAGGATAAAAGACCATTGTCCTACAGCATTTGTCTATCAACAGACACATGGAAAGTAAAAATTTGGTAACATAAAAAATGGAATATTAGTTTTTCTGATGTGTTCTTGAATTCGGTTTGCCAGTATTTTATTGAGAATTTTTGCGTCGATATTCATGAGTGAGATAGGCCTGTAATTCTCTTTCTTGGTTGGGTCTTTGTGTGGTTTTGGTATCAGGGTAACTGTAGCTTCATAAAAGGAATTTGGCAATGACTTTTCTGTTTCTATATTGTGAAATACGTTAAGGAGTATAGGTATTAGCTCTTCTTGGAAGTTCTGGTAGAATTCTGCGTTGAACCCATCTGGTCCTGGGCTTTTTTTGGAAGGGAGATTTTTGATAACAGTTTCTAGTTCTTCGCGACTAACAGGTCTATTTAGATCATTCACCTGGTCTTGGTTTAGCTTTGGTATATGGTACTTATCTAAAAAAATGTCCATTTCTTTTGCATTTTCCAGTTTTGTGGCATACAGGCTTTTATAGTAAGATCTAATGATTCTCTGGATTTCCTCTGTGTCTGTGGTTATGTCCCCCCTTTCATTTCTGATTTTATTTATTTGCGTGTTCTCTCTCTGTTGTTTAGTTAGTTTGGATAGGGGTTTGTTGATCTTGTTGATTTTCTCCAAGAACCAACTTTTTGTTTCATTGATTCTTTGGACTGTTTTCTGTGTTTCTATTTTGTTGATTTCTGCCCTCAGTTTGATTATTTCCAGTCTTCTACTCCTTCTGGGCACCTCTGCTTCTTTTTTTTTCTAAAGCTTTCAGGTGTGCCATTAAGTCCCCAATGTATGCTTTCTCTGTTTTCTTTAAGTGGGCACTTAGTGCTATGAACTTTCCTCTTAGCCCACAAACATATGAACACCTGATTTTCGATAAAGGAGCTAAAAGTATACAATGGAAAAAAGAGAGCATCTTCAACAAATTGTGCTGGCAAAACTGGATGTCAATCTGTAGAAGAATGAAAATAGACCCATATCTATCACCATGCACAAAACTCAAGTCCAAGTGGGTGAAAGACCTCAATATAAGTCCAAACACACTGAACCTGATTGAAGAGAAAGTGGGAAGTACTCTACAACACGTGGGCACAGGAGACCACTTCCTACGTATAACCCCAGCAGCACAGACAGTAAGGGCCTCATTGAATAAATGGGACCTCCTGAGACTGAGAAGCTTCTGTACAGCAAAGGACACTGTTGCTAAGACAGAAAGGCAACCCACTGACTGGGAGAAGATCTTCACCAACCCCACAACTGACAAAGGTCTGATCTCCAAAATATATAAAGAACTCAAGAAATTAGACCGTAAAAGGCTAATCAACCCAATTATAAAATGGGGCACTGAGTTGAACAGAGATCTCTCAACAGAAGAAGTTCAAATGGCCAAAAGACACCTAAGGTCATGCTCAACTTCCTTAGCGATCAGGGAAATGCAAATCAAGACAACTTTAAGATACCATCTTACACCTGTCAGAATGGCGAAAATCAAGAACACCAATGATAGCCTTTGCTGGAGAGGTTCTGAAGAAAGGGGTACACTCATCCATTGCTGGTGGGAATGCAAACTTGTGCAACCACTCCGGAAAGCAGTGTGGAGGTTTCTCAGGAAATTTGGGATCAACCTACCCATGGACCCAGCAATACCACTCTTGGGAATATACCCAAGAGAGGCCTTATCACACAACAAAAGTATATGCTCTACTATGTTTATAGCAGCATTGTTTGTAATAGCCAGAACCTGGAAACAACCTAGATGCCCTTCAATTGAAGAATGGATGAAGAAAGTATGGAATATATACATATAAGAGTACTACTCAGCAGTAAAAAACAAGGACTTCTTGAAGTTTGCAGGCAAATGGATGGAAATAGAAAACACCATCCTGAGTGAGGTAAGCCAGACCCAAAAAGAGGAACATGGAATGTTCTCACTCATATTTGGTTTCTAGCCATAAATAAAGGACATTGAACCTATAATTCGGGTTCTTAAAGAAGCTAAATAAGAAGGAGAACCCAAAGAAAATCATATAGGCATCCTCCTGAATATTAAACTTCATCAGGCGATGAAAGGAGACAGAGACAGAGACCCACATTGGAGCACCGGACTGAAATCTCAAGGTCCAAATCAGGAGCAGAAGGAGAGAGAGCACAAGCAAGGAACTCAGGACCGCGAGGGGTGCACCCATACACTGAGACAATGAGGATGTTCTATCAGGAACTCACCAAGGCCAGCTGGCCTGGGTCTGAAAAAGCCTGGGTCAAAACTGGTCTCGCTGAACATAGTGGACAATGAGGATTACTGAGACCTCAAGAACAATGGCAATGGGTTTTTGATTCTACTGGACCTATTGGTTTCGTGGGAGCCTAAGGCAGTTTCGTGGATGCTCACCTTACTAGACCTGGATGGAGGTGGGTGGTCCTTGGACTTCCCACAGGGCAGAGAACCCTGATTGCTTTTTGGGCTGACGAGGTAGGGGGATTTGATTGGGGGAGGGGGAGGGAAAGGGGAGGCGGCGGTGGGGAAGAGACAGAAATCTTTAATAAATAAATTAATTAAAAAATGGAATATTATTTGTATTTAAAGAAATATAAATTACAAAATTTGCAGGAAAACAGATGACTTAGACTATGTCTTAGATTTTCTGTGATCATGAGCATTACTGCACACTCAAGACTGGTCAGATATTTTCTCAATCCTTTATCTCAAAGTTGTTTTTCTAATTCCAACTTTCAATTGAATGCCTTATTTTAAGATGCCTATTTTACTGCTCCTCAAGAGAATGGTTGAGACAGAGGAATATCAGAGGAGACAGTCCACTCCCATGGGACTTCTCATCATGTTCTACAAAACCTGAATAAGAGAAAAATAATGCCAACTTCTTTTTTCCCCTTGTTTTCACTCCAATAAACACATTGATTTTAGTGTCACACAGGAACTGTGTTCTCTACTATATTTTAAATTTAATCAAGCCGTGATTAATTGGGAGCTCCAAGGACTATTGATCCAATACTTCCTCTGAGAAGACTTTTGGATGTACACAGATTTGAGTAAAACTTTTGTATCTCTCTTAGAGGAAGTGTTTGCACTCGTCATAAATGGTTTCCTCTGTTCTTTTGAGTAAAGTTCTTTAGAGTTGAGATAATTTACTATTTATAAACTGGAGAGACATTATTTTTGCATCATAAGGTCCATATAACAATATTCCATGCTTTATGAAATCATATAAGTTACTGAAACCTTCAGAGGTAAGGAGTCACATTTACTGGGAGTCCTAATTAGACTTAGAAAAGTACTAATTCTTCTGATTTAATGGCTTCTTTAAGTAACTCAAATCTTCATTCAACCATGTTCTCAAGGTAAGCATCCTAGCCAGACTTCTTTTATCTTGTTGTGTGTCTAGTCTCATATTTCTTCTGTCTCTTGTAACTTTGTGTCATGATATAAATTGTTTTGCATATTTGGTCTTCAATTCCAAGTAATGATGTGTTGAATATTTATATCTAAAATAGATCTTCAGTGACAAAATTTTCAGGAACTTTTTAGACTAAAGATAAGAATAAAAGGACTTGCAAGCTATGCAATCATAGATTCTCATTATGAAAGCATAAAAAGATACACACATAATAAATGGCCATCCATCTTGGGCATGTCTTTTCCAAGTTTTCTAAAGGGGGGAATTTAAGAAAGACTTTAGAAACTTTGGCATACATTGTTTTGCTTGAGCTTTTGTTTTTATTTTTTAAAAACTTACTGGTCTTTTTCTTGTATATTATGTTTTTTTTTAATTTTGTTGTTTTTATGGCTTTGTTTTTTCTGTGTGTTTCTTGTGCTTTTAATATTTTTAATTCTGTTTTTTAAAATTTATTTCTTGATTTCTAAAGAGAGAGATAAAGAGAAGATGAAGGACTGCTTGTTGGGAAGATGAGAAGGATCTGGGATGACTTGGGGGAAGAGACACATGATCACAATATCATGTATAAAATACATTTTCAATTAAAAGAAGATATACTGTCATATAAAGCTGATCTCTCATATACAAGCTTAGTAGTCACAACCAATGACATCACATGCTCTATCTCATAGTAAATAGAGTTCAGGAGAAGAAAGAGCATTGCATGTATTAATACATTACCCCATTGAGATATTCTTCTCTGCCATTTCTCATATGTGCTAATAAGATTACTATATGTAAAACCACATATCAATAGACTGCATACAATTCTGAGGAACAAAAATAAAGAATAAAAGAGCTAAACAAAAAAGAAATTAGATGATAACCATATACATATTTGAGATTCTCATATAGGATATCTCACATAGTTGATTTGATTTTGAGTCACGAGAGAAAATTCAATTCAGAAATGCACTCTAAAAGTTACTTTAACAGTGACACCAATGTGTTCAGGAGATCTCCAAACAACTATTAATAGAAAAGCACTTCTATTTCTTAGCTTTTAAAGAAATAATTAGCAAGGATGTTCAAGTGGCTCTGTGGTAGGATATAAAGTCAATTGCTTGTATGTCCAAGAGTTGTACTTGGGTCACATGGAAATTCTATCTCTACATTTTTTGAAACCTCTAGATTGATTTCCACAGTGACCAGTTACACTACCACCTACAATGTTTAAGTGTATTTCTTTACTCACAAACACACCAGAATTTTTGTCATTCATTTTAGTAATAATGGTGAGATCTGTATGCATTGAGATTTACTGTTTAAGTATGCTTAAATTGTATTTTTTGGCAAGCTTAAGATGTTGAGATTCTTTTCAGCTGTTTCCTAGATGTTTTCATTTCTTCTATTGAGAATATTCTATTTAATTTCATACTCTGTTCTTAATTTTTATGTTTTCATTTCTTCTATTGAGAATATTCTATTTAATTTCATACCCTGTTCTTAATTTTTATGTTTTCATTTCTTCTATTGAGAATATTCTATTTAATTTCATACCTTGTTCTTAATTTTTATGTTTTCATTTCTTCTATTGAGAATATTCTATTTAATTTCATACACTGTTCTTAATTTTTATGTTTAGTTTTTTGTTATTTGCATATTCTAGACTGTAATCATCTGTCCAATGAATGGCTAGAGAAGATTTTCTTCTAATCTCTGGGCTGCCTATCCATTTACTTTATAGGTCCATTTGCCATGAGAAGCATTGTGAATTTCATTTGGTCTTATTTGAAGCACTCTTCACAAAGTCCTTATCTGTGGTTGTAAGTTGAAGTGTGATCCATATTTATTTTTTTTTTTATTTACCAGTTTCAGGTCTTGTGTGTGAGATCTTGAATTCATTTGAATTTATGATGCCCTAGATGAAAGATAACATCTGGGTTCAGTTTTATACATTTTAAAAATCCAGTGGTCTCAATTTATTTATTGAAGATTGTGTCTTTTACTCAGTGTCTAATTTGACAACTTTGTCATAACTTAGGTAAGTACAGTTGTGCCAACTTATATCTGGACTTGAATTCTATTGCACTTTTCTTGTGTCTGCTTTTATGCCGACACCATACTGTTTTTCTGACTATGGTTATGATACATAAATTTAAATGATGCATAATAATATTTCCCTTTTGTTAACAATGATAAGAATTTTATTCTACATCTGTTGTCTTTAGTGCCTTTATATTTAAATGAGGTTTGTATAGACTTTATAAAGGAGGAAGGCATATACAACGATCTCTTCAGAAACTTTAAACACATATTCAAAAATCTTTTATACATAAAGACTTTCTATAGCTATGGTGGTAAATAGCATCACTGTAGGGGAATGTGTCAATTGAGTAGAGACTACATATTGCAGATGGGATGGGTCAGGAAGGAGACAGAGCAGAACTGATAAAAACACATGAGGAAACAAAAACAATGATGTGATTTGAAAAGTCAGTTAAAAGGCAAATTGAGGAAAACATTTCTAACATTACAAATTTCAGAAAGCTATGGTTTAAAAGTTAGTTCTACAAGAGACGTATTGCTGAAGTGAAGAAAATATTGTTTCTTTAGGAAAATAATTTCAATACAGTGGGAGTTCAAAGTTCACACTGGAATGAGTTCAGAAGAAAGTCGGTTATATACTAGTGATATACTAGTGTTTCTCAGAATATTTTTCTAGTTCTGTTCATTTGCATGCAAATTTCAAGATGTTATTGTTTTTTTACTGCTGAATAGTACTTCATTTTGTAAATGTGCTACATTTTCTTTATCCATGTTCAGCTTAGGTGCACCTTGCCTGTTTCCAGATTATGGCTATTACAAATAATGTTGCTGTGAACACAATTGAGCATATGTCCTTATGGTATGTGTTTGCATCTTTTGGGTATATGTTCAAGAGTGATTTGCTTGGTCTTGAGATAGATTGATTCTCCATTTTCTGAGAAAGCTCCATACTGATTTCCAAAGTGGCCATACAAGTATGCAAAACCCGCAGTGGACGAGTTTTTCCCTTACTCTGTATTCATAGAGAAAAGAACAGGATGCATTTTGCATGAGTCTATTGTTAGCCAGCCAGAGCAAATCACTTGATTTTTTGAATTATCAACACCTCTATGAGGATAATGAAAAAGACATTAGCCATAGCCCATTAGCTATCAAAGACAGAAGTCTATATACTAATAACTTTAAAATATGTATAACTCATTTAAAAACTGTAGTTCAGTTTTAGCTTAATCTTTATAAGTGACATTTGAAATTATCAATAACTAATTTGATCAGTATATCAATAAAGCAAGAATTGAATTTTACTAGTGAATCCCACGGATATTAATTCATTGACTTTAATCTTTATCTGAATAATATCTTTAATATGGAATTAATATACAATAAAAATTACTGATGATGTAGAATGTAGTCAGAGGAGAATTCTAGAGGAATAACAAAGATCAGAGTAGCCAAATGGAAATCTGTAGTAATTATTTGGCAAGAAGAAATCAGTGCTTAGACATGATAGAATGTGTCTAAGAGGATTTGAGTCTGGATAGCATGTATATTAGTCATGGATCATGAAAGGAATAGAACTGATATTGGAATATATATATATATATATATGTATGTTATACATTGATATACCTATATATTTAATAAGTCACTCACCCACACACACATGAGTGTGTGTATGTGTGTTTATGAAACTGGCTTACAGGATGTAGTTCCAGGGTTCCAGCACTGACTCACAATTGAAAATTAAGTATCTGGTAGCTGTTTAGTAGCTGTTCAATACAAGAGAGTTATTTCATAAAAAGCTGCCTGTTTTCAGTCTACATTGGAACTGTGAGGAAATAAATTGTATTCATATTGTGCTTAGCAACAGGATACACAAACTGCCTAACAAGAGTGTTGACAGGCAGACAAAGATTAAAGTGTTCTTCTCATATGACACATTATGTGGACTGTCATTAAAGATGTGGCCTTGATCTAGGGTGAGTCTTCTTTCTTCCTAAATTCTGACTGAGAAAATCTCTTAAAACTGCACCTAGCAGCTTACATTTAGTTGATTACAAATGCAGTCAAATTGAGAACACGACAGTTTCAAAGCAGGTTTCCTGTGTGTCACATCTAAGAACAGAGCAAGTTATTGGTAAAATCAAGCCTAGAGTCCAGGACTTAGTTTGTGGAATTTGAGCTAACTACATATACACAATACGGAGCATCTATAGCTCCACATAGCTGCTCCATAGTTGAACTCAGGAAGCACTGTATTGTGCTGCTGCAGAAGACAGAGGATTAAAAGCCAGTGTGGCAATTTGAATCGTGCTAAATCTTTTTTACAGTGTCTTCCTTTTTATTAATTAAATGAGTTATGTATCAGTTTCACACATTTTTCACTAATACATTTTGGTAACTCTGATCCTTGTCTTCTATAAAGTTCTTCCCAGTACAGTTAACTCTCCTTCTTTCTCCTTGTCTATCCCTGTTTAATGCTCATGCCTTTTTGTTTTGCCAGGGCTGTCTTTTGGTAATGAACTTTTCTATGAAGAAGAGTGGGTTCATCTCCAATGAGCTTCTGACGATTTTTTTATAACTCAAATATTTTCATTCACCTGAACTTTTTCAATCCATATTGTTGTAGCAAACACTATTAATTTCATAATTCAGAAGATAAAGAGAGGAGAAATGAGACTTCAAGGTCAGGCAAAGCTACAGTATGAGCTCTTATTTATACATTATATTTCAGTTGTACTTCCCTCTGCATCTAGTGAACTCATTAGTAGCTGATAATACAGCAAGTATTTTGTCAAATATTCGTACACTGTGTAAAAATATATTGTTGCAGTTGGTGTAATAAAAAGTTGAACGACCAATAGCTAGGCAACCGGGATTTCCAGGCAAAGAAAAAACTCAAGGAAGAAAGTGGAGTCACCAGGAAGAAGTGTAGGAAGCTGTTTGAGCAATACGGACAGATGAGGTCACCTACAATGTGACACTTTATAGATTAAAAAAAATGGGTTAAGTTATAAATGCTAGTGAGACAAATATAGGCTAAGACAAAGCTTTCATAATTAATACTAAGTCTCCATGTCATTATTTGGAGGTGAATGTTACAGAGAAAGTCTTATTACCCAGGCAAACATACCATTCTGGGATAGCATCTAGCATAGCTTTTTTGCTAGGTTAAGACTAACACCGCACTCTCCAATTTTTCTCATAGCTGTTCTCTGTACTCTCCCGTCCTTTGTCACCAAGCTTTGTGCTTTTCCTAGTTTCATTAGTATATATTAATTGCAATTAACTAATGAGCTTCAGTATTACATTTTAAACATGGATTCAATGTGTTTAAATCCTTGATTTCATGTAATTCTCTCCACTCCCACTGTTCTGCTTCCTTTGCTCCAAGCCCTCATTCTATTTTTGTGTATTTTCCCCATCGTTTTGGTTTTGATTTTGACTGTCATTTCTTTTTGCTTGTCAAGCTCTCCAGGGTCATGTGGTACTAACTAGATGATAGCACTATGATGTGGGAGTGTCATATATCAATCTGTTGATTTCATTGGTTAAGTTATAATAAACCAACTGTTTGGCCTCAGCTTAGAACATAGATGGGAGCAGTAAACAGAATAGAATTCTGGGCGGAAGAGGAAGTGAGGTCAGACTCTGCTCTGCTCCCGGAGAGACCCGACAGCTCTGCTGGAGCAGAGACGCCATGCTCAGCTCTCCCAGGCAGATGCATGCAATGAAGCTCCTCCAATCCTGGATGGATGTAGGCTAGAATCTTCCCAGTAAGCGCACCTTGGGGTGTTTACACACATCATTAGAAATGGGCTAGTCCAGGTGCGAGAATTAGCCTGTAAGGGTTAGAGTTCATGGGCCAAGCAGTTCTTAAATGAATACAGTTTGTGTGTTGTTATTTCGGGCATGAGCTAGCCAAGCGGCCGGGGTGTTGGGGATGCAGCCCCGCCACCGCTCATATTTCAACAGATGGCACCCAGACATGTGGCTAACTGAATCCACAAAAAGCCTGAGAAAGCTTGGGAAAGAATGGAGTGAAGCATGTTTTCTTGGTAGCAGAAATTTCTTGGGTCTACTCCGCTTGCTAGAGGCAAGCAAGCGCTTTCATCTAAGAGAGGCTTCCTGACTTAGCTTCAGCTGCAAAACCCTGCAGCTCATTAAGAGGTCCTGCCAAGAAACACTTAAACGGTGTTGATGAAAAACTGAATGCATGCTTTTCGGTTTTCAGCCATAGCAGGAAAAAAGTTGTGCTGTTTAAAAATGCCGGCTTTCTGGGCCATCCTGCCAGGGCAAACTGACTGTTTGAGGCAGGAGGGCTGGCTACAGAGAGAGGACTTGACTGTTGTCTGTTGTAGCTTGCTGGCTGGCAGGGACCTTGAAACGCCATAGAATTGTGGCTATAAACATGGCTACAGCCTGTATCTCAGCCATGAGGCTGGAAAGCTAAGGAATGTACTGGATCTAGCTGGCAAAGCCACGGCTTTAATCCTACTCATATTGCTCAGTAATTTAAAGGCTCGTGTGGTCAGAAAAAGAGAGATATACAGTAAAGAGATTCAAAGACAAAGAAAATGTTTAAATGGTTTACAGTATGTTAAAAATATATGCAAGCTAAAAGCTAAAAGTTCTTAAAAGTAAAAATAAGCAAGGAAAAGAGAAGTTGTGTGTGGTAGTACACGCCTTTAATCCCAACACTTGGGAGGCAGAGGGAGATTGACCTCTGTGACTTCAAGGTGTGGTAGCACACGCCTTTAATCCCAGTGCCTAGAAGGCAGAGACAAACAGATCTCGGTGAGTTCAAGGTGTAGTAGCAAACACCTTTAATCCCAATGCCTGGGAGGCAGAGCCAGAAGGATCTCTGAGAGTTCAAGGACAGCCTGGTCTACAGAGTTAGTCCAGGTCAAAGAGATACAGAGAATATAAAAGTAAAAATAAACGAAATAGAGGTTAAAATAAAGCATACAAAGATGGAAAATACACAGAGAATCTTGATACTGTATACTATTATGCTCTCTTTGAATTGTTTGAATGCTGAGGAAGGAGCAACAGATGCTAAAAGATATTTGTTTATAAATGCTGCTGAACTAATCCAACGTAGAGATTTTAATGCCTTGACTTTGAAATTTGGATCTAAGGATGTGATACTTTGGAAAGGAGTTTCTTTTTTTTGTTTTCACAGAGGATGAGACCCTGTTCATTTCTTCTATTCTGATATGGTATGATAGACCACACCCTCCTGAACGGTTGCTGTGAATACCTTCAGAAAATTGCTTCGCTCAACTGCCAACTGAGATGAACCTAGCACACAGGTTATATCATGAACGACCTAATTAACGACGCCCCCATTCAGCAGGAAGCAGTTTGGAGAGAAATAACTGCGCCCATGTTCCCAAATATGGTTTATAAACGTTCTTTTACATTTAAAGGGGGATATGTTATAGATATGAATAATTTGCATTAGTATAGATTTTGCTTTATTGATAGAGATTTAAGGTCAATTTTGAATGTATATAGGTTGTTAATGAATAATCATTAATAGTAGTTAAGCTTGTAGTTATGTTAGTTAAGATTTTCTAGATGTGCATAGATATATTTTAGATAGGCATTCTTCATATCTTTCAAAGGCTAGAGAATATGGCATTTTACATGTTTTAATAACTTAGGACTTTTCATGACAATGAGACACTCTGCTCCTGGCAGCACCAATCTACTTCAAGAGGAAGATGGGCATCGAAGAGGATCCTTATGGAATTTGATAGCCATTTGGGCAAGAAACTGCTATTGCCTGGACTACTGCATAAACTGGACACAAAGAACCCACAGAGAGGACTGCTGAACTTGCCTAAAGGTGAGATGATCTTTCGGGGTTCCTGATTCATGAAAGAGTCTGCAAGACATTCTGCAGGACACAGCAGAAAGTGACTGAACTGTCTTTGAAATTTCCTGCTTCATGGAAATGTCTCTGGATACCATGGGCCTGTAGGCCGAAGATGGATGCCCCAATGGTACAGAGGAATTTTGGGTGACTGTCCAGGCAGCGAGATGTCTCTGTCATTTCTAGAGTTTTCTTATTTCTTGTTTACTTAAGTATTATTATATCCTTCTGGAGTCTTTGATGGAGTTGAAGAATGAATAGTTATAGTTTTCCTTAATTATGATAAAAGATAAACTAGATATAAATATTATAACTGTAATTCTTACTTGATAACTGTTTTGTGATATATAATTTTACTATGTTAAAGTTAAAGCCTTTCTTTTTTTGTTTAAACAGAAAAAGGGGAAATGATGGAGGTGGGTCTTGTAATAATAAAGAAACTGCCTCGGCCCTCATAGGACAGAAAATTAGGTAGGCGGAGTAGACAGAAGAGAATGCTGGAAAAGAAGCTTAGTGGAGGAGTCGCCATGATCCTCCCACTCCAGACAGACGCAGGTTAAGATCCTCCCTGGTAAGCCAGCTCGTGGGCTACACAGAATATTAGAAATGGGTTAGAACAATATGTAAGAGCTAGCCAATAAGAAGCTGGAACTAGCTAGGCCAGGCAGTGTTTGAAAGAATACAGTTTCCGTGTAATTATTTCGGGCATAAGCTAGCCATGCGGGCGGCCGGGTGGCGGGGACGCAGACCCGCCACTCCTAATTCAACAGCACTACAGATTTGCTTCTAGAAGTTGTACATTACTTTTGATGCACTGAAGATGTTATTGCCCAAATGTGGTTTTATCGTGCTGCTTTGCTTCAACCAGAAACATCTTCCTCCTTATTAGGCAAAATGGAATTCAAAATTATAGACTTTGTTGTAGCAGCATTCAAAGTGGTGGGCAGTTCTTCCAGGTCCATCAAGGGTCTGGGCCAGTTCTTCTATGCCTACACCACTGGGGCCATTTCTCTCATGGCCCCTGCTGCTAATGCTGGTCATGGATATCAACACAGACCCAGCTATGGTAGGACCACAGACACAGAGACAAGACCTCTGGCTACAGGTTATAACTTGGGCCCACCGTGCTTGAGAGCTACCATGGTCCTTGACTGAGTGGGGTGGTCCTCTTGGAAACCAAGACTGACCAACTCAGCTTCCATTCAGGCCCAATTTCAGGGCTTTGCGTTGGCCCTGGATCAACAACTATACCGTCTATGACCTTCTGGAGTGGATTAAGTCAGCAGTCATGCAGAACCATAGGAGCAGACTCTCCATGACTCTAGACAACAAAATGATATCTGACAGACCATCTCTTGGAATGACTAACACTGTTTTCTTAATAGATATGAACAATAAAGATATTGAGATGAAATCACAAGACACAAAGAAATCCCATATTTATATAAAATAATTCCTTTATCTTTCTCAACACAGTATTTTCTAGTTTTCATTGTTTAGAGTTATAGATTTTGTTTGACAATTTCATTCTGTGCTTCATACTTGAGGACTGCTCGTTATGTGTTTGTTGCTTTGACATGTGATTTCATAGCCAATAGCATTGTCTAAGCAATATCCCCCTGGCTTCATATTCCTGAGTGCTAAGATTACAGATGCGTACTACCTGACTGTTTGCTCTAGGCATGAGGCTCATTGTTTTCCTTGTCACAAATTCTTTATAGTTATTAATCAAGTGAATTTAACTATTTATTCTACTAATCTACATTTGGTACTTTATTACATTTTCTAAATTAGTTTTACTCAAGAACGTATTCTATTTTATTTGAGATCTTGGCTCACTTTCTATGGTTGAAACTGTCATCAGAACTTGTCTACACAGTGCTGCAACTTAGATTGAACACTAACTATGTGAAAATCATTTGATAATACAAATGTTTGAATTATATTTCAAATAACTGTAACAATAACTCTTTAATATTGTTGAAATTTGCTGGAATCATATTAACAAGAATGACAATTTATAATGAAGTCTAATTCATACAACATCATTCTTAACTACTATGTGACATTTTCTCCATGATGACATGGTCAATTTACTTGTACAGGATATACTTGTACAGGAATAAATGTACAGGATATACGTAATAATAATAATAATAATAATAATAATAATAATAATAGACTCTGGGAAATCACAGTAGGATAAACAATAAATATATACTGATTTGTTGACAAATGTTTTCTTTTAGGTATTCAGCATCCTTCTTGAGAAGATACTATTTGTATAATTAAAATACTATCTAATTCACTAGGAAATTTTTGTTCAGTGTATGAGTTTGGAAAAAGATATTGGAACGTATTATTCAACTGGAAATAGTTTGGCTATTTTTAAGTAACAAAAAGATAAATTGAATTATGATGGCCTTAAAATATCAAATAATAGTAAAATTAGCCGTAAGAAATTGAATAAGGAAGTCATAGGGAACAACGTGGAAGAGAGACAACATAAGGAATTTAGATAATGCTCACAACTGACTTAGTCACATTCTTTTTCTTATTGATGCAATACAACAGAGGTTAGGTTTAGGTATAACTATGCTTCCTTTAGAAAGATAGTGGTACACAGAGGGAATTCATCAAAGAAGCAAGCCTACACATGAAGCAGAGTAATAGCTGAAGGAAAGCTGAGCTCAATTTAGCTTTCAATGATTCCTTACTTTGAATTTTTATGTAAATATTTAGTGCTGCTACAAGAAGTATGTATTCAGATGGGGTTCGTTGAATCAAACTCCTAAACCTACTACTGTTGGTTAAGTAGAACATTGGGGCTAGTTATTGCTTAATATAACTTTTATCAGTATTTTCATTATCTCACAAATCCTCTTTACTCAAAGAGAGTTTTATAAACTTAGGCAGGTTATTCCGTCATTTAAGAAAAGCATTATTTTTGTGTGTGATTTTCTTTTTGTTTTTAAATCACTTTGATAGAATCTAACCAATATATAAGACACTGTCTATTATGTGTGTATCACTTAGTAATTTGTTTTTTCCTGTTTTTAATTTTTTTTTTTTTTTTTGATTTTTCGAGACAGGGTTTCTCTGTATCTTTTGGTTCCTGTCCTGGAACTAGCTGTTGTAGACCAGGCTGGCCGCGAACTCACAGAGATCCGCCTGCCTCTGCTTCCCGAGTGCTGGGATTAAAGGCGTGCACCACCACAGCCCAGCCTATTTTTAATGTTTTACGCACACATGTTTAGTTTAATTTTCATAAACATATAACCCTTTTCAAATTAGAATACGTTCTTTCACAAATTAATATTTCATTTTATGGCTTTTGTAATCAATGTTTTCTTTTTTAAGTTTAATTTGAATACTTGGTGCACGTTAAGTAAAATCTTCAAAAGAAACTCAGGTTTCTAAACCATTATTAAAGATAATTACATATGCTTCTTTAAAATTCTTTTACCTTACACAATGCAAATAACCTACATAACCTAAATAAACTAAATAACCCATGACTGTTTATTTCATTTGGCAAAATTATACTTTTGAAAGAACATTTTATGCACAAAAGACCACCTTAAGTTGTTGAATGTAGCAAAGACATTCATTCATTGTCACTCAATTTGACTTTCTCTGGAGACAATAGCCGTGACCATAGAATAATGATCCCCACATACAGTGGTAGAAGTTGTCTCAACGGAACTTTTACATTACATGCAGCAACTTAGCAGCTATCAGCACAACATGTTTGGTTAGGGTAAATATTACGTTCTTACTTTCTTGCAATCTGATATTTTTATTATTCCATCATTTACACCATATAGAGGAATTGAAATGTTTCCACTATTTTAAGTATTTGCTGAATGTAAAGTTGTTGGTAAATATAAATACTACTGTTATTTCAGAGTATCCTATTAATATATGCAAATACCTCAGAGAAAGTTAAAATTGGACCAAGAGGGTACATCTGCTCCATAACAACTCACTCTTGTTCACCTGCTGTTGTCCTTAATTGGAGCTTTAAGGGTACACTACTTCTGAGATTATATTTCTGTCAACTGCTGTCATTCTGTCCCAGTTCCACATTAGGTTTGAGTGATATAGCCTTTGACAGTTTTCTGTCAGTCTGACATGCTCCTCTTCAAACTGATTAAAGATTTATTATTTTCACTAAACCAAAGATTTCTTTTCTCTTTCAGTCAGCTCTATCCCTGGGGTATCCAAGGATAATATGATTGTAATTTTTCTCTGAGTTCATCCTTTCCATTCTCATGCCTGAGGGAGGAACTATCACTGCTGTTCTCTATGAAGGAAAGTTTCATTTAACATATCCTGAAAGTCTCCAAAGGACTTTCAAAACTTTACAATGCATGGTATAGATGTTGTAGTACTCTAGACATGAAACATAATTCTGTTTTACGATGGAAGCACATACATAGGTGGCGTGGATTTTCAAATACTTGATTCTTTAAGATCATTTAAAGACATCAAGGAAATAGTTGTGAAAATATAGTACCAGTCACTAACTCATGGTTTTGTTTCCTTATCTTCCAGAATTTGCATATATGAATTTGATACTATTAATTTTGTTGTTGTCATAATAGCTATCATTTATTGACTTTATTAGTTATTTACCTTCTATTTATGAAATGAAGACAAGTGACAATATTGTCATTGATTTCTTCCCAGAACTCTGGAGGATTTATCCTTCTTTTATAACCAACTTTCGATGTGTTCTGGAGAATGAGGAAAAGGCACGCGGGCATATAATAATGATAAACTATCTCTTTTGAAGCTCATTATTTCTAAATTAATTTTATCCTTAATATTTAATGATTTTATATATTTCAAGTAGACGAAAATCTCATTTATCTAGAGCTTCTCATACTGTAGATATTTTTAATTGCTTTATAAATGACTGTGGTAGCTTAATGATCTTGAAAGCCAAACCAAATCATTTTAAAGCTTAGCACTTCATGCCATTTCACTTCTCAAAGAAGTTAGTACAGCTTTGTGAATAAGGCCATTTCTTTCACTTATTACCACTTGCTGTGTGTTTGTATTGATTCTACTTGCAAAGATAATCTTGGAGTTTCTAGTGGTATTTGTCTCTGTCTCTGACACATGGAAATGCTATTTATGGACATGTGTGTTTAAATACTCACAGAGTGGGACTGTATCTGAATGACTCGTAGAAGTTTATGTTTTGTTAGATGGTTACTGATAAGGACAAATCTTTTCTAGAGTTGCTTACTGTTTGTTGTTTCAATTGGAGAAAAATACATTTTATTGGACTTTAGTTGTGGGAGGCAGTGAAAGTGAAGGAAAAAGTGAGGAGGTCATAGTAACATATCCTAGTAAGTACTGCATGAAAAAATATGCAGTGAGTACTTTCAAATCACATTAGGCTCTGCTGATTCAATAAGATATTCACTTAGTCTATCCCACTAATACATTACATGTTAAAGTATTGTAGCTCTCAAACTTATCAAATAATCATGCTAATTTTCCACAGAAATTATCACTGTAATGACAATCTATTTTTAACTCGAGAGAAATATTAAGGGTGTAACATACTCACACATAATCGTAAAAGACACTGTTTGAATGAAATGTTATTTATATTTATATCTATTTAATAAGTAAAATTAGCCTTGATGGTTTGAATGAGAATGAATCCCATAGGTCTGTATATTTGCATTATTGGTTCCTAGTTGGTGGAAATATTTCAGAAGGATTAGTACGTGTGGCATTATTGAAGGAAGTATGTACATGTAAAAAGTCTATGATGTTTCAAAAGACTTCAGTTTTTCCAATCTGTCTGTCCCTGTGTGTCTGTATCTGTCTGTCTCTGTGTTTCTCATTCTTTGTTCTCCTTGCTATTTCTTTTTTTTAAACTTTTTAAAATTGATTTTTCTTGAGCTGTACATTTTTCTCTGCTCCCATACCTTCCTCTCCCCTCTCCTCTTACCCTCTCCCATGGTCCCCATGGTCCGAATTTACTCAGGAGATCTTGTCTTTTTCTACTTCCCAAGTAGATTCGATCCATGTATGTCTATCTTATGGTCCTTATTGTTTTCTAGGTTCTCTGAGATTGTGACTTATAGGCTGTGTTTCTTTGTTTTATGTCTAAAAGTCACTTCTGAGTAGGTACATATGATGTTTGTCTTTTTGGGTCACTCAATATAATGTTCTCTAGAGCCATTCATTTGCCTGCAAACCTCAAAATGTCATTATTATTATTATTTTGCTGTGTAGTGTCCATTGTTTAAATGTACCAAGAAATTGGTCATCAAAGGAACAAATAATCTAGTAAAAACATGGAATACAGACCTAAACAGAGAACTCTTAACAGAGGAATTTAAAATGGCTGAAAGACACTTAAGATAATGTTCAACATCCTTTGTCATCAGAAAAATGCAAATCCAAACAAGTCTGAGATTTCCTCTTACACCTGTAAGAATGGCCAAGAACAAAACACTGATGACAGCTTATGCTGGAGAGAATGTGGGGTAAAAAGAATACTCTTGCATTGCTGGTGGGAGTGTAAGCTGGTACAGACCCTTTGAATGTCAGTATGACAATTTCTCAGAAAATTAGGAAACAACCTTCCTCAAGACCCAGAAATACCACTTTTGGGTATATACCCAAAGGATGCTCAATTGTACTACAAGGACATGTGCTCAACTATGTTCATAGCAGCATTGTTTGTCATAACAAGAATCTGGAAACAACCTAAATGCCCCTCAACCAAAGAATGGGTAAGGAAAATGTGGTACATTTACACAATAAAATTCTCCTTGACTTTCATTCCATCTGTTTCTGTGTCGCTGTCTGTCTCACTCTCATTTTCTCTCTTTCTCTCACTGTCTGCCTATTATTTGCAGACCACTATTTAATATCTTTGTTGCTCCACCATGCCTTTGTTCTGTCATCATGAGTTTCAATTCTCTGAAACTATAAGCCCAAATTACGGACTTTTGCTTATACATTGCCTTAATCGTGGTTGATTTACCAATAGAAAGTGACTAAGACAACAGTTTTTTACACAACAATTAAAAATTCAGCTACACAGTTTAGGTCCTATCTGTAATCCCTATTCTTCAAAAGCAGAGCAGAAAAATAATTGCAGATTTGAGAAGGGCTGGTTCAAATCAGTATTATAGGCACAGTCATGATCACAGAGTAGGGCATTGTCTCAGAGAAAAAGAGAAAGAAAAGAAAGAAAGAAAGAAAGAAAGAAAGAAAGAAAGAAAGAAAGAAAGAAAGAAAGGCAAAAAGAAGGGAGGGAGGAAGGGAGCGAAGGAGTGAGGGAGGAAGGAATGAAGATTCGTTAATGAATTCATTAATTAATAAAATTCATTAATAAAATAATCAGAATTTGATTTGAGGAGAAAAACTTATTATTTTGTAAATATCTATAGTTTAAAGCTTCTATAAGACAGTAGGTCTTTCTATTAGTTGTATATTAGAAACAGCAATTATACAAAATTTGCCATAATATTACAACTTAACAAATTAGAAAACTTATACATGAAGAACCTCATTTGGCGAGAGTCTAATGATATGTACAATCTTATAGTTCAAAAATTCAGAATACTCACTTCTGATTTCAACATGACTCAGGAAGTTTGTTATCTCAGTGATTTCAACATTGTTTCTTAGAATGTCAGTTGATGGTTTCATGGTCCTTTATATACTAGAGTTTACCTTGGTTTCTATCACCTTATTTTGTTCTAAATACAAATAAAGTTACAAATAATTTCCTCCCTGTAACAGGAAAATAAACTATGCTTTCAAAATGCTGATAGACATTTTGTGTGACATATTTTACATGATAGGGAAATATTTTATACTTTTGCTATCTTCAAATTTGTTCATATTTTTGTCAATGAATAATGCATGTTTTTGGGGGTCAAGTAAGGACCCGATATAGGCATGTTTGAGGCTATGTTAGAAGAACTATTTTTCCCATATATGTCATAATGGATAATTATTAGCACTCCAAGTAAAACAAGGAAATATCATTTTGTACTACATTTACTATAGATCTAATGCTTACAAAACATAAACATTTTCCTTTACTTAAAATTCTGATTTTATTTTCATTAACAAATGATTTCTACATGCACATATGAAATACTCTGCAAGCATTCTGCATTTATTTCTGAATATAGGTATGCATAAGGTAATTGAGGCAACCAAACCAACTTAACTAATGAAATAGCGAGTCCTTTGTGAGCCATTACTTGTTACGTTCTCACTACTATAAAAAAGAAGCATCTCACAATGCAATCTTAAGAAAAAGTTGACTTTGGTTAACAGAGTGCAGATTCAGTTTGTCACTTTTGAGATGAGGCCTTGGTTGGAGTATGAGGTTTCTGTTCCTCTTGTCTGCAGACAAGCAGGAAGAAATGAAGGCTTGTGTTACATTTGAACTCTCCATTTTGTTTCTTGGATGGTGTCAACAACATTCACAACTCATCTTGACATAAGATAGGACACTGTGCATTTCTGTCAGACGTGGAGGTGTTGCCTGTGAGGATCCATCCCTTCCTGACTTGATGAAGATTATTGATGGTGGACAGAAGAACTTCCACCATTTTTGCATGACTTTCTGGATCTGGCAAGCAAAGGTAAGGATGTTCATTGTAAATCTCAAGACTTTGGAATAGCAGCTGGAATAAGATTTTTTATTCTAGAAGGCCCAGAACATTTTAATGTGCTTATTTAAACTTTATCTCAAGTTATACTGAGTGAAAAAAACTGCTAAAACATAGAGATGCTATCAAAGAATACCATAAGTGATAGCAATACAATACGCTTGAAACAAATCAATTACATTACATATATACTCTTGAACAAGGAAGGAGTTTGAATAGAATGTATTTTCAGTTAAAAAATGAAAATAGGCTCCTTCCAGACGCTGGGACCCGGGGCCTGACTGTAGGCCTCAGACCTGGTCCGCCCTGCGGCTGTGCGCCTGACGGCTGCTGTGAGCGAGTCTCACACCATTTTGCCGCTACAGCCTACCAAGAGGTTAGAAGGCAGGACTTATGCCGACTATGAGTCTCGCAATGAGTGCATGGAAGGTGTTGGTAAGATGTATGAAGAACATCTGAAAAGAATGAATCCCAACAGCCGCTCCATCACATACAATATCAGTCAGTTGTTTGATTTTATTGATGATATGGCAGATCTCAGCTGTCTTGTTTACTGAGCTGATACACAGACATATCAGCCTTATAACAAAGACTGGATCAAAGAGAAGATCTACGTGCTCCTTCGTCGACAGGCCCAGCAAGCTGGGAAGTACTTGAGTTGGAAGCATTAGGAGCTGGAGGTGGGCTTTGGAACAGGTGCATACAGCGTGCGGTAGTGAACATTTTGTGTGATAATAATCCTGTTTCCATTTTGTTACGGTAGAACCAAGATTGAATGTATGACATGGAACATGAATGATATTTTCATCCTGAAAACCACCATTATTGCCCCTTTACTCTTTTTATTTGTTTTTTTACTCAAACATTTTTATGATAATTCAGAGAGAAAGTGTTCTTTGCCATTTAAGGTTGGTTCCAGTCCTTGAAACTGTTGGTGTCTGCTTTACAGCAGGGAGTGCGCTAACCCCTTGTGGGGGGGTGGGGGGAATGACAAGCTTAGTTATGCCCTCTGGGAAAGTCTTAGTGAAAATAAAGAAATGTTCTGTAAAAAATAAAAAATGGAAATAGAACTAATGCAGAATTTTCCAAAATAGAAACAAATTAATAAAATTCACTGTAAATTTTAATAGTAGACAGGTTATACAGCAATTATTTACACAAATATGTAATAAATTAACTATAACATTGTTTTAAAATAATGAAATAAAAGATATTTAATCTGGAAAATATTAATAGGAAAAACAAAGCATATTTATTTTTCATGTTTGAACAATGCTAGAATTTGAACCCTGAACCTTGTTAATGTTTGGCAAGGATTGTACCATTGAGTTACATCCTAGGAGGGAGATTTGAATGTTCAAAATATAAAGGATATTTCTTCTGGAGAAATAGATATAGTATTCAACGATATTATGGAGTGGGGCAAATTGTTACTATAACTACATTATTACTGACAATTAGTTGTCCAATATAAATGAAATTATGTCAATAAAATACATATAATTTAGAGAATTAAGAATAGATTAAAAAATTTTAATTTTTGAAAGAATTTTTTTTTTAATTCTACAATACTTTATAGCAAAAATAAATGAAATGGAGTGTGAAGTGGCTATTTCTAAAGAGAGATTGTGGCCAGCATGATGGATTAGTGGGTAAAGGCACTTACTGCCAAAAGTGACAACCTGTGTTTGATCCCTGGGGCTCACACAGTAAAAAGCCTGCCCAAGCAAATTGTCCATTGATCTAGAAATGCCGGTCATATCATGTTTACAGTTATAAAATAAACAAATAGATATTTTAAGTAAAAGATAACTAATAATATATCAAAATCTTGCCATGCACTTTTAAGAAAAGAAACTTGCTCCATACATTGTCAGTTTGTGTAACATACAAAACAGAAAATGAATTTTAGCACTATCCATCTGTTATCTGATTACCAACATCCAATTACCTTTATTCGCTCATCTACACAATAACAATAATGATACACCTTGAAGACACATTATTAGGATCAGTGCTGATACACTGAAAGCACAGAGTCTTCTTAGGAACTGCAATTAGTAGCTATAGTAAGAACATTGTGTTCATTCAAAAATAATCATGTTTCAGCATTGAAGCAATGATTCATCTAAATACTGCTCACTTTGTGCTTATGTGGCTTAATGAAGGCCTAATTTAATCTAGTTGGATATTAAAAACATCTAATATTGTTCCGAGGAAATGATTAGCTTGGATAGAAATGTGAGCCCTGAGGGTTTGGCAGTTCATCACATAGGAAATTATTTATTGCCTTGCTAAAGTAAAACAAAACAGAATCTTGCTATTGATGTTAGGAGATTCTATGATAACAAAGTTGCTGCTTTGCTGTTCATGCGGCTTTGTCTGAAGAGTCAGTGGTAACAGGATGTTTTTGATCTGTTAGAGATGATGGATGTCACAGGTTAGAAAGGATTTTTAAGTGTAAATAGTGATAAATGTTGTGTTTTGCTCTTTGCTCCTGGTTTTCCCCCTGGAATAAACATTTATATACAGTCTCTAAACACCTGTGGGGAAAAAGAAGAATAGTAGGCAATGGAGTATTCCTGGATCAATCAACCTCAATCTTTTATCCTACAGTAAGAATAGAGTGAGAGTAGCAATTAAATCCTTTAAGTAGAATTTCATTTGGGACTCTGGGATGTGTTGTTAAATCATAACATTCCATTAATTTCTCAAAACACAAACACACACACATGTATCCACACACCCACTCATGTTTGCATGAATATTATGAATATCTGTGTATATGATGTGTATGCAGGTGTGTCTACACATGTTTATGTATGTGTCATATATATGTATATGTGTATGTATATTATATATTCTATGTAGCATACATAAATATATGTGTATGTGAATATGTACATCATGTATATTGTATGTATGTGTATACATATGTATACACGTATGTTTATATAAGTGTGTTTACTACTTCAATATAGACCTGGATTATAGAGGCCCTTACATTTAAACCATTGATGTCCATATCAAATAGAGTATGACCTTTATTTCTTAAAAATATATCATATGTCTTCATTTTACTGGTGGTACTTTGTAAATAAGGGAAAATATGAAACAAAATGTGTTTGTATCAGGTAAAATTTATTGTTATTTTTACTTAGAAAACACTTCTCAGTACTAATTATTGTCAGGATGGCTTCTATTTGATGATGAGCCTAACCCATGGAACTGAGAGTACAGCACAGAACTCTACAAGGGCTCTGCACTTGACTTAACGATACTGAGCTAAAAACTCATTTGAAGATGTTTCTGCCTAAATGAAAATTCACTTTCTCCTCTATATATCCTTGTCTCATCCCATGCCACTTACTTCAAAATGGTAGCTGAGATGCATGGATAGAAAACCAAGTTTACTGAACTTATCCAAATAGACACACACACACATATACATACACACACAAATGTATAATCATATAAATGTGTGTGCACGTTTAAAGTAAGATTTAGAGAGAGGGAATATGGCGGGGAACCAAGATGCTGTATTATTATGATATAAAAACCTCGGAGATGTCCCCAGCTAGGTCCTTGGGCAGCAGAGGAGAGGGTGCCTGAACTGGCTTTGCCCCACTATCACACTGATGATTATATCGAATATCACCATAGAATCTTCATTCTGCGACGGATGGAGATAGAGACAGAGACCCTCATCAGAGCAACGGACTGAGCTCCCAAGGTCCAGTTGAAGACTAGAAGAAAGGAGAATATGAGCAAGGAAGTCAGGACCGCTAGGGGTTGGTCCACCCACTGAGACAGTGTGCCTGTTCTAATGGGAGCTCACCAAATCCAGCTGGACAGGTACTGAACGAGCATGTGATCAAGTCAGACTCTCTGAATGTGCTTGCCAATGGGGACAGACTGAGAAGCCATCTATAATGGCATGGGGGCCTGTTTCTACTGTATTACCTTCGTCCCTTGATGGATGGAGATAGAGACAGAGACCCACATTGGAACACTGGACTGAGCCCCCAAGGTCCTGTTGAAAAGTGTAACACCAGATTTTGTGTTACGCCCTCGGTACAGTTAGCGCGCCACTGTACCATACGCGAGTCGAGCAAGGGCCTGGAGATAATAGCTCCTCTGTTTTTGGTAGAGATATGTAAAAGTGGAAGGAATCTGAAAGAGGAAAAGTAGACATTTACTGGTTCAGGGCTTCGAGCCATTTCTCAAGAGATCACTGTTGATTGACTGGGCATTTGTCACATAGAGAAACAGCTTTGAATCAACTTTATTGTGCCCACTTATTAGGAAGGAGAACGTTGAACACTGTCCCCTGGTTCTTTAAGTCTATCTTTTATCATCAAAAGTTCACAAGACAATGTATCACTTAACTAAACTCCCTTAACTGTAGTCACGCAATATTACTAAAGGTGGGAATACAAACTTGTGCAACCACTTTGGAAATCAGTGTGGCAGTTTCTCAGGAAACTGGGAGTCAATCTACCTCAGGACACAGTAATTCCACTCTTGGGAATATATCCAAGAGGTGCCCAATCATACTACAAAAGCATTTGTTCAACTATGTTCATAGCAGCACTATTTGTAATAGCCAGAATCTGGAAACAACCTAGGTGCCCCTCAATAGAAGAACGGATAAAGAAGGTGTGGCACATATACATTTTAGAGTTCTACTCAGTGGTTAAAAAAAAAAAAAAAAAAAAAAAAAAAAAAACATCTTGAATTTTACATGCAAATGGATGGAAATAGAAAACACTATACTGAGGGAAGTAACCCAGACCCAAAAAGATGAATATGGTATGTACTCACTCATAAGTGGATTCTAGCCATAAATAAAAGACATTGAGCCTATAATTTGTGATTCTAGAGAAGCTAAATAAGAAGGTGAACCCAAAGAATAACATATAGTTATCCTCCTGGATATTGAAAGTGGACAAGATTGCGGGACAGGAGTTGGGAGCACTGGGGTGGGGGTGGGGTGGGATAAGGGGAGATGGGGAGAGAGAAGGGAGAAGTGGAGGATGGGGAGAGCTTGAGAGAATGGGATGGTTGGGATGGAGGATGGGTGGATGAGGAGCAGGAAAGTAGATATCTTAATTAAGGGAGTCATTTTTAAGGTTGTCAAGAGACTTGACACAGAAAGAGTTCCAAGGTGTTCAAGGAGATGTCCCCAACTTGTTCCTTGGGCAGCAGAGGAGAGGGAGACTGAACTGGCCTTATCCTATAGCCACACTGATGAATATCTTGCATATTCCCATAGAACCTTCATCTGGCGATGGATAGAGATAGAGACAGAGATCCACATTGAAGCACTGGACTGAGCCCCCAAGGTCCATATGAAGAGCAGAAGGAGGGAGAACATGAGCAAGGAAGTCAAAACCACGAGGGGCGCGTCCACCCACTGAGATGGCGGGACTGATCTAATGGGAGATCACCAAGGTCAGTTGGACTGGAACTGATGGAGCACGTGATCAAACCTGAGTCTCTGAATGTGACTGAGGGTGGAGTCTGAAGAAGAAGCCAAGGACAATGGCACTGGATTTTGATTCTTTTGCATGGACGGGCTTTGTGGGAGCCAAGTCTGTTTGGATGCTCACCTTCCTGGAACTGGGGAGAGCAGGGAAGACCTTGGACTTCCCATAGAGTAAAAGACCCTGACTGCTCTTTGGACTGGAGGGGGGGGGATGGGGATGGGGATGGGGGAAGGGAGGGATGGGGGAGGAGGTAGAAATTTTCAATAAAAAAATAAACAAATTAAAAAAAAGTATTTTCAAATATGTATTACATCTTAAATAACATTGATATTTCAGTTAAGTATGTAATGGGACATTTCTCCTCAGCCAACTATTCAGGCTTATTGCTAACTAGCTCTTACACTTTAAATTAATCCATATTCCTTATTTGTGCTTTGCCACATGGTGGTACCTTTTTTTTTTTATCATGGCACATCCATCTCCTGTTCCCTCTGTGTGTGGCTGGTAACTTCTGACTCTCCTTCTCTTTCCTAATGTCCGCAGTTTGGTCACCTTACCTATACCTCCTGTCTGACTACTGGTCAAACAGTATTTTATTAAACCAATTTGAGTGACACGTCTTTAAAGTGAATAAGAGGATTATTCCACAGCTTAAGTACTTACATATTCTCTTATGTGAAGTCCTGATACTTTATTATAAAACAAAGCAAATAAAATTAAACTGCTGTAGAGTGTAGGTCTAATAAGACTCTTCTCATCACCTGTCAAAGGCAGTCTGAAGTCACTGCTCATATCCAATCATGCTTAAGCCAGGAAGATACCTTGGTTTAGCATATAAGTTTTTGTTAGACAAGTAAACACACCTTTGTTGAAAAGTATCCTTAATAAAATATATTTAATTCCTTCAAAGGATAACTGATAGAAATTTTAATACTTATAACTTCTAATGATTTTTCTAGATTTTATTTGGTTATGACACCTTCTCTATAGATTTACATTAAGAATGTTAATTGACAGAAGAAAATAATCTACATTAAATGAAATAAGTCATTGCAATAACATCTGTTGTACCTTGTTTTGATGGGAAACAAATCCTAGCTAGAATGATAACTTAAAAAAGAACAAGAGTTGTTAACTCCGGTCACTTTTTTAGTCGTAGAGTTTGTGTGTTTCCCTCCTTAGAGTTGTGCTGGTAGACAAGATTGCCGGGCAAAAAATGGGATCTTGGGGGAGGG
>NW_026067904.1:16241206-16296602 GCF_014885135.2 Alexandromys fortis
TTAAAAAAAAAGAAAAAGAGTGAACTCGAAATTAAGTTATTTTAATCATTTTCTTTTCTCATTATGACTGAATTTCAAACTAGGGAAATATAGTAATAAATGGGTATGAAGTTGTAATTCAACAATAAAGTGGAATAAAATATGGCAGAAGTGGAATTTGCTATGTATGTAAGACTGTTTTTTTTTACTTATAGAAATACCCCTTCCTCTTCCTATCAAATGCTTACTGTAAATGTACGTGCCACAATTCATATACTTATTTTAAGTGGGCTTTTTACATATGTTTGTAAAGGGTTATCAAATTGTTTAATGTTTCTTTTTATGACAGTTATAGATTAATTAAGAATGTTACACTGAAATAATCTCAGGAAAGAACAAGTTTCTAGGTTATATAAAAAGAAAACTCTAAGCAAAAAATAGAAGCTTTCTAAAATATGGTTTAAAGGAAAAATCTTAGTGTCTCTAGTTTTCACTTATATTTATATTGAGTGTGATTTACAGGAGAAAGACACAAATAAATGAAATAAATCCCTCAAAATAAATCACTTTCAATCTCTGAAATACATGATAAGATAAAGTTATTGATCATAGGTTTCAATTGTATAATATTACCAGACATTCATTAGCAATTTTGAGCATTATTAAGGTATATAGATTTTGTCCTACAATGATCCTGAAATAAAGGAGTATATTACTAAGGAAACTATCAGTGCTGTGGCGATAGTAGACCCTTTGCTGTTGTTTCAGCCAGAGGATGCTGCGAGAGTGGCAGGTCAGGCAAGCTTAGCTCAAGCTCCACATCTCAAGGATAACACAGAGATATGGACAACTTTGCTTTCATATCAGTTGAGAGCATTAATAACTAGAGATTAATCAGTTTCCAAAGCAGCAGTCTTTAGGGATGTCCACTCCATCAAGGAAAGGGAAAAAAAGCTGGCAAAAATTTATGCTACCAAAAAATAAACCAAAGTCCTAGGCATAGTGCATACTTGCTACTTAAGGAAATAGCAGTGGGAAGGTTCAGGGCTTACTGGCTCATTCCCTTAATTAAAATGGTCAGGAATTTCATTTTCTTCTCCATGTAAATCAATGTTGAGAAAGCATTTGCCACCTCTGATATTTTCTGGGCTATAAATTTCGATGGATTAATGATTCTGCTTAGTCAGAAATTCTGAAGACTGATAGGCGCTTGCAACAGTGCTGTCCAGCTTCCATGCTTACCAATTTGAGAAACCAGAAGAGCTTTTAGAAGCTTTGAAAACACATAAAGAGAAATAAAAAGATCATTCTAGAAATGTTGTCTATATTTCCCTTCTCCCTTTCCAATAAAACATGGTTTCAACACTACGGTGTTTAATTACACAATAGCATTAGTTTAAGTCTCTATGTCCTGTCTTTGCACTTTATCAAACCTTATGAAATCACCATGACTCTGAACTGTGCCCAACCCCAAATTTCATTCTCAGAGGCAACCTTTTCAAACTGTGATATGTTACTGAGAATGTCAAGTCGCATAAAGCTAGGGTGGTGATACAATTCATCATTTCGGTAATTATGCTTCTGGGTGCGAAAATAAAGCAGCTGGTTAAACCTACAAGTTGAAAGAGCCAATCATGGTCAAACAGGTACATGGTCAACTTATCTAAAATTGACAAATAAAAGTCCTTTTAAATAACATATATTAATTGTACACAGAAAAGGTTTCATTATAACATTTTGGCAAGTACATAATAACCTCTCACATTCACTCCATTTTAATTTTTCTCATCTGTCTTTCTCTTTAGCTTCCTTCCACTCTCACACCTTCAGTACCTCACCTGTTTAATTTTCTGTCTGTCTTCACACACACATACACTGCAGAAGAAGGAGTACATGAATGCATGAAGTACTTGTGTTTGGGCCACTGAATTATTTATTTACTGTGATTACTCCAGTCCCATCAACTTTCTTCACATTGGTATAACTCAGAAATTGTGTTCATGATTTAGCTGTCAGAGGAGCTTCTCTGATTCGTTGACATCATTTTTGTGAGTTAAGTTTTAATCAATGTTCCTACAAATGGTGAGAGCAAAATGCAGAGACACTGGTAAAGCCCACTGGAGTGAGAACAAGTGTCTCCTGATACCCAGATTAAAATATTTTGCAAATGTTTCCTTGATTTTCTCGATTGATGGTGAGTCACCAATACCATAACCTGAAAGAAACTCAAGGTTTTAAAAGAGTGTGATAACTCCCAGAATTGATTTTGTTTTTATTTTAGCATGCAGGTTTGACAGGGTACTTAGTTATCTCACTGGCTATATAAGTGAATGTGACTGATGACTCTCTTGCCACTAATAACATGAGAATTGTCTACTAGGAGAAGGTCTTTCAGTCTTCCATGGAAGCGTTTCTTAAAGAGGATACTCTCAAAATTCTCAACAGATTTTCAAGTAGTGATACTGAATTTCATGTCCTTAAGCATTAAGGTCTTTCTGTATTAGAACTGTGGAAAGTGGGGGTCTGGAATAGAAATATATTTCTTAACTGAGAAAAATATTCTGCATACTAATATGAAATGTACTTTAAATAAATATTATAATTTGAACCCAGAATTTCAATATGTTTGGTTACCTATTGTTGAGATAGGAGCGGCGGGGCTGCATCCCCGGCACCCTGCCGCCCGCATGGCTAGCTTATGCCCCGAAATAATTACACGGAAACTGTATTCTTTTAAACACTGCCTGACCCATTGTTCCAGCCTCTTATTCGCTAGCTCTTACATATTGTTCTAACCCATTTCTAATAATCTGTGTAGCCCATGAGCTGGCTTACTAGGGAGGATCTTAACCTGTGTCTGTCTGGAGTGGGAGAATCATGGCGACTCCTCGACTAAGCTTCTTTCTCCCAGAATTCTGTTCTGTTTATTCCACCCACCTAAGGGTTGGCCTATCAAGGGGCCAAGGCGGTTTCTTTATTAATAAGAAATCACTCCCACATCAACCTATCATACCATGAATCCCCTTCTTGAGAAGAAAAGGGTATCTTTATTTTTTATTTGGATAAAGTAGTGTTTATGATGGACATTTCAATTAATTCCAACAAAATATAATTAAAAACAGAAATTAGGCCATTTTATTTAACAAATATATTCCATTTGTATCTTGTTTTATCGCTATTGCTTCAAGTAAAATATGATAAATAGTGTGGCTTAAAATGAGAATTTCAACATAATAATTTTGAAAAAACAGTATAATTTTATCACATATTGAGATTGGGGCCTTGATATTTGTATGTGATACCAAAATCATGTATACGAAGTTTCTATTCATGTTTGATTATATCAGATTATAATCTAGCTTTCAAATAAGTATCTTTGGGTCTGTTATTTTACAAATAAATGATTTAAGAGTAAGTAGATTAGGAAGAAAATATGACTATTTCACATAGGATTATTCTAAGTAGATTAGGTAAACATTCTTTACTCAATGGGGCAAACCATTCTTCTTAACACCGATGCTAGGTGATCAAGCACAAGAGAGAAAGGTGGGGAATGGGGTACTACAAGGTAGCATAAAACAAGTATTGCCACAACTGGTTCATTAAATTTACAAAATTTTGTTATAATGACAATATACATACTCTCTCTTTTTTTAGTATTTTTAAAATTGTATGCATATGGTTGTTTTATCTGTATGTAAGTCTGTGTACCATGTGCATGCCTGGTCTCTGGGGAGTCCACAAAATTCTGTAAGAACTTCTGGAACTAGAGATATAGAGACTTGTGAGCCAATTATGGACAGTAGGAATTGAGCATGGATCCTTTAGAAGAGCAGTCAATGGCCTTAATAAGGGAAATATCTCTCCAGACCCCATATGTTCTTGAAATAACAAAAGAGAGAACTTTACCTCTATACTCTTTTTTTCTACAACCTTCACAAAAGCTATCCATGCATATCTTTGTATTTATATCTATGCAAATATATGTGTAGTTATAGATATAATTTAATTATAAAAAGGTCAGGAAAGTAATTAGAGAACACTGTAAAAGTGACAGCAATATTGATGAAAATAGCAAACTAAAACTATAAAATTAAATATCAGTGTTACAAGAAGAGAATTATAAAGAGATATGTAAGTCTAAGAGTGAGGAAATATAAATTCCCTATAGAATAATATTAAGTTATAAAATACTAATAAAAGATACAAAAAGTAGCAGAAACTACTACTATACAGTGTGAAAGCAACTGTTATTGAAAAACTACAATAATAATAAATAAATGAATATTAAAGGCATTATTTGGTTTTGATATGGGATTCTTCTCTGTATTCTTTGAATATCATTGGTTAATAAAGGAACTGTCTTGGGCCCATAGCAGAGCTATAGGGCAACAGAGCTGGATGAGGAAAACTAAACTGAATGCTAGGAAATAGAAGACAGAGTAAGGGAAAGCCATGGAGCTGCTGCCAGAGACAGATATGTTGAAACTTTGATGGTAGGCCACGACCTCGTGGTGATGCACAAATTAATTAAGATGGAATAAATCAAGATGTAAGAGTTAGCAAATAAGATGCTAGAACTAATGGGCCAAGCAGTGATTTAAATAATATAGTTTCTGTGTAATTATTTCTGGGGACTAAGCAGCCGGGAACAAACAAGTAGGTTTCCTACAACAGGTTCTTTAAATTATTTTAAATAGTTTAGAAAATATATTAATGTGGAGCTTTGGAGTCCATGTTTGCAGAAAACTTACATTAGACTTGAATACATTATTTTTCATCAGATTTTGGTATGAGATCATAGGACTGTGACAAGAATTGATAAGAACCTGATCTGCTGAAATCATGATAATGAACATGATGAATGAGGGATGTGGTATAAAGATTATAGAAAAGTATTTTATCTTGTCACTATGCATGACTGAGCAGAAAATCCAATATAAAGCTATAAATGTGTCATGTGAAGGTGTCTCATTTCATAAAGTACTTTAATGCAATGTTAAGGACCTGAACTGTATTCTCAGAACTCACTTAGAAACTCAGATTTGATGACATAATAATGAAGTCCCAGAAAGAGGAAAACCCATGAGATTCTTTTTTATTAGACAATCAAGCAAATAGATTGATTTTCAGACTGAGCCATTTAAACATACACTTATGACATAAAAACTCCAAAATTTTAAAATAAAAAATAACTCATAAATGTTATAAAGTAGATGTACATTTTTAAAATCATTTACTATTAGCCAATAAAGCATATGGATTGAGACTCAGATTGAGTAAGAGACTTTATATAAGATTATAAGGTGAGACCAAGCATAATAATCCATACTTTTTTTTTCATGTACTAAAGATGTGGAGGCAGGTAGATCACTGAATGTGGTGGCAGGTCAGTTAGCCGGGTCTGTAGTGAGCTCCAGTCTATCCAGGGAAACACTATGAGATTCTACCTAATTTATCAATAGATGAATAAAACAGTAAAGTGAACAGGATTTAGAAAGACACTCAGTGTTAACTACTAGTCTCTACATGCATATATATGTACACATGTATTCTCACACATGCACAGGTATACACAAAAAATAAAAAAAATCAAATTACTCAAGATATTGTGAGATTTTAATGTAAAAGTCTCTAAGTAACAGAAAAATGAGAGAATCACTTGAACATGAAGTACTGTTTTCACATAGGAAAAAACAAGATTTGTCATAAGGGCAAGAATAGAAAATGACTTAAGAAATATATTTTTACTATTAAAAAAACTTATGAGTTATGGTTATTTAAGAATTCAAGAGCCTATGTCATAAATGCATTTTGAAGACAAGATACCTTTAAAATGCATGTGTTGGTTTAGCTTACCAGCCCCTACAATCAAATGTCTCTCTGCAGTTAGGTTATTAACAGTCAAAAAATTTAAGGGAAACACAAAATTATACATGATCCAGACTCTCTGTGTATTTTCCATCTTTAAGTGACCTTATTTCTCTATTATTTTTGAATACTTATTATCTTTATTCCTTTAATCTAAGACTGTCTATACTCTTTATATTGCTTTGCCTGTTGCTTTAAAGACTTTTTTATATTTTAAAACTACCTACTTCGTTTTATAACTGTCTATATTCTTTTTAGTCTCTCTCCTAAGCCTATGCACAGTTTTTCAACATACTGTGTCTTGTTTAGGGGTCTTTTATGTCTCAATATGTCCTCTTGTGTATTTGAAATCATTTTTCTAATAACGAACTTTTTTGACGTTTATTTTTGGTATTTTTTGAGACAAGGTTCCTCTGTAGCTTTAGAGCTTGTCCTGGAACTAGCTCTTATAGTCCAGGCTGGCCTCAAATTTACAGAGATCTACCTGCCTCTGCCTCCCAAGTGCTGGGATTAAAGGCACACTCTTTCACTGCCCTGCCTCTCATAAGGCACATTTTTAAATGATAAGCTGTGCAGTCCCAGCAGCCCTGAATGCTGTTTCCACCTCTCTCAGCTTTTCAATATGGTGAAGGTATGTTCACCGCTAGCTCTTGGAGTCACGGTCACAGCCCCAGCTGCAGGGACATAGTGGGTCTAGTCGCCATTAAGTAAGTAGCAAGACCTCCCAAAAGAGCCAGAGTCTTTTGTGCTGCCTGTATGAACAAGGAAGACATTTCTTAAAGGAGCTGTGCCTCAGCTTGTGGCCTGCAAACAGAGCCTATCTGAAAAAAAAAAATGTGGCTACCAATAAGCTGTGTTTGGCTCCAGTTTTTCTGAGTCTAGAAGCCCCTTTTATTTTCCCTAAGCTTTTTTAGGTTTTATGTGGATCCACGCCCCAGACAGTGGGCATTATTTTGTAAACAGAGACTGCTCATTTGTTTTCTGGCTGCCCAGATCCAAATAACCATACAGAAACTACATTAACTACAGCAATTCTTGGTCAATGGCTTAGGTATATTTCTAAGTTGCTCTTATATCTGAACTTGACCCATTTCTATTAATCTGTATATTGCCATGAGGCTGTGTATTACTGATGAGGTTCTGGCATCTTTCTCCTTCAGCAGCTACATGGTGCCTGCCCAACTCAGTCTCTTTCACCTTGCATTCAGTTTAGTTTTCCCACCTACTTATATTCTGCCCTGCCATAAATCAAAACAGATTATTTATTAGCCAATGGTAAGAAAACATATACACAGCAAACAGAGAGGAATCCAACATCATCAAGATACTATTATCATCATTAACTGCACATAGTAAAGACTGCATCTCAACGCTCTGAGATGAGGCAACAGTTGACAAGATGGAAAGTGCAGAAATTACCTTATGGATTCTCTTGTGTTCTTTTCTATCTCTTGAGAATAATTCCTAGTGAAATTCCTCACACATATAGAGAGACAAAGAGAGGGACAGAGAAAGAAATACACAGACAGACAGACAGACAGACAGACACAGGCACATGCTCCCATACATCTTGTCATCAGCTATCTTCATGAACATCACCAACATTATCTTTATTCATTCATTTGTGAACTCATTCTTTAGTCCTGATAGTGGTATCAGGAATCCAGTGAACAATGGAACAAAGGTTTCTATAATAGACTGGAGTCTCACAATCTTTGAGCACATACCCAAAAAGATTAATTGGCCCTAAAGTTATTCTGCTTTTAATTTCTTCAGGAACTATTATAATTTTTTGGGTGATGGTTCTACTGTTTTATGTTTCCACGGATGATTGATTCACTGTTATCCATGTAATTGTTTACATCATTTACCGTGTATCTCTCAGATGGTGGTTTCCAATGGTTGTAAGTGATAGTGAATGCATATATTACTTACTTTAACTCAAGATGACTTTATGAATACCAATGTTAGTTACATTTCCAAATATCTAGTGACATGTTCAAGTCTTTTGGAAGAAACATCTTTTCATAACCTTGTGGATTTTTGTATGTATGTGTGTGTGTTAGTTGGGAAATTATGATGTCCTGAACATACCCTTTGGTTCTTTTGACTTTCAGTAGATGCCTTAGAAACAGGTTCAAGTGCATTTAAGGTGAATAAACTTTAGTGCCTATAGAATAGTAATAGAAAAAAACTCAGAAAAGTTTTTCTAGCAGAAGATATTATTTTTAAAAGAATTTAGAAACTGCAAGTCAAACTGATTTTTATAGTTGGCTAAAGCATATAAGATTAAGCCTAGAGTATGTGGGACAGTGTATATCATGATTCTTTTTCAATACAATCCTAACAATAGACACCAGAAAGAAAGGCATTTCATATCTTAAATGCTCTCAGGCTCTATTGAAAATGAACACTTCTATTCACAACACAACTGGCCCTCTTTGAATGTCAGAAAAATTTGATTTTCCTGGAGCAGGAAATGCATTACTATGATAGTGTAGTACAGAATGTTTGTGTATATTAACTTAAAATGAGGAATAGCAAACATCTTTGAAATGAGTTTCAGGAGATGGTCCATGCCTGGCAAAGGCTTTGTTATTCAAAAATGAACACACAGCAAGCCAAGTAAGATTCTTTGCAATAAGTCATAAGCAGCCAACAAGAATATTAAGAACAGATATATGTCTGTATACATATTTACCACGGTGCACATATAAAATTGTAATTTGATTTTCTGGAGCTAAAATCTATGACTCAGTTACCTGTTCTTTACAACATATTTATCACAAATTGATATTCAACAGTGTTATAATTAATTACTTTTTCATATTGAATATCTGTAAATATTGTAATGCATAAAATAAATAGTGGAGGAATGTATCTGAATATCATTCATTTTTGCTGAGATTGAAGGAAAAAGACAAATGGAAATGAATTTACATTTATTATAAAGAGCTCTACGATTTTCTAGTATTACTTTTGGAACAATGGGAATTTGACCAGCTTTACTAATGATTTATTTCTTCATACATTAGAACAATGCTTACAATTATACAAAGTAAATATGGTACTCTACAAATATAGTGAAATTTTGACCGAAATCAAAATATTCTCCCTCAGAATAATGTAAATAAAGAAACAGAGAATATAGGTGTGAGAAGGAAAGCTTTAACTGATATTGGTCCATGATAATCCTCTAGTTATTTATATGTATTTTAAATTCTATCTCATATATTATACCTATAATATATGTATATTTGTTTTATGAATGTACATGTAATACACGTTTATACATAAAACTTTAAAGCAAATATTTATACTAATTTTTAAAATGTTGAAAATATGCATAATGCATTTTAATAGTTCTATTGACTTTTCCAAGACCACGATTGTATTATAAGTTAATGAGAATTTAACTCTTGATATTCAAAATTAAACACATAGAGGAGATAATTTTTTTCCTCTTAATTCTCACACTCCTAAAGCAGTATTATTTGATGTGGGATGTTCCATAAAATATTTGTTTTAAATTTAGGTTTTAGTATCCAATAATATATATATATATTTGTAGGGCAGAATGAAATATTTTTCTTGCAGTAAAAATGAAGTTAATTAACAAATCCATCACCAAACACACCAACCTGTTTTTTATTCAAGTTATCAAAAGATAGATGATAGATAGATAGATAGATAGATAGATAGATAGATAGATGATAGTTAGATAGATAGAGGTGTAGCTCTATAATGGAGTGTTTGGCTAACAAGACTAAAACATCTGGTTTAATCCTTTGCAAAACAAAAAATATTACATAAAGACAGCGTACAATGCTTTTATCCATCACAGACTCCACTCTGAGATGGATCAGAAGAGCTAAATTAGAAAACGGAAATGTTGGGTGAAACAACACTATCTCCATTAGACAAGAGAATCAGCTCTAATGAGCTATTGTTTGCACTGCACTGTCGTCACGTACAAGTGATTAGTTGATCTTACCATATTATTCTTAACTTTTATGAAGCCAGCAGTTATTTTATGTTAGAAAAAAATAATGGCATCATGGTGAAAACTGACAGTAAAATTACCTCTGCTACTTCACTGGAATCTGCCCCCTATATTAATATTAAACAATTATTATTAGTATCAAGTAAAGATAAAGAATCTCTATACTTTAAGCAAGGATGATAATTTTATTTATTCTTTTCTAATACAATATATCCTCTTCTACCCCTATTATCTTAGGTTTGGTCTTTTCTTGGTGTCCTAGATTTCCTGGATGTTTTATGTTAAGAATTTGTTGGATTTTATGTTTTCTTTGACCAATGTGTCTATTTCCTCTATAGTATCTTCAGCACCTGAGATTTTTTCTTCTGTCTACTTTGTTCTGTTGTACTTGTCTCTGTAGTTCCTGTTCATTTACCCAGATTTTCCATATCCAGAATTCCTTCGGTTTGTGTTTTTTTATAACTCTATTTCAGTCTTCAAGTCTTTCTTCAACTGATTGGGTTTTTTTTTCTTTCTTGGTTTTCTTTGAGGTATTTATTAATTTCTTCCAATTTTTTTGTTTGTCTTCTCCTCCATTTCTTCTAGTTTTCATTTCCTCTTTAAGTGTCTCCATCATTTTCATAAGGTTACGTTTAAAGTAGTTTCTTTCACTTCTTCTAGTTTAGGATGATCAAGTCTAACCACTTTTGTGTGACCACTGGATTCTGGCATTACCATATTGCTTTGTAAGTTGTTGGAGAAATTCTTGCATGGGTGCCTACCTTCTCTTCTTTCAAAGGAGACCCACAGTGTCTTTGCATTTTGGTCCAATCCTTGCCATGGCTGTCTGAGTGTTTTGGAGCTTTTCTTGATATGCTTTGTCAATGTCTGTCTCAGAAAGACTCTGAGGTCTCTAAAATCCTGATCTGTTGGTCTCCTTTCCTGGTTTGCTTTCTTGGTGCTCTCTCTTAATCCCCTCAGTGTTTTAGCAAGATCTTGGTCCCCTCAGTATTATAGCAACCTCTCAGCTCTTAGGCGCGGCTTGACTAATAGTTTGGGTGGCAGCTGGATGGATTTGTGTTTTGGGGGAGCCTACCTGGAGGAAACTCCCTGCTGGCTTGCTAAAAAAGCCAAAGGAGTTGTGGGAGGGGCTCAGGGATTTTGTCCCACTGTGGAGGTCCTAGAGAGTGGAGCATCCTGCTGTGTGACTGCTCACTCACCTCTTAAGCACCCTAATTATTGGAGCAAGCTCTGTTTCCGATGTCACTGATTTTTACAGCTGAGTGATACGTCATTGTGTAAATGTACCACATTTTCCTTATCCATTCTTCAGCTGAGGGCCGTCTAGTTTGTTTCCAGATTTTGGTTATTAAAATAAGGCTGTTATAACATTATTGAGAAAGTGTCCTTGTGGTATGATTAACATTTGGGGATACACCCAAGAGTGATATCTCTGGGTCTTAAGGTAGATTGATTCTCAATTTTCTGAGAAACTGCCTGTCTTACTTATTTTCAAAGTGGCTGTATAAATTTGCAATCCAACCAGCAGTTAAGGATTGCTCCCCTGACTCCAAATCCTCCAACATAACCTGTACTAGTAGTTTTTATCTTAGCCATTCTCAAAGGTGTAAGATGGTAACTTAGAGTTGTTTTCATCCCATTTTCCTGATGATTAAAAAAGTGGAGCAGTTCCTGAAATATCTTCCTTTCTCAAGTTGCTGTTTCCAGGTGTCAGGTGTTTTGTCTCAGCAATGAGTTTAGCAATTACTATAAAACTAATATAATTAATAATGCTTTAACTCTGCTGAATTAAGGCATTTTCTGAGTACTTACATAAATTATTGATATTATATAATTTACAATAAGTTTATATTTAGTGTTTAGCAAGGATTATTTTATAAACATAATCCATTTTGAAATTTGACAAAGCATTAAACTTATATAGATTTAAAGAAAATAGTTCTGTGGGGAAAGAGATTGCAGTAGTGAAAGCACTGTAATTTCTCAGTCTTTTTTCCAAAAAGGACATAAAATTAATGAGTTGCTTGAAAAATGAACGCAAACCTAGACACAGGTTAGTGACATTAAGACAACCTACAATCATTCTGTAATTAGTGCAATTAGAACAACACCTTACACTTCTACTGTGCAAAGAGTATAGTAGAACATTTCAAACCCAGAAACATTAGCTACTACCCTTAGAATAACTTGTCAATACTTGGTGTAAAATTATCTACATACTAACTAAATTGGGGATGTGCGATAGACCATTCTAATGATATTTATTTAGCTAATCAAATCATAAGCATGTTGTAGAATAAAAACATTTAGAAGTGATAACTTGTTATGATTTATTATGTCAGTAATTCAATTTGTTTATAAAATTAATTCATGATTTCCCATGCAAAAGAAAAATAAAACAATTTTAGTTTTATGATATAAGAGGCAAAGGTTTAAATATGAGACAAAATTAAGAAATGAATATATAGGAAATGATGCAATTGATAGATCTAAACATTTAGAGGTAATATAGAGTAATGGTAATAAATTAGTTTTGTTTCAATTGTAAATTTTACATCCTCAGTGGTACATTTGAATTAAGTTTAGTTTAGCAATGTGCACTAAATGGAATGCACCAAGTTAGCCTAATATATAAGAACTAAATATGGTATTTAACATTTCACATGGCTTTATGTAACATTTATAACAGACGATCTGTAAACATCCATATAAAATCTGTGTTCTCTGGACATACTGCCATATAACTTCTAATTTGGGGGAGTAAATAAGAAACAGCCATATAACTAGGTATACTTGGACTTTTGTGGATTTTCTTTCTCCCTTATGATACTGAATGTTTCTTTTGTGGATAAAAGTGCACAGTTATTATTGTGGGGGGAATGTTCAAAGTAACAAGGTTGTCAGAACATACACTAATCTGAGAATACATTGTCCCAAGAAAATATAAGTCACATTTTAGTATTATCTTTATCTTCAATAAAAGTAATATTAAAGATATACATCAAAATGTACTTTCTTTATACTGACTTAAGGGCTATAGAGGTACACTACAATTTACATGTGCTATCCACCCAGTGCTTAACATCTTCCTACAGATATTCATACTTGTGTGATCACATTTCACCTGATCATAAGAACATTATACTTTAATGTATATTGCCAAGTTAAATTGATGCTTTATTCCATTAAAATGTATTTAAAATTGATTAGAATACAGTCATTATTTTTAAAGTGGGTATTCAAAAGACAAAAATGCTTATTTTATTACAAATCAAAAATTAAAAAGAGTGAATCTTATTCCTTTCTAAATGTATTTTCCAAGCACTTTGTCTCATATTTAACAAATTTGCATTCTATCTCTTAATACAAGGTAAATTTTATAGCCTCAGTGCCTAACTCTTTGATATTTTACATTAAATTTTTATTAGTATCAGTGGCTGTTGACAGAATCTTTTGATGGTTCTCAAGTAATTCACTGGTATTAGTAACTATAATATAGAGTTCCAAAGCACCAATTTTCCAAATAATTATATACTTATGAAAAAATAAAAATCAAACACAATAGCTATGGAGTTTTTTTCTAAATTCTCTGCCATGTTTTCTGCAGCTGTTATACTTTAAAGTAGAATATAAAAGTTAAAGCTAAATACTTCCCATACTTTTAGAACATTGGTCAAATATGCCCTATTTTATTATAAAATGATAATATATCTTCATATTCTAGAATAACTTTTTAAAATTATTTTAAGAGGATTGAGAATTATTTCACATTTGTAATTAAAATAAATATAAGAATAAACGTAAGATGTAAAGACACAATGATATAAAAATAGCAAGCACAAAAGTAGAGCTAATAGCATCAATGACCCGTTCCTTTAGGTTGTATAAGCAGTTATAAAAGCAGAGAATCTCTGTGAAGTATACTGGGAATTTTCAATTTTCTTTCAGATAAGACAGGCATCTACTTCAAATTCTTGAATGATATAAAAACTATTCTTAAGGGAGAAGTGATTATTATTTCACAAATATTAATAGCAGAAGTTATCAAACAGGAATTGTGATGGATATTCTGAGTCAATCCACTAATAACTGGACATAAACTACACAGGCTCTTGGGTTAAATTTAAATTGGGGTTCAATGAAGCCTTTGCCAAGCCAGCACAATAAAGTACCAATAATGGAGCAAAGCACAGGAATAAGGTTGTGTCTCCAGGTAAAATATCACTTGCACAGTGTGCTAAACAATATAAAACTGAAGACAAGAATCCCAAGGAAAAACCAGAAATGGTGGTCATGGCTTCAACCCCAGCTTTTGAGAGGGAGACATAGGCCGGTCAGATCTCTAAGCTCTAGACCAGACAGGGCTATACAGAGAAACCCTGTCTCCAAAAACTAAACCAAAACAATAAACAACAAGAAACAGGAATGAGTTAGACTAAATTTCCTGGGGTTGAATTATACTAAATTTAAAACAAATCACACAACAATTTTAATGAAAGGTGAAGAGAATGTGCATAATAGTGTATTATCGTGTATTGACTATGTTCTAGCTTAATAACTATTTATTTTGAGTTCTATGGTTTCAACTATATTACACATTCAAAGGAAAACACATGCAAAAGTTATAGAACATGACATTTCTATTTTACTGTTCATAATTAATATTATTCACCTGTGTGTATGTCATTATAATTATTACCAATTTCTGTTATGTATCAATCTCTATCAATTTCATTTATCAATTATTTATCAATTTCATTTATTTAATTATCATTGCACACTTACTAAATTAGATATAGTTATATGATTGGATGTAAAAAAGTCTACTCAAGAGTGTGCATTTATTTGAAAACTGGTTCCTATGCTATGACGATGTATCAAAGTATAATATACTCACTGTGTGAATAAACTATGTCCATTTATTTCTCATTATTCTGAGAAGTCAGAGAGGACTTACTGGTCTTACAGCGGACCAGAGTTCAGTTCCAAGCACATTGCATGTGGCTCACAAATACCTGTGACTCCATGTCTAAGGGAATTGATGCCATGTTCTAGATTCCATAGACTCTTGCACACATGTGTATACCACACAAACACACAAACATACACACTTAAAATTTTGTAAAATAACACAAAAAGTGTCAAAAAGTCCTGTGGACTATGAATTGGTTTGGTGTGTGAACTGATGCATAACTTGAATTCACATCTCCTGAAATATTTAACACATTTGGGGAATATAAAATATCAGGACTCCTTTTTATCTAGGAATTGAGGCCTATTTGGAACATGTTAATGCTTTATTGTAGATGCACAATGGAGGTTGATATAGTCTGAGCCCTGGAATACCATGTCAGAAGAGCCAAAGTAAAACTTAGAGTGTGTCAGTAATCATATGTCTACATTAGACTAAAATTATTTTCTATAAAGTAGCTAAAATTTCCATCCATAATCAATGGTTATTTTGACACCGATTCAATTATTCTTGAAATTTTGAAATTGTCTTATCAATATACCATTTTGCTATTAAAATATTGCTAAGATTGCACTAAGTCATCTGCTTTACTTCCTGGGATGAACTGTTGGATTGATACTGTGGTTTCTGCTATTTGCACTCTTTCTAAAGACAAGACCATCTTTGTATTTAGAAATATGCCTTTTATTTCGTTGTATCACACTCAGCAAACATTTGAAGAAATGTAACTTGTAGGCATGCATGTAAAGCTTGAAAGTTTAGAAAACTTTCTCTCATGGATTTTTTTTTCAACCTCTGGTTATATAATCAATCATGTATATCCAAATAATGACATACCCTCATTCATTTTGAGAAGTTGATCTTATTTCTTTAAACATAATATGCTATTATTTAAAATCAGAACTCATAAGTCAGATTTATTTTCTTCTGATTATATTAAGAAATACTTCTTTACTTTGCCAAAGCTGAAAGAAGCCCTATAGAATGCTCCTAATACTTTTATGAAATCTGTCATTTCATGAAATCTGTGTTTGTGTAATCATCAGATCTCCAGAGCTCATGTAGCATTTTCTTGCTCTCCATTCTGAGGGCTTTAGTGAAGGGTAGGAATTACTTCAATTACCATTATCAACCTTCCAAACCATTTTCTGTTTTCTGCTGATGACCTCTTAAACGTCACATTCACCAAGAAATAATACTTAAGAATAAAAAGCAAATAGTCTTTTGGGTAGTGCTATTTTAGTTTGATGTTGTAGTTTGTAGTTTACATTTCAAGGTAAATCTCTTTTACTGAAAATTGATGTTTTTTCTTAGGGGAAAAAAAGTGCTTTTATAAATTTCCAGATGCAATGTCCCAGACCCAAATAAGCCTCTTTACCATCGTGGACTTTGTTGCTTGGAAGTTAGTCATTTTCCCTGTTGTGAGTCCTCAGCATCAAGATTATGGTGTCAGGCATGTTACATGATTAGTTAACCCTCCCTGTTTCCCTGTTCAGGTTCCACATGCATTTCCCTGCAACAGGCACTGCTTCGCATTAGCAGAGTTAAAAAAAGCTTTCTCAATGCAGTTTGTCATTTCTTTCACTTTGTACCTTGGTTCATTTAGCTGAGGCACTCATGTGAATTCTGTTGGTCTAGAAATTCAGATATTGCCTACTTTCCCCTATTCCTTTTGTACATTGAAGCATTGCTTTATCATTGCATTTTGAATTCTATACAGTTCTCTACATCTCTAGAGAAAAACCTTCTCCTGACTCTCCATCTTCATTCCTTCAAAACTTGAAGCTATCCTAAGGGTTGCAAATATGGCATGGTCTGCCAATCTTCCTTAAAAACTAATAGAAGAGAAAAGATCAGTTGGTAGCCACTGTCTTCCTCTTTGATATCTGTACCTTAGAGAAATTTCATGAAATATAGATAATACATTACCTTGAATAAATTAAAATAAAAATATTAAGAGTCCTTGTACTATCTTCCTCTTTGGTTATTCTTCACAAACTGATGGTAAGGTTCTACTGTTAAAGACAGCAGGGATTTATGCCATTGAACATGGGGAATTTGACCTGGTGTTCAACTAGAAATTTCACCTCTACTAATAACTGTTAATTGTACTGAATGGTACTATTCATCAAGCAGGTTGAAAAATAATATTCTTTAATATCACCCATTACAAACCTTTCAGCCTACAATAATAACCATTCTACAAAATACAAGTCTACAATCATGGCAGAAACTTTATGTGAGAAACAAACCACTTTTTATTGTATGTAAGGCCTTCTTCATGAGAGTGAATCCATAACTGACAATATTAATGTGGCCAAGAGTATGAGAACAGATAGACCATGGTACCCAGAAGAAAACCCACTATTATTATTCTAAAGGAACATAGCAATAAAATTACTCTCAATGATATCATGTTATACCTATAGATTACCGTCTCACTCATCCAACATCAGAGAAGCTTCTTGTAGCAGAGACTATAACACAGACACTGAGAACTGGACAATGAACAAAAAAATGAAACACTTTGGTATTCTAATCCCTTACTTGGATGTTTTCATCAAATACCTCCCCTTAAGACTCAGCTATCTATGTAAAAGAAGAGGCACAAAATTTCTAATATGTGTAAATGGTAGATGACCCTTAGGAAATAGTATCTTTCAGACACAAAGACTGATGTGATATGAATTTATAGATACTGTGACAGATGGGAAAAAGTCTGTGTAAATTTAAGTCAGACAAAATTCCAAGAAGGAGTTAGACATAAATTCTACTTCCAAACAGGAATCTCTATTCAATTGATAGCTACTAGGGAAAATACTCAATTGTTCTCGAGTGGAGTGTTACAATATATCAAGTACACCCAGAATATTCCCCAAAACCAGGAGTAGTTAACCAACACAAAATTTGTTCCTTGGTTTGTGTGTGTGTGTGTGTGTGTGTGTGTGTGTGTGTGCGCGCATATGAGTCTGTGAAAGCATGGAAGATAGAAAGATAAAAAAAGATTGGGAAAGGAAAAGAAAGTATGTGTTGCTTTTTTTTTCTTTTGATATTTTTGTATTACTCTTTTGCTAATGTCATCTGTTTATTTTGACTTCCTAGATTTGATTTTATTTCTTGTTTGCTTTTATTTTGAATGAAGGGACAAAGAGAGAGGAAGGAAGGGAAAGGAGATAGAGGGAAGGAAGCAAGAGACAGAGAGAGAAAGAGAGAGAGAGAAAGAGAAAGAGAACGAAGAAAGAGAGATAATTGGGCAATTCAGTAAATAAGGAAGTAGGGAACCAGATGTACATGTAAACAAAATACTGTTTTGGAATTTGTGTTTGGCTTTTGAAGGTATTTTTATTTTGATTAATTTGAAAGACATAACTAACTTGAATTTGAGTTGGTAGGGAAGTGGGGAGCAGTTGAGAGTAGACAAAGAATATAACCAAAATACATTATATGAAAATAGAGCATAAAGACCTTGAATAAAAGAAAAATATTAATCTTTGAACTATTCCCTTTCATATTGCTTCTTAAGGTGATTTTATACAGATTTTAATATGTTATATTCTATTCTGGTTTGTTTGTTTTGTCTTGTTTCATTATTTTTCTTTAGGTGCCTTTTGTTTTTCTGAGAAACAGAAATGGAATCTCGCTTTCTGCTCATTGTTTATTTTTGACTGTCTGTGTTAAATAACATCTATTCCAAAATACTTGTCTGATATAGGCTGAGTGAGAAACTACCCTATGTATATAGCCGTAGGTATCACCTAGATCTCATGACTTGTACGTCTCAGGCTCTCGTTCACTTTTGCAGTGTCAGATGTGAGGTCCATTTCATAGAGAAGTCTTTAAATCCAATACACAAGTGTTGGTTACTTCTGTACCCAACCTATTTTTGCCACTATGGTAGAAGGAAATCTTACAAGTAGGTAACTGCTACAGGTTGTGGAGTTTGTGTTTCGGTGTGGCTAAGATTAAATTTTTGTTCTGGTTAAAATATCCTGCAGAGATGGGGAGAGAGCACGAGACACAAACAAACCCACGTGTATAAGTTTATTAAGAAGATCTGTGCATACGAGCTCTGGGAGCAGTGAACAGAAGGGGTAGAAGAGGGTGTGGGAATGGTGCCTTTAGCTTTTAAAGGTTTCCCAGCACATGCACGAGAGGGGAAAGACGTATCTACGGCAGAAGCTGATGATGGGTGCTATGCCCTGTGCTTGCGCACAGGGAGGGGGGGCGGAGGGTCCTACGTAGGACACTGGTGACGCAGATGGCGGGCGACTCACGCAGGTGCACGTGGCATACCTGGGCTGGCCTCAGAACCCGGAAGTGCAGCCTTTCGGGTGGCTAAGGAATTACACCGGTAGTATGCCTTGCAGCACAATGAATAATATTTAATATGGGTGAAACTTCCAGTTGGGGAAAGGTTTGTTTTTTTTTTTCCATGTTTGATGACATAAGTGTTTTTTTTCTTGTAACAGACCTTTGTGTAAGGTTGTGAAGAGTAATATCCAGTATCCTTGACAAAAATATCTTGTATAATGTATCAAGAAGAATATGCAAAGTTACTTCACTGGAGGTTTTTCTTTATGGGATAATATGATAAAATGTAATCTGAGATAATATTTGTGACTTTTCTTTCCAGTCCATTTTATTTGGTATTCGGTATGCTTCATGTACCTTTATAGGCATGTCTTTCTTTCTTTCTATTTTTTTTAAATATTTATTTATTATGTATACAATATTCTGTCTGTGTGTATATTTTCAGGCCAGAAGAGGGCGCCAGACATCATTACAGATGGTTGTGAGCCACCATGTGGTTGCTGGGAATTGAACTCAGGACCTTTGGAAGAGCAGGCAATGCTCTTAACCACTGAGCCATCTCTCCAGCCCCTAGGCATGTCTTTCTTGAGTTAGAATAATTATCTTCAGTGTTTTTATTGAATAATTTTTGGACCTTTGAGTTGGCATTCTTCTCTTTCATCTTTTTCTATTATTTTAGTAGTGAGTGATGATTATGTGTTGCTGTTTTACTTGATGTGTTCACAGGGAATGTCTGTTGGCATTGCAAACAAGTGAGAGGACAATAGGAGGGGATGATCTGTGGTTTCCACAAGGGATATGGACAATGGCAAAGGGAGACTGCAGTTGGCTGTCTGTTGCAGTGCTAGAGACCTAGTCATGAGGCTGAAGGTTTGGGACTGGGGAAGCAGAGAAAGAGGAGAAGGAGTGCAGGTCATTGACCTGGAATTCTGGCAGACCTGAGTTGGTGGTTATGATCCTGGGTATGTTTAAAGCACTTTTCTTTGAACTAGTTTTTGCTACCAAATCGATTACAACTTTAACTAACACATTAAATAATATGATTTATGGCTGTGTCCATTTATAATTTATAATTATATAAAAGTTAGGAATTTACTTCACTAAAATGTTTGTAAGTTGTGTGAATGAAAAGGTAAGGGAATCTTTTTGAAATAATACATACAACAGGAAAAATTAAAGAAAATGTTATAATAGCACATTTATCTAATTGGCTATCCTATGAATATTTACATTTGTTTATATTCTTTAAGTGAAAGATATTTAAATAAAATATCAGAGATCTAAATGTTTAACAGTTTTATAATATATCATTGATTTGTAGAACAAAAATGAAATGATTGGTGTTGTGTTCATAAATGGAATTTCATATTCATGTTGTAAAAATGTGCTAAACTAAGATTTCAGATGTATGCAGTGCCTCAACCTACAATATTTTTCTGTAGCATGTAATGCTATGAAATTGTTTGAGTACATTGGATTAAAGATATTAAAGTTAGGATTGGATGGCTAGAGTTGAAATGTACTAAAGTTCAGTAATTTACAACATAGTCAGAAATATTATTTCTCTTGATCTTTGTTGCATTAAATATGCAATTTGAATCCAACAGAATATTTAAAAGTGTATAATCTTTCTTACATTAGGGATGAACCTACTCGAAAGCATTCTATAGTGAATATAAACCAAATGGAATGAAACAGATTATACATGAATTAATTCAAACATAATATGATGAGTATGAAGGGTCAAAGATCATTAGAAATTGTTTTTAAATGGTCTCTGAAAATTGCCACTGCAGAATAAAAGCATAAAAGACCTTCATTTCGATTTCCAGCATGAAAGTGGTACAAATACCAGACTCTTACTTGGAGATTATCAGCAGTGGAAAGTGATTCTCTTATTTTATACAAAGTCCTTTTTCCTCTATGCTAATAAGGTCCTTTGCTACACAATTATGATATTTTAAATGTATATATGTTTCCAGTAGCAATTAAATTGTTTATAAGTAGTTCACACTTAGCTTGTGACCATTTCAACATTCTCTGCCCTGTACTCACAGGACTGAGAATTAATGCATCTCAGCTCCAAAAATTCTTCCTCAAGACGAGAGCACAAAGAACAGCATAATGTGGTACTTGAGCATTGAAAGCTAAAGTTACATTTCTGTCTTTGAATATCGGCTCTATTATCTGGTAGATGCATAGTTTTGAATGTGACTTAAAAATCTATGAGCAATAATATCTCCCACATAAAGTGATGTTGATATGGTTGATGTTAATATTATCTTAAAGAACTTAGAGAAATACATAAATGTAGTATTTTACAGTAAGTAGTTCTCATGAATATACATACATACTATGCTTTCTATTTTACTTATGAGGCAGGCATGATACACAAAGAATGTTTTCTAGCTCTGATATAATATGGAATACATTGGACTCAATTTTCATTCTATTTAATTCATGACAAATTAATAACTGAGTTTTGAAGCTTTCAACTGAACAAAACGTATATGGCCAACATAACTAATAATTTCTCAGAACCTGATGTCAAGATTAATGAATCATTAGGTAAATATAAAATACATTTTTGATCATAAACAGAATAGCACTGTATCAGTTCTCTAAACAGAAGTAAAATCAAAAAGAAAAAATAACTCATTTTCCTTTATTTTCAACGTTTTCAGTGTCATCAAAAGGCTTAATTTGAAAGTTCTATCTGTTGCAAACAAATCTGCGTACATCTACACTTCTCTCACATTATATCATATGCAACACTAAGAGAAGGTTATCAAAGAAATAGATTTCACAGTAGAATGCAGCAAGTTTAATATTTTGAACTTTGTAATAAAAACCACATACAGTCTATAGAAAACATATTTAATACTACAGAGGAGTTTTCTCCTAAGTGTAAGTCAGTTTTTGATAATGAAGAAGTCACACCCTTTATGTTGTGCATAAAGAGATGGATTTCATCCGGCATCATGAGGTTTACAAATGCAATGTAGGTAAGGGCAAATAAAAATGCTTTATCGTCCTTTGTTTGGTTGCAGCTGTAATAGTTTCCTTTGTCACATATAGAAATAGGCCTGTGAAAAATTTAACACAGTGCTTTCAGCAAGCCATTGAAAATTTCATAAAATATTAGAACAAAATTCACTGTGCTATGATTTTTATGCAGCCTAAGATAGAAAAACATAAATAACTGAATGACATTCTTACTGTTGTCAAATCGAGAGCCATTTAATATTTCTCTTTAGTTTTCTTAAAGCTCTTGGTTTTGCAGGCTAAACAGAGTTTATGTACAAACCTAAAGCACAGCTTAATCTTGCAATCATTTCCTTTCATGCCTCAGGCTTCCATTTAGACTTATTCATTACAGCCCTAAAGCTTCTGCCTTCTAAATGTGTGGGTTAGAGAAAGTACCTTGAAGCTCACCTGCCCAAGATTAATAATATCACTACAGGAAGATTAGAGCTATTACTCTTCCTGCCCTGATCCAAATGGTACAAATGGGATTTTAAGGATGATGTCTGTTCCGAGATCCAATGGACTGATGAGGTGCAGGGATGGTTACCCCGAGGAATCAGGAAAGATAGACTGCAGGGTTGAACAGATGATACACCATTAGCTTTAGCTATTATCCAAAGAAAAGATTATGGCTATAAATAAATTCATCCAGACCTCTCATACAATTGACAGGCAGACCAAAGGATGAACAGACAGGGAACATAACCATTATTTGAGAGGAAAGTCTGAGCATGGAATTCTTTTTTAGTAGCAGAATCACAGGGGATACCAAATTGAATAAAAATATCAACTAGTATCAGAAAATATAATTTGCAAGAAATTATACTCTCTTGTCCTTCTTTTAAACTTCCCTTGTTTATGTAAAGACTCTAATTAACACTTCTTTGTGACTAACTTAAAAGAATATCCCAGAATCTGAAAATACATGAGTCTATTCACTTTAAAGAATGACAAAAATTAATTTTATTAACAAAGTACACACAGATTATATTTATTTTATTTTTGAGTAATTGTTTTCATGTATTTTATGTGAATAAAATAATATTGCATTTGTTCAAAGAACTGTAGAATAGTATCATCCTTTTTCTAAAATACCCAAGAGAACACAATGAAAACTTTTTCATGATAGACAAGAAAGGCAATAAATATATTTGACTATGCTCAGCTATAATGCTTCTTGTCCTAATTTTACTTGTACTAATTTTACTTCATTCTTCCTCTTGTACACATTAGGGAAAAATTTGGTCTCCTCTAATAAAACATCACAACAAAGAAGCCATAACAACCCACATACAATTAACTAACATTATGTGACTGAGCAGGTTATATTTCAGAATATATATGTATATGCACATACATATATGTGTACAATAACACTTATTTTTAATAAATAAATCTAAAGGAAAACATGGAAGGACACAAGTATAGGGGTTGGAAGGATTTAAGGGAATGGAGAATTGCTGCAATTACATTATAATATAAAAAACCAAAAAGAAAAAAAGAAAAGCAGAAAGAAGGAACTTATTCCATTTGGTTGAATTTTTCTTTATCTTCTTTCATTCTTTAGGACTATCACTCCATAGAATTGTATTATTTGTATTCAGGGTAGGTATTCCCACCTCAGTTATTCTGTTCTAGACATGCATTTGCAGGTACAGTAGAGATGTGCACCACGTGAATACTTTTACTCAGCAATTCTAAATCCACTGACTTACTTAAAAGAATATCCCAGAAACCGAACAACAAAAGTGAACTACCACAAATGTTGATGATACATTAATATTCATACACATGGACAGTTTCTAATCAACTAATATAAATTAATCTTTTTATCCCTTCAACAATACTGTGTTTATATCATCAATTTTACAATGAAAAACCTAGGTTGCAAAATATATTATGATGATTCTATTTATGTAAATCGATGTTTCCTGTCCTAACCACCCAGTCAAAAATAATTGGCTCAGAGGCTGAATATAAATTATAAATGCATGGCTGATAAATCAGACTTCTAACTAGCTAACTCTTACACTTAAATTAACCAGTATTTCTATTTATGCTTTGCTGCATGGCTTGGTACCTTTTCTCAGGACGATGTTCCCATCTTGCTCTCTCAATATTTACTGGCAATTCCTGGCTCTGCCCTTCTCTTTCCCATCATTCTAAGCTTGATTTCCTTGCCTATGCTCACTGCCTGGCAACTGGCCAATCAAAATTTTATTAAACAAATTTGAATGACAAATCATTGCAGTGTGCAATAAGATTATTCCACAGTTTATTTACTTAAAAGTTTAGCTTGCACTCATCAACAACATGTTTAAATTCTTCGAATAATTTTTGAACTTTTTCTTCAGGACAACTATTATCATCAATATAAAAGACAAATTCATCCTCACTATACCATGCCCTTTATAAAACCATTACAGCTCATGTTCCCAAGTAGGAATTGACAAAATTCTTAAGAATAATCTATGAAAAAGAACTGGTGATATTTTATGGTCTTTAGCTATATCAATTATTTATTGCATTGTCTTATATGTGATACTCTAAAACAGAAGTTAATTATGCTATAACTCCACCACTTAGAACAGCATGGAAATTTATTATGTCATTGATACATACTTATTAGAATAATTAATGAATGGAATAAATGAATGTGAAATCAATAGAATGAAAAATGTTAAAAATGCCTCACCATGGATATAATAAAGAATTATAGTTCAATGAATATTTCTGTTTTTAGGATCAATCAAATGGTTGAATGATGTTACTATTAAAAAACAGAACAAAGAGAGAAAAGGTCAATGTTAGAAAAGGAGAGTTTTAATGAGAATCCTTTACAATATACTGGCTTTAAGACACCTAGGAGATGTTTTATTGAGTGATTTCTACAGACTTTCAGAAAGTAATAGTTGAAACTATATTATAAGTATCTGGAAAGAAGGATAAAACTTATAGGCTTTTAAAATGCAATACTTGAAACTTAAGATGTGGTGTAGTTTTAGGAGAAAAGGTTTGTTTGTTAGCTACATGTAGAAACTGAAAAGGCTATGTGAACACAAGCAAGGTGAATGAAAAGTGAAATAGTGAAAACCATAGATAGAATTCTGCAGATTCTCACAACTGTAGAAGTTGCAAAGTTGTAGGAAGGAGTCAGATGCCAGGATACTATGATTCTGAATATGCAAGCCCAATTGTGTTACTTTTGTTGAACTTACTTTTCCACCACCATTGTTTATTCTATTATGAACACTATAATGCTCATAAACACAATAGACACCCATTCTTTTTAACTACATGACATAATAGAGAAAGTCCTTTGTGAGATCATCAATATTTCATTGACTAATTAATCTCAATATTTTTATTCTTTCCTGGGATTCAGGTTTGACCTTAAACTTGATAGCCTCCTAATTTGAAAATGAAATACCTCAGCTTATATTGCCTCTCTACATTGTTTAGCACCTAACAGACTAGATGGAGGAGCTATGTGGATTCTAATAGATCAGAGATACTGTCTGGGATAGGTGACACAGGGCACAATAAAAAGAAAAATTTAAACCATGACCCAGCCTGGTAAAAGTGACATAAGGAGAATAGTGAAGAATATTATGAAGTAAAATCAATTCATTAACATAGTGGTACATGAGTGTGGAGCAGGCATTATGGTAGATACTGTATCAGTCAGGGTTCACTAGAGGCATAGAACTGATCCATGTATATGCACTAGAATGGAATGTATTTGAGTCTTTTAAAAACTTTGGTCATGTTAGTAAAAAAAATTACTCTCTCCCAATAAAAAAGCCAAGAACCCCATAGTTGTTCAACACTGTGTATATCAAATGTTCTTCAGTATATTTTGGAATCTTGAATATGTACCTTTTAATACAAGCAAAGAGATTTTTTGGCAGCAGAGTACATGGACTAGTGAGGGCAAATGAGCACAACCAGGCAAAAATCAAGAGCTTACTTCTTCCGTGCCCATTTATATAAACTGGCGCCAGAAACTATGGCCCCAATTGACTGTAGGTCTTTCCAGTGCAAATGATCCAATTGAGACGAATTCTTCACATTTGTGTCCAAATGCTTGGGTTTTATTGCATTAAAGATTCAATGAAGTTGACGGCCATTATTAGCCATTACAGATACCAGAGAAACGCCATCAAAAATCCCTGTAGTGATATGATTTAAGACAAAGAAGTTTATTCTGCAAGGTCACTCTCAGCAGGAAAGCAGTGCCAAAGTACTCTATGATACAGATTAGGCATGTGGTGTTTATTATTGAAAAATATTACATAAACTGTGAAAGTATGTCATGTACTTCTTTCCCTTTTTTAAAATTGTTCTCTTGTGAGGAAAAGTGATATAACAGGTCAAATGTAAGTAGGCAGTTCACTTAGAAATATATTGACTTAGTCTATTACAGCAGCTGCAGCTACATGGCATTAAGTTGGCAGCTGTGGAAGCTATATTGTGTTATGCTTGCAGTTTAACAAGTTAGACTTCAGTTTCATATATATGTATACACTGGCAAAAGCCGCCATGAGCCTTCCTGGATCAGACTCATCTGAAGTTTATTACTTTCAACAAATGCAGAAGCCACAGCAATATTATAGAGCTGATTCCTTGAGCACAGTTCTTATGAGGTAGTATGGTGAAAACTAGAGATCACCCAGCCAGTGTAGTGAGTTTCACCCCAGGTGATAATCCAAGAAGTTAGGAGGCTCGGGGGTTTATGAATAGGAGCGAGCATTTCTGCCCATTCTCACCTCCACAAAAAGACATCAATTACTAAGTTCAACTCCAAAGAGCATGGAGAAGGTGACCTTTATTTTCCTCAAATGCAAATTAGTTCTTCCCAGAGGAAGGAAGGGTTTTTTTATTTTATGGTTCAAAGAAGCCTTAAGAGTCTGTCTTTGGGAAATATGCTAGCTCTACCTTCAAAATTATTCTGTTGCAGAGACATGCAGAATTACAAAGAATTCTCTCCCTACAGCTTGTCACTAAAGATTATCTTCTACCAGAATGATACACTTCTACCCTCAGTAAATCAACTTCAGTGACTCAAAATAATTTAGTCCACAAAGAAACTTTCAAATACAAGCCAAAGTGTTTCATGTTGTATGAAAATTTATCACAAATCATGATCATGGCTCAGATTACATTGTGCCTTCAAAAGGAAAAACTTTCTAGTTATTTTTTTATAATACAGTTATGAAATGTTATCAAAACTGTGGCCATGATACTTTTCTTGAATTTTTCTGTTTTGGGTTTGAAAGGACTCAATGCTGGTTCCTGATCAATCTATATCAAGTAAATCAAGATTATGTAGTCACTGCTAAGATAGCTCTGCCTTTGATGTGATGAACTCCCAGAGGAGCCTTGACTTCATTTCTTCTGTGTTGTCTACTCCAGCATGTTCAAATGATTATTGCATTATACAGTGTGGTTCTCTCAGTAAAGGATTCTCCTATACTGGAGTCTTTTCACCAGTAAAAGTATTCTGTTGAGAATTCCTTAATGGTACTGTCAGATTAAATGTGTGCCAACATTTAATTTGCTTCTAAAATGATAATTATTTGAATAATGCAAGAATGCTTGTTTTCATTCTAATAACATTATGTAAACTGATGGTACCTATACATTTTGGTTTAAATTTCAAAGGTGTAGGAAGCAAACCTGTCCATTTTTTTAAACAGTTTATTCAATTATTTAAGCTATTTTTAAGTGTAACTATTCCTCCAGTTATTACTCTCTAACTTACCATTTTACCATCATCTATAAACACTACCTTAGGGAATTCATATACCTACTTTAGGCAGGCCTGAAAGTTCATATTGCTTTTTTTTTTTTTCTTTTTTCGAGACAGGGTTTCTCTGTGGCTTTGGAGCCTGTCCTGGAACTAGCTCTGTAGACCAGGCTGGTCTCAAACTCACAGAGATCTGCCTGCCTNATGTGTGTGCATGGGGAAGGGATATGGAGGCTGTGGGTTTGTAAGGTTTTTTTGTTTTGTTTTTTCTTTTTCTTTTTTTGTTTTTTTTTTGAGACAGGGTTTCTCTGTGGTTTTGGAGCCTGTCCTGGAACTAGCTCTGTAGACCAGGCTGGTCTCAAACTCACAGAGATCTGCCTGCCTCTGCCTCCCAAGTGCTGGGATTAAAGGCGTGCGCCACCACCGCCCGGCCCATATTGCTTTATTTTAAGTCAAATGATTAGTTATGTTTTGGTGTGTTTCCACCAAGGCTTCATCTTAAGACCATTTTTGTAAATAGTTGTTATTAGGGATAGAATTTTGTGTCTTCTTTTAATATCAATATACCAAGTTGATAATATTCAAAGAGGAATTCTGCCTATGATTAGTTTCACATGTTGTCATCGGGATGAGTGAACCTAATACAATTAGGAAACTTTTTATGGAATAAAGAGATTTACAGATGTGTCTCTTTCCTTTATGGGAGATATGTAGGAGGCACTAATCTGCAAACTGTGATATAGGGCATTTCTATATACGAATTTTTGTTTTTGGATGTTTCATCTTTTAGAAAATAAAATAAATGTGGGTAATTGCAGGCAAAATTCTCTCACTTTGTTATAGAAGCCTGAAAATATTAAGACAGTATTCTTGAAATCAAATTAGTAGTTCAGAGGATGTCATGATGGATATAAAGAGCTCCAAACCAAATTGACAGATAAACAACCTACAGTAAATAAATATAGAAACAAACCTAGAAATAAGGAGGTTCCAAGGACCACATCAGGGTTTGAAGACAGGCAATTGTAAGCCAAAGAACATTAAAAATTTTGAGAAGACAATGCAGTGTATAAATGTCCACAAGAAGCTACCTAACAAAGAGTATCATTGCACCTGTGATTGTCTTGAGCATCGTGTGATTTTTTTTTCTTTTTTGGTTTTTTGAGACAGGGTTTCTCTGTGGATTTGGAGCCTGTCCTGGTCTCGAACTCACAGAGATTCGCCTGCCTCTGCCTCCCAAGTGCTGGGATTAAAGGTGTGTGACACCACTGCCCGGCTCATCATGTGATTTTTTAAGAGACAGAGGGCCAAATTCTGCCAAATTCTTTGTCTTTGACCAATGGTCTACAGAAGCTCATATAAAATACTATTATTCCTAATATCTCAAAAATCATTTCAAAACATTAACAGAGATGCTGAAAACCACACCCTATTTCCATCTACCCAAAGTTCTTCAGTCTCACTAACTTCTCATCAGTTCAGAAATCCTGTAGCTCATCACCTATGAGATACAAATCGATGAGGGGAGCTGCCTTCAATCCCTCATGACTCCCCACTGTGTGTAGAACTATTTAACTAGTTGAATAGGTTGTCTGCTATCAATATTCATATATACAATGACAGAGAAGGTGTAAGGTCCAATGTATGGCCTCCTTGCTCAAAGAAGGGACAAGAAAAGTCACAAACAAATCATTGGTCCAGGGACATTTTGAAATGTTGCCAGAAAATCTCTGATCTCTCCGGCATCCAACCCAGCAGGAAGGACTCTGTCTCTGTCCCTGAACTCTCTCCTCTGTTCTTTTGTCTTGCTTCTACTTTCATAACTTTGATACTAGTTATATAGTAAGCATAGTTTGATTAGTTTGCTTTCTATCTGTAGAAACTTAATGATCCACAAGTATTTTCTTCACCTTCATACATTCCTTCTTATTTTAAACACTTTTAACTATCATGCTGATATCAAGTTCTCAGGAAATGAGTGAGGTTTGCATGTATTCAACAGGAAAACTTCATTTTTAAAAAATGCTTAATTATAGTTGTTCTGGATGTAACTTTCCCCCAATAATTCTTATGTTGGGTGGAAGTTTTGTTTTGTTGAGATGAGTAAATGGCACAGCCTTTTTATTCTAAGTACCTCTGACTTGATTGCAAGAAGTGGATAGGAGATGCATTTATGATTTAAAACAGACTTATTATGTGTGATTTGTACTCTGAAAAATTCATGTTTATGACATGCTGGCTAAGAATTTCTAAGCTAAATGCTCAGTTGTTCTATGTCAATCTCTAATTATTAGTCTTATTTTAACCATTAGCTATACTAATTGAATCTTTGAAAGAGGGACAAAGAAATATAGGAGCTGGAGTGCTCACATACACACACACACACACACACACTCACAGAATCAACTAGGCTTCCTGGGCAATTAGGAACTCACAGAGACTGAACAAACAGCTAGGGAGCCTGAATAGGACTGACTTAGTCTCTCTGCATGTATGTTACAATTGTGTAGCTTGGCCCTCCTCTGGGACTCATAACAGTATGAACAGGGGCTATCTCTGACTCTTTTATGGACTTTTGGTACCCTAGTCCTTATACTGTGTCGCCTTGCCCAGTCTTAATATATGGGGTGATGCTTAGTCTTACTGCAACTTGATATGCCATGTTTTATTGATACTCATGGGAAACCTGTCCTTTCCTACACAGAAACAGAAGAGGAGTGGATTGGGTGATGCAGACAGGGGTGTGGGGGGGGGCTGGGAGGAAAGGAGGGATGGGTATCAGCAGTCAGGATGTGAAACAAACAAATTTGTGAAAAAAGATTCTTCTCCCATACAATAAATTTTGACCACAATTTCCTAATCTCCCTTCTCCCCTGAATCCATTCCCTTTCTGTCGCCTATAAGAAAATAGCAGATATCCAAGAGAGAACAAGCAAATACAACACAACGTACAGTAATATGGGAAAAAGCCCTTACACCAAGAAGGCAATCCAACAGGGAGAAAAATGTCCAAGATATAAGTTCCCCTAAAATTAGGAGTCCCACAAACACACAAAGCTAACAGCCTCAAAGTTTATGCAGAGGATCTAGTGCATAACCATGTAGGCCCCCTGTTTGCTACTTCAGTCTCTGTGAGCTCTTATGAGTCCTGTTTGGTTGATTCAGTGGACCTTGTTCTTCTGGTATCCTCTATCCACTCTGTCCTTTACAAGGCTTGTTACCCTTTGACAAGGGAATCATTCCCTGAGGTCCAAGGATAGAGAACTAATGAAGACCTCTAATTTAGGCTCCCAGCATATCAGACTATAGGTCTCTGTATCCACTCCTATCTGTTGCTGGAGGAAGCTTCTCTGATGATGACTGGACATGGTACTGATCTATGAGTATAGCAGAATATTATTGAGACCCATTCCATTGACTTTATTTATTTATTTGTTTTGTTTTATTAAGGGAAGTTGTGTTTGGTTGTTCCCTATATACCCTATGTCTCTGGGCTATCTTGTTTCTGGTTCTGAGACATCCTAGCAGGATAAGGTATGTGCTCCTACTCCTGAAGTGGGCCTCAAGTTAAATCATACATTGGTTGATGACTTCCCCAAGCTCTATTGCCTCAGCACATCTTTTTAGCAGACTAGATTGTAGGCCAAAGGTTTTGTGCCTGGGCTTGTGCCCACATATCTATTTCTGTACCCACATACTACCTTCCTGCACCAAAGCAACTAGAACATGAGGAAAAGGTTTCATGCTGGCATCACCTGATTTCTATATGTTCAATGAGCTATGTGGATGTTGCCCAGGGCAATGGGTCCCTGTTGTCAATTTGAGGTGAGCAATCTTCTGTCCTAACATCAGTGTCTTGTTGTTTGGGAATCTCCAAAAGGCCACATCAACCAATAATTCAACAGACACAACCCAGTCCCACCAGTGGGAGCCTTGACGGGTTATAAGAGATAGGATAACCTTCAAAGATTCCAGAATATTTCCACAAAACTAGTATTCCATATGGCTACTGAATACATCCCAATTCCAGCCACCATCTTTTATGTTACTCTCTCCCTCCATCTCACCTCCTTCCCACCAATTCCTCCTGCATGCATCCTCACCCACCCCCAGTCTATCTGCAAATTCTATTATACTTCCTCTTTGCTGATAAAAGGATGCTTCCCAGCTAGAGCCTTTCTCTTTGCATAAATTCCTTGATTCTATGTAATTAAGTTTATATCTTCATTATCATTTACTTAATGGCTATTATCCACTTTTAAGTGAATATGAACCACATATTCTTCTTTGATCTTGGTTACCTCATTCAGGATTTTTTTTTCTAGTTCCAGTCATTGGCTCGCAAATTTCACAATGTCATTTTTTTAACATTTGTGTAATATTGCATTGCATAAATGTACCACATTTTGCTTATCCATTCTCCTTCCTAATGAGGGACATTTAGGTTTTTCCAAATTCTGGGTATTATGAATAGTCACAATAATCAAAGTGAAGAAAGTATCCTTGTGACAAGATGGCATGTCCTTTAAAGATATACCCAAGAGAAGTAGAGCTGGGTAGGTAGATTGATTACAGATTTTCTAAGAAACCACCATATTGAGTTTCACAGTAGCTGTAGACATTTGCACTCCTAACAGCCAAGAAAAGACTATTCCCTTTACTTCTTCTCCTTGCCCACAGGAGCTGTCATTTGTGTGATTGATCATAGCCTTTCTGACAAGTATAAGATGGAGTCTCAAAGTAGTTTTAATTTGAATTTCTATAATGGCTAAAGATGTTGAGAATTTCTTTGAGTGTTTCTCAGACATATAAGATTCCTCCACTGAGAATTCTGTTTAAATATGTACCCTATTTTTAAATTTTAATTATTTGGTTTTAATATATAGTTTCTTGAGTTCTTTATATATTTTGGTTTTAGACTTCTATCAGATATGGAATTAGTAAAAATGTTTTCAATTCTGTTGGTTGCTGCTTTGTCTAACTAATGCTGTCCTTTGCCTTTTATGAGTTTTCAGCTTCATGAAATGACATTTATTAAATTTTGACCTTAGTGCCTATACTATTGATGTTCTATCCAGAAAATAGTTTTTATTAGCCAAAGCATTAAGGACTATTTCCCAAATCCTCTTCTGTCTGTTTCAGTGTGTCTGTTTTCTTTATTGAGATCTTTTATCCATTTTGATTTGATTTTTGTATATGGTGATAAATATGCATCTATTTGAATTCTTCTGCATGCATACATCTAGTTTGAGCAGAACTATTTGTTGAACATGCTTACTCTTTTCCAATGTGTATTTATGGCTTCTTTATGTGTCTATGGGTATGTGGAATTATGTCTAGGCCCTAAATTTGAATCTATTGATCAGTATGTCTTTTTTATGCCAATATCATGACGATTCTTATTACTATAGCTCAGTTTTAAATCAGAAATGATGAAAATACTAGCAGTTCAATATCGTTTTAGTTATGCTGAGGATTTTTTGTTTCTTCTTATGAAATTAAAACCTTTCAAGGTTTGTGAAGAATTGTATTGGAATTTTAAAGGGGATTGATTTGAATCTGTAGAAGACTTTTGGTAGGATGGCCATTTTCACTGTTAATACTACTGATTAAAGCACATGAGAGGTCTTTCCATTTTCAGATAACTTCAATTTCTTTCTTCAGAGACCTGAAGATTTTGCCATATAAGTCTTTCACTTACTTGGTCAGAGTTACCACAAGATATTTTATAGTATTTGAGACTATTGTGAAAGGTGTGATTTTTCTGACTTCTTTCTCAGGTGGCTTGCCATTTGTATATACTAAGGCTATATTTTTGTTTTTCAGTTTATCTTCTATTTAGCCACTTGCCTGAATGTGTTTATAAGTTTGTAGGAGTACGAGGTGTACTTTTAAAGTTAATTGTGTATATTGTCATATCTACTGTGAATATAGATATTTTAAATTCTTCCTTTCCAGTTTATATCCTCTTGATTTCTCTTAGTTGCCTTACTGCTCTTGCTAAGGATTCAAGGACCAAACTGAACAGATAAAAAAAGTGGACAGCGATGACTTATTCCTGATTTTAAAGGAATTCCTCTTTGTATCTCTCCATTTAAATTGATGTTGGTTGTAGGCTTTTTATAATTTGCCTTTATCATGTTTAGGTATGTCCCTTTTATCCTTAATATCCCCAGGACATATATCATGAAGCAGTGGTGTTGAATTTTGCCAAAAATGTCTTCTGCATCTAATGAGTTGATCATGTGGTCTTGCCCTTCAGTTTGTTTATACAGAGGATAACATTTGTGTATCTCTGGAATGAAACCTACTTGTTCATGGTGGATGACCATTTGTACATATTCTTGAATTCTGCTTTCAAGCATTTTACTGAGTATTTTCACATCTATATTCATAGGTAAATTAGTGTGCTATTATCTTTTTGTTGAATTTTATGTGGTTTTACGTAAAAGGGGAACTGTGGCTTCTTCAAATAAATTTGAAAATGTTCATTCTATTTCTATTTTGTGGAATAATTTGAAGAATATTAGCATTAACTATTACTTGAAAATCTGGTAGCATTTTTGTTAAAACTGTCTGACCCTAGGCTTTGTTTTGGTTGGGAGATGGTGTGGGAGGTGCTTCTGTCTATGTGTTGTTTTTATTGGTTAATGAATAAAGAAACTGTCGTGGCCTGTGCTAGAGCAAAATAATAGAACTAAGCAGGGAAAACTAAAGTGAATGCTGGGAGAAAGAAGGCCGGGTTAGAGAGAAGCCATGTAGCCCCACTGGAGCCAGATTTGTAATAGAAGGAGGCTGCTAGTTAGTTCCCAGACACTTAGCCCTGAAATAATCACACAGAAACTGTATTATTTAAATCATCCATTAGCTCTATCTTCTTATTGACTAACTCTTACATATTAATTTAACCTTTACATATTAATTTAATTAATTAATTTAACTCTTACATATTAACTTAAATAATCTATTTAATAGATTAATTTCTATTAATCTGTGTATTGCCACGTGTCTGTGGCTTACCAGCTAAAGTTTTGGAAACTTTCTCCACTTGGTCTACATGGCTACTCTCCAACTCTGTCATTCTTTTTTTTTTTTTTTTTTCAGTTTTTAAAAGGAGCTCTGGTAAAGTTTTATTAAGAGAAAACTTTTTACTTTTCACCAGTCTGTTCTAGCATGCTTCTAATAATGTCAGAATCACCTGGGTCAATGATGGCCAATGTGCATACTCTGTAGTATTTTCCACAAGCTGTGCCCAACTCAATGTTATTGCCACTGTAGTGATGGACACCAGTTTTAGCCAACATGGCATAGTATTCTATTTCATATTTCCTCAAGGTGGGGTAGTTGTTGGTGAGGATCACCAATTTCACTTTGCCCTGTCTGATCATCTTCAGAGTCTGTTTGTATCCCAGCACGTACTTCCCATTTTCATAAGAAGCTGGAGCCGAGAGTTGATCGACTCCAGAGACTTTTTCGTCTTCTTTGCGGCCACCATCTTCCTGCCTTAGGTGTGGGACAGCCCCCAACCAAGACCAGCCACCAAGATGGCCAGGGAGCAAGAAAGGCCAACCCTGTCATTCTTTCTCCCAGCATTCAGTTTAGTTTTCCCCACCTAGCTCTGTCCTATGCTATCAGGCCAAGGCAGTTTCTTTATTTATTAACCAATAAAAGCAACACATAGACAGAAGGACCTCTCACACCAGGGAGGCTTTTAATGATCAATTTTATTCCACTAGAGATTATAGGTCTATTAAACTTGTTGATCTGATTTTGATTTAACTCTGATAGGTAGCATCGATTATCTTTTTCTTTGAAATTTTTTTAATTTGGCAAAGTAAAAGTTTGTAATATATGCCCTTATGATTCTCTGGATTTCCTTGTTGTGTCTGTTGTTATGTTCCCATTTTTCTTTTTGATTTTGTTAATTTGGATGTTTTTTCTCTGTCTTTTATTTAATTTTGATACTGGTTTGTCTATCTTGTTGATTTGCTCAAAGAACCAACTCTCTGTTTCATTGATTCTTGGTGTCATTCTCTTTGTTTCTAGAATATTTATTTCAGCCCTCAGTTTGATCTTTTCTTGCCTTCTACTTACTCCCCTGGTGTGCTTAACTCTTTTTGTTCTAAGGCTTTCATGTGATAGTTGCTAGGATAAGATCTCCTCAAAATTTTCCATGTAGTCACTTGTGTTATAAACCTGCCTTTGAGGGCTAGATCCTAGTTAACAACAGAAACTCCATTTTTTTGCAGTCTGACATTCTGTCCCGAGCTGCTACCCACCATTTCTTCATCCTAGGCTACAGTCCCCCCAAAGCCCTCACAAAGTTATAAACTGCAAGCGTTCCACTGTCTTCTGATTGGTTGGTGCATAACTGGATCAAATCTGTAAACCACAGACCTCCCTGATAGGCTGAAAGTATGTCACCATGAAAAGTCCACAACCATTTCCACAGTATTATATTGTTATTGGAAGGTAATCAAAAGCTGTCTCTTTATGGTTTTCCCCTTTAAAACTGTTTGCTTACCCCATTTGGGAATGTGGTTTGGAGTCCCAAACCCTGCCACCACCCTGATAACAGTTTTTCTAAATAAATTTTTGGCTTGCTCAAAAATTGTGGTAGATTTATGATTATTATTCTCAGATTTTGAGACCCTAATAGGAGCAATGCTTTCTTGCATCCCATATGTTTGGATATTTTTTGTATTATTTTCATTTAATTCTAGAAAGTCTTTAATTTATTTATTTCAATCTTGACCTATTTCTATTGCAGTAGGGTTCTTCAGTTTTCATGAATTTGGAACTTTTGCTACTGTTGTTGTTTATATTAAATTTAAATCTATTGTGGTCTCATAGGATACAGGGAATTATTTCAATTTACTTTTATTTGTTGAATGATAAGCTGGTTTCATACATGTGGTCAAATTTAAAGAAAGTTCCATGGGGTGCAGAGATAAAGGCATATTCTTCTGTGTTTGACTGAAATGTTATGAAAACATCTGTTAGATTTAGTTTGTTTATAGCATCTGTTAGCTCAAGTATTGTTCTGTTTAGTTCTTGTTTGGTTGAACTGTCCATAGGATAGAGTGTGGTACTGAGCTTTCCAACAATCAGTGTGTGAGGAGAAATATGTGATTTGAGCTACAGTAGTGTTGCTTTTCCAAAAGTGGGTGCCCTTATGTTTGAAGCAAAGACGTGAAGAATTGAAATGTCATCTTGGTATACTTTTATTTGGTGAGTACGTAGTGTCCTTCTCTATCTCTTCTGAATAATTTTTAGTTTAAAAATCTATTTTTGTTAGATATTAAAAATGGCTACACCAACTTTCTTCTTTAGTCTATTTGCTTGAAATATTTTTTTCTAACATTTCATTCTGAAATAATGTCTATCCTTGAAGCTGAAGTGTTTCTTGAATGCAATAGAAGGAGGGATCCTATTTTCACATTTATTCTATTACTCTGTGTGTTTCTATTGGGGTATTTAGATCATAGGTATTGAGAAATATCATTGACCAATAGCGATTGATTCCTGTTATTTTGTTGTTGTTGCTGATGGTGGTGCTGGTGCTGGTGTGTGTGTATGTGTGTATGCTTACTTATTATTTTGCTGCTCTGAGATTATTCATTTCCTTGTTTCTAAGGGTGTGGTTAATGTCTCTGTGTTGGAGCTTTCTTTCTAATATCTTCAGTAGAGCTGAATATGTAAATAGATTGTTTAAATCTGATTTTACAATGTAACACCTAAATTTCCCATTCTATAGTGATTGAAATTTTTGCTTAGTATAGTCTGGGTTGTCCTTTATTATTCTTTCAGTATCTGTAGCATATCTCTCCAGTCCCTTCTCATACTATTATAGGTATTTTCTACTTTTAAGGTAGAATTTTTTCAATGGTTTTGTTGAATATATTTTCTGTACATTTGAGCTGAAATTCTTCTTTTTTCTATTCCTTTTATCCTTAGCTTTGGTCTTTCCATAGTGTTCCGTATTTCTTGATTTTTTTTTGCAATAGGAAATATGTTGGTTAACATTTTCTCTGAAATATTTTTATAATTCACTTTCTCTATAATATATTCATTGTCTGAGATTCTCTATTCCATATCTTACATTCTTTTGGTATTCTTGCCTGTGTGGTTTCTGTTGGAAACCTACAATTTTATTTCTAGAATTCCCTCAGTTTCTATTTTCTTTATTTCCTCTATTTCCATTTTCAGGTATTGAACAGTTTTATTATTTTCCTTTAACTGTTTGTGATTTCTTGCCCTTTTGAAAACACTTGATAGGAAGACATATTTTTGTTTGTTTTTCTTTATTTTTATATCCCAACCAAAGTTTCACCTTCCTGCCTTCCTACTCCCCTTATCTACTCCTCCTCCTCTGCTTCTTCTCCGATAAGGGCAGGCCTCCAATGGATATCAGCCAGTAATGGTATTTCAAGTTGTAGTGGAACTAGGCACCTCTTCTTCTATTAAAACTAGATGAGGCAATCTAGTAGCAATGATGGGTCCTTGAAGTAGGCAACAGTCAGAGGTAATCCCTGCTCTCACTGTTGGGAGATTTACAAGAACACCAATTGTCAAATACAAGCAGAGGACCTAGGTCAGTCCCAAACAGGCTTCACCTAGGCATCTGAGTTTTCAGTGATTATATGTCTAGGTGCTGATTTCTGAGTTTGTCTTTGTTTCACAGTCACTTTGAGCATCTATGAACTCTGGTAGCTTGGTTCTATGGGTTTTCTTGTGCTCTTCTTGATGCCACTGGCTTCTACAACTCTTTCTCTTGTTCTTCCGCAGGATTCCGGAATCTCTGCCCATTGTTTGGTTGTGGGTATCTGCATCTATTTTCATCAGTTGCTGAATAAAGCCTCTCTGATTTCTTGCCTTAACTTGGGGGATTTATTTATTTCCTTCAATTGTTTGTGTTTTGATTACTTTGTTTAATGGATTTATTCATTTTACTTTAAGAGTTTCTATCATCTTCATGTGCTTATTTTTAAAGTCTTTTCCTTGTGCTTCAGCTATCTTGGAATACTATGGGCCTGTCGTGGTAAGATAGTTCTCTTCTAGTACAGATATATTCTTTGCCTGTTGTTGGTTGTAGTTTTTTTTTTTAATGTTTGCATCTAAGCATCTGAGTTTTCAGGAATTATATGTAGATGCTGATTTCTGGTTTTGTCTTTGTTGGGTGGGTGTTCTGTTCCTTAATTTCTGTTTCCTCTCTTGATTTTCAGAGAGTATGATGGCTGTGTATTTCCTATTTTGCTGGCCTGCTCAGCTGGTGTGTTCACAAGCAATGCCTACTAGTGTTAGAGGCTTGGGTACATTGATAAGTAGGGGTGATGGAGATCAGGGGGGTATTATCTGTGGGATCCAGAGGAGGCATGGACAAGGTGAAAGGGGTATGCATCTGTTCCTCTGTTTCAGCACTAGGGAAGAGGTTGAGGGATGGGAATCTTCTGTTTGGAACAGAAAGGTAAAAGGTCTGTGGGCAGGATATCTGGTCTTCTAGCCTGTGTGGCCTGTAGTTGAGCAAGGGATATATTCTTGAGGAAAAACTGCACCACGGTAACCAGTGGAAAAATGGAGGCCAGTAGAGATGATACATGGGACCCACAGTAGTTGTGCACAAGAGAAGAGGAGGATGCAGCTGGCCTTCTATTGCAACAATATTGACAAGTCTGAGTCAGAGATTGTGTCTGAGGAGAAGAGAGAGCATAGGGAAGGTCCACACACAACCTGCAGCAAGCTGGGTCTTCTGACAGTTGTGTGCCTGGCATGTGTGTGTGTGTGTGTGTGTGTGTGTGTGTGTGTGTGTGAAAATTACATTGAGTTCTGGAAACTGATTATCTTTGCAGCAGTATTTCTCAAAGTGGTGTCAGTTAAATGTAAAGTGTGTGTTATTTGTTTAAATGTAAAGTGTGTGTTATTTGTTTGAATGTAAAGTGTGTGTTATTTGTTTGAATTTGTGCGTTTAAGAAAATCACCTCAATTATAGGACCTGAGATCCCTCATATTTAAAAAGTGTTATTTGGAGCAGAAAAATCTCTTAGTGGTTAGGAAAGAGCACTTACTGTTTACATGAGACTTGAATTCAGTTCCAAGAGCTCCCACCAGGTAGCTCACAATTACTCCAGGTCATCTTATGCCTCTGGCTTCCCAAGGGAAACCCTCATGTATAATTACCCATATATAGATATGTCCATATGCCACTGAAAGTAAAAATAAACCGTAAAATAGAATAGAGTGATATTATATTTAGATAAGCTTTTCCTTCTTATTGATATTTCGGAGAACGATTTTAACAATTGCTTGGAAATAAGCATGTTTTTTAAAAGTTATCTTAATTAAGGGAGCCATTTTAGGGTTGGCAAAAGATTGGACTCTAGAGGTTTCCCCAGGTGTCCATGGAGATATCCCCAGCTAGATCCTTGGACAGCTGAGGATAAGGAGCCTGAAATGACCCTGTCCTATAGCCATACTGATGAATATCTTGCATATCACCATAGAACCTTGATATGACGATGGATGAAGCTAGAGACAGAGACCTGCATTGGAGCACTGGACTGAGCTCCCAAGGTCCAAATGAGGAGCAGAAGGAGGGAGAACATGAGCAAGGAAGTCAGGACCACAAGGGGTGCACCCACACACTGAGATGGTGCGGCTTCTCTAATGGGAGCTCACCAAAGCAAGCTGGACTGGGACTGATGGAGCATATGATCAAACCGGACTCTCTTAATGTCGTGGCTGACATGGAGGGCTGACTGAGAAGCCAAGGACAATGGCACTGGATTTTGATTCTGTTCCATGTACTGGCTTTGTGGGAACCTAGTCTGTTTGGATGCTCACCTTCCTAGACCTAGATGGAGGGGGGAAGATCTTAGACTTCCACAGGGCAGGGAACCCTGACTGCTCTTTGGACTGGAGAGGGAGGGGGAGGAGAAGAGGCGGAGGGAAATAGGAAGAAGGGAGGAGGTAGATATTTTATTTTTAAGTAAAAATTAAAAAAATAAAAAAATGGATAACTTGTCACAGAACTTATGATGACAGAAAAAGACAATACATCAATGAAGTCTAATAAAAGTGAAAAGTGCAAACTTTATAATCCTATTATTTTTTCTACTTAATGATTTATACACACATTTTAAAAAGCCATGAAGCATGAGAATATTGAATATATAAATTTATATGTAAACAAAATATTATATTAATTACATGCTTGCATCCATATAGCATATTGATGTGTTCGTGTGTATCATTTGGCGAAATTACGAAATGTGTATGTACAAGATGATTCAAACGTGTTGCTATGCTAGCAAAAGGTGTTTGCTCCATAGTTTATTTTTCTTTGCTGATTGGACTAACCTAGGACCTCAACCTTACTAATCAAGGTGTCTACATTTGAGTCATAGGCCCATCTTCAATAAATAATATACATTTTATTGTATCTTTTATTAATTTCTCAAATGGCTTCTGTATGATAATATAACCTATTCTATGTATTACTAAGAGTGTATTGAATACTTTGCCCAGAAATTCCATTTAAGTTCTATCTGCTTTCAAGTTTTAAGGATACAGGCCGTTTCTGTATTAAAGAGTTGATGAAAGTATAATATCTGCTTTTGTTTTTAGTTAAACATAGTCAACAAGTATTGGTAAAGTTTTTGCCTAAAGTAAGATTGTTTATATAAGGTAAATGAGGAATGGATATGTAATATACCATTTATAGTCAAGAATTTTAGTAGGATATACAGAAAATAAATAACTAAATTCAAAATTAATTGTTTAACAGAAATACAGTCAATGTCAAGTGAGTGTAATATTTTCATATACAAAAAGGCTAAATTAAGAAAGCAAAGGTCAAAATCTACAAAAACTAGCTATAGAAAAGGTGTGTATAGTTTAGTCTGAATTAATTATAAGACAAAGAATACACTAAGATGAGACAGGAAGTTTTGGGGATGATCTCAAACAGATAGGAGCAAGGCACACACATATGGATCTCCATAAAAAGGACAAAATGGAGAACAGTACCATGGGAGTTTCAAGAGGCAGCCCTTGTCTAGAAACTCCAGAGTATTCATGAGGATAATTAAAATTATTCAAGAGGTATATACAAAATATAAAGTAAAGACAAAGTAAAGCAGAGGCAAGATATATTTGTAACATTCAAAATATTGAGACCTGTCAGATATAGAGGTTTAGAAAGTAACTTTTATATCACTGTTTGTTTACTTTGAAAAATTAATAAGCAGATCAAAAAGAGAATAAAAATAACTTTAAATCTTAGAAGAAAGAAATTAAAGAAGACACCAGAAAATGGGAAGATCTTCTGTGGTATCGAGTAGGTTGAATTAATATAGTAAAAATGACAGTCTTACCAAAATTTCCTGATTCAATGGAATACCCATTAAAATCCCATCAAAATTCTTCACAGACATCAAAAGAACAATACTCAGCTTCATATGGAAAACAAAAAAAAAACAGGATAGCAAAAACAATTTTTGTTCAATAAAGGAACTTCTGGTGGCATCACTATCTCTAACTTCAAACTCTACTCTACTATAGAGCTACAGTAATGAAAACAGTCTGGTATTAGCATAAAAAAATAGGAGGACCAATGAAATCTAATCAAAGACCCAGATATCAATCCACTTACCTACAAATACCTGATTTTTGAAAGCTAAATATACAAGATGGGAAAAAAAGCATATTTAACAATGATGCCAGCATAATCGGATATCAATATGTAGGTTCCATACACATTGCCAATAAAAATCTCAAGTCCAAATGGATCAAAGACTTCAACATAAAACTAATTACACTGAACCTCATAGAAAAGAAAATGAGAAGTACATTTGAATGCATTATCACAGTAGACCACTTCTTAAATAAAATCCCAGTAGCAAAGACACGGGTAGCAACAATTAATAAGTAGAACTTTCTGAAATTGAGAAACTTTCATAAAGCACAGGACAATTTTGTCAACAAGACAAAATTGTAGCCTATAGTCTAGGAAAAGATCTTTATAAACTCCACATTGGCTATCAGAGGACTGATAGCCAAAATATACAAAAACACAAGAAACTTGACAACAAAAGAACAAATAATTCAATAAAATATTGGGGGTACAGCAAATTCTCAACCAATGAATCTCAAATAGCTTAAAGACATTAATGGAAATGTTCAACATCCTTAGCCATTAGAAAAATGCAAATCAAAAGAACCCCAAGATTCTATCTTACATTTGTCAGGATGGCCAATGTCAAAAAGACTGATGTCAGCTTATGCTGGAGAGAATGTGGGGTAAGAGGAACACTTGTCCAGTGCTGATGGGTGTGCAAACTTGTATAACTGCTTTGGAAGTAAGTATAGCGATTTCTCAGAAAATTAAGAAACAATCTAGCAATACCACTTTTGGCATATACCCAAAGTATGCTCAATCATAACACAAGGACATGTACTCAACTATGTTCATAGCAGCATAGTCAGAACCTGGCAACAACCTAGATGTCCCTCAACAGAAGAATGGATAAAGAAAGCGTGGTATATTTACACAATGGAGTACTACTAAGCAGTAAAAAAAATGACATCTTGAAATTTGTAACCAAATGGATGGATCTAGAAAACATTATATTGAGTGAGGTAACCAAGACCCAGAAAGAAATATATAATATGTACTCACTCATAAGTGACGTTTAGATGTAAAGCAAATAAAAAAAAGCCTACATTCAACAACCATAGAGAACCTAGATAACAAAGAGGACTGTCCAAGAGACATACACGTATCTACATAGGAAGAAGAAAAAGAGAAGATCTCCTGAGTAAATTGGGATTGTGAGGGTCATGGGATAGGGCAGAAGGGGAGAGGGGAGGAAGGGAGAGGGGTAATCAGACAAAGATGTATATCCCAATAAAACATTTAAAAAGTGGGAACTAAAAACAAAAGAAAATAATTGCATAGGAACTTTTTTCTCCATCATTTATTACAACTATAATGAAATTTATAATTATTTTGAAATCAGAAAACTGATAAAGGAAATGTGAACATATATTTATTAAGTGTTGTCATTATTTTTATCAATGTTGCAGATGAGTTTGTTTTAATTTATCTGTGTCACCTTTTAATAAACTCATTGGTAATCGAAAACAGAGAGAGAAAATGTAGGAATAGGAACTCATGTGTACTACCTCCTCTCAGAGCTAGAATTCCTTCTGGATTAAGTCAATACAGGTCCTGTGATTGCTGCCACAGTACTTTGAGTTCTTATGTACATTTGTCCTGTTTTTATTTTTTATTTTGGAAGGGCAGTATTTCCTTGTGGACAATATTTCTTCTTCTTCTTCTTCTTCTTCTTCTTCTTCTTCTTCTTCTTCTTCTTCTTCTTCTTCTTCTTCTTCTTCTTCTTCTTCTTCCTTCTCCTCCTCCTCCTCCTCCTCCTCCTCCTCCTCCTCCTCCTCCTCCTCTTCCTCCTCCTTTTTCTGCCTGTGAGCCCTTAGGAAAGAAGTATTATCAAAACATCTCATGAAGGATGAGTGGTCCACAAACTCTCAGTCTTTGCACATTGTTCAAATGTTGGTACTTGTATTAATTTCCATCTTCTACAAGAGGAAGTTTCTCAAGTGATATCTTAGTGAGGCACTGACATATGGGTATAGAAGAATATCATTAGGAGTCATTTTACTGTTGTAATGTTCCTTTAACAAAAGAAGAATTTTGAGTTTTGGCCCTAGGCCAATGTTCTATCCAATCTCAGGTTTTAGCCATCTTTAGTGGTGGTGTCAGGCAGAAGTTCTACCTCATTGAATGAGCCTTAAGTCAAATCAGAGATTAGCTACTTACACCGATGAAGGTTGTGCTACTGTACACCAGCATTTCTTGTACACAGGACTCCATGGTAGTTACAAACACTTGTAACTGGCTGGATGAATATCATTTTCTTTTGTTTGTATACAGAGTACCTTCTAGAAGGATGACTCAGTGAGTAAATGTGAAGTCTTTAATTGTGGACCAGCTCAACATCTCCATGATGAAAGAGATATGTAAATGTCGCCTTTAAGAAATGGCCGCACTATCAGTTTATGAAGAGCAACCAAAACTTTGATAATAACCTAAGTAAGATGTTGTGGCTTTTCATGAGACCACTTTCTCAAAAAATAAATGAATAAATAAATAAATGAATAAATAAATAAAACAACTTGATATAACCTATTCCTCTCACTAGAGGTTTCAAAGAATTTATGTTTAGTTTTGAATATTTTTATAATCTAGATATAAACCCTCTGTATATTGTTCACATAAGTAACATTTGCAAATTTTTGTTCGTTTTTTTTTTTCGAATTTTCACAAGATACTGTTCAGAATAACCTTTTCTGTATCTATAACTTTAAGCATACTCCTTTCTTTCTCCACTATCAGGATTATTTTGGCTAGCCTAGATATTTTGATATTCCATATTTAACTTCAGTCTATTTATTTAATTTCTGTGAAGAATTATATTGGGATTTTGATAAAGTTTGCATTGAATCTGTAAACTACTCTTGGTAGAATGACCATTTTTACAGTAGTATTCCAAACACTATTTGTGCATGAGAGAGCTCCTCTAGTATGTTCTTCCGTTGCCTTATGCGATGTCTTAAAGCTTTTGTTGTGTAAGCTTTATTATTGCTTTGGTTAGATTTATTATGAGATATTTCTAGGACGATGTGAATGTAATTGTTTTTCTTATTTTTCTTGGTATATTTTTCCCATTGTATTTAGAATAGCTATATATTTTTGTTCTACCTTTTAATAATGCTATTTTGCTAAATGTGTTTATCAAATGCATGAATTTTGTGATGATGGTCTAAAGGCAATTTACATATAGAATTACACAATCAAGAAATATGATACTTTTGGTATGTTAGGAAAAGAAGGAACACAACTGAACATTAAAAAGCAGTCAGGACCAAGAGGGGTTGGTCCACCCGCATGGGAGCACTGGACTGACCTCCCAAGATCCAGTTGAAAAGGGGAAGGAGGGAGAATATGAGCAAGGTAGTCAGGACCACAAAGGGTTGGTCCACGCACTGAGACATTGTGCCTGAGCTTATGGGAGCTCACCATTTCCCACTCGACTGGGACTGAAAGGGCATGGGATGAAACTGGACCCTCTATATGTGGCTGACAATAGGGACAGACTGAGAAGCAATGGTAATGGCACTGGGATTTGTCTCTCCTGCATGTACTGGCTTTTTGGGATCCCATTCTATTTGGATGCATACCTTCCTAAGCCTGGATGGAGGGGGGGGTGCTTGGACTTCCCACAGGGCAGGGTACCTTGCCGTCTCTCAGGACTGGAGGGGGAGAGTAGGAGGGTGTGAGTGGGTGCGGGAGGGAAGTGGGAGAAGGCGAAGAAGTGGAAATTATGATTTTTGTTATTTATAAAGTAATAAAAAACAATAAGCATATTCAAGCCATATGAATGAAAGAAATAGAACTGCAAAAATAAAAATAAAATAGCAAGCCTGAAAAGATGAAGATATATTAATAACAAACAGAAACTTTTGGAGTGGATTGCTTTTGAAGTGATGGCCAGCATTGTAGTTATATTTCCATCACTGTGACAAAAATACTGAGTCAATCTTAAAGGAATAGACATTCATTTTGTATCTGTATATTTTTTTTCTCAGATGATGGACTCTAAGGTCACTTACCATTTATTGTCTTGAGATGGAACTTTTTGATGATTCCGTCTTACTTTTTGACAAGGATCCCATGGTACATCAATGATACTCACTTCAAGGTGTCCGAGAAGCCAAGAGGGTGATAGACCCAGTGATCCATTTTAGGAACACTCATAACTGCTTAACAACCTGCCAGCATGGCACATCTCTTAGAAGATCAACTGACCCTCATGCTCTCAATTTTGTTGGGAGATCTGGTCTGCTTCAAAATTTCAGGTGGGTCTATAGGGTTTACCTTATTACTTAACTTCTCTAAGATCATGAACAAGGCTCAGTATTCTTTGTTTATAGCTAGTATCTACTTATGAGGATGAAAATATAAACAAAGAAGTCAAGACCATAATGGGTTCACCCACTGAAACAGTTGTCTGTGACATTAATCCAACAACTTTGGAGGTTAAATCAGATGGATCATAAGTTCCATGCTGCCCTCAGACAGAGAGCAAAACTGAAAGAAACCTTGGTGTCATAACAAACTGGCTCAAAAAATTTGAAAAATAAAAATTAACAAAATGTAAGACAAATAAACAAAGAACAAGAAATGATAACTTCTTGCTTGCGGAACTTCTATTTTGAAATTTCTAAAAAATATTTAGCCTTAGTAAGATGGTTCAATGGAGAAGGCATTAATCACAAATCATGATGACTTGAGCTCAGAGCAAGTACCCCCACAGTGAAAGAGAGAATCAACTTATGCAAACTGTCCTTTGCTCTCCATATATACATATATGTGTGTTTATGTGTGTGTATATATATATGTGTGTGTGTGGTATGTATGTATACAAACTATCATTATCTATCTATATCATCTATCGTCTATTTATCATCTATCTATCTATCTATCTAATCTATATATCTATAATTTATCTACAAATACACATATACAGAAAAACACATATACATAAAGTTTAAAAGACTCCAGCCAGCAGGAAATAAATTTCAGGATATGATGCCCACATTCCCAAAAGTGGGATGAATGATTTTGTTTATTCAGTGATTTGTGGATATTTGTCATTGTTTGTTTATTTGTTTTTTGTTTCAAGTTGTTATTAGTTATGGTCAGGAAGAAAGATAAACAAAAGAGATTAGATTAAGAGTTCTTATGAAAATAAAAAACAGGGGATATTGCTATGATAGTATATAAAGATTTATTATTAAATCTACTCTGAATATAAATAAGGGGGATATAGAAATAGGATTAATAGGTAGATTATTGTATCTACTTTTAAAACAAAAAAGCAACTACTAGGCTTGAAATATTTTGCATCAACTTGTATTTTTGTATATTGATACAAAGTTGAGATTATTTTTGTTAGAACTAACTATACATACATTTCTAATCATATGCAAGGCATGGTATATATGCAAGTCATTTAACAATGTAATGCAAATTTCCAGTCTTTGCAAGTTATTATTACTAACTATTTAGCTATGATAATAAGGAAATATAGGTTAGCAATTAGTCACCTATTACAATCGAACTTGTAATCCTATATGGTATGTTTTCAAGGTTAAACAGATGGATTTTAGATAAATATGTTGTCAACAAGTACTTCAGAGATCTACAGAATATGACATTTAATATATTTTATTAACATAGGTTATTTTCTTTTTGACAGTGATACACATCTGCTCCTGGAAGTTCTAATCTTTTTCATAGAAGATGATGGGAATCAAAAATATTCCACTTTCTTTGTGACAAAGGTTAACCACTGGGTTAGAAAGTGTCTTGCCTCAACAGCTGAAAGTATGCTGTACAAATTGAACACACAGGACACAAAAGAAAGTACCGCTGAACTCTGCCAAGACAAGGTAGAACAACTCTTAGAATATTCTGCCTCACAGAGAAAGTCTATTAGATATGCTAGGCCTGTAAAGCTAGATGTGTGCACCAACATTGAAGAAGAATCTTTGGTGACTGTACAGGAAGCCAGATGTTTCTGTCATTTCTCACGTTTTTTTTGGAAATTGCCTGTTTGCACTTCCTGTTTATTCATGTATTATTTCCTTCTGGATCTCTGATGGAGTTGAAAACTTTATACTTATAGTTTTCTTTGTTACCAGATTCAGAAAAAAAAATGCTTACAAAATGTAAATTGCGGGCTGGAGAGATGGCTCAGTGGTTAAGAGCATTGCTTGCTCTTCCAAAGGTCCTGAGTTCAATTCCCAGCAACCACATGGTGGCTTGCAACCATCTGTAATGAGGTCTGGTGCCCTCTTCTGGTCTGCAGGGATACACACAGACAGGATATTGTATACATAATAAATAAATAAATAAAATATTTAAAAATGTAAAGTGCATATAATGTTGAGAGAAATAAAAGGATAGTTTTGGTAATGTAAGTTAGATTAGAAAGTAAATTAAGTACAACTTTTGGACTCACCAAGGTAGGACAGATATGGAGTACTTTCTCTAAATTTTTCAATTGTTAAGTGACTAGACATTGTTGATGTCCTTATTGGCCTCAGGGCTGTGTTTGTGAATAGATGTCATTTAAATTTGACTTTGTTATAAAATATCTTACTCTCTCCATCTATGGTGATTGAAAATTTTGCTGGTCTAGTCTGGGGTGGCATCTGTGTTTTTTTTTTTTTTTTTTTTTTTTTTTTTTTTTTTTTTTTTTTTTTTTTTTTTTTTTTTTTTTTTTTTTTTTTTTTTTTTTTTTTTTTTTTTTTTTTTTTTTTTTTTTTTTTTTTTTTAGAGTTTGCAGCACATCTGTGAGGACCTTCTGGATATTAGAGTCTCTGTTGAAAAGTCAGGTGTAAATCTGATAGGTCTGCCGTCGTATGTTACCTGACCTTTTTCCCATGCAGCCTTTTTTTTTTTTCTGGTTGTAAAAGGTTATTTACTTTTTTAAAAAAATTTGCTTTATAAATAATACCATTCAAAATTTCCACTTTCTCCCCTCCTCCCATTTCCCTCCCGTTCCCCCACTCCCCCTTCTCCCTCCCCCTCCAGTCCTAAGAGAGGACAGGGTACCCCTCCCTATGGGAAGTCCAAAGCCCTCCCCACTCCTTCCAAGGACTGACAAGGAGCAAGGAAGTGGTGGGCAGGGAGAAGAATCCCAGGGAACAGTAACCATGGAGGGGAATAATTCTGCTGGTATGAGGGTCACTCCTCAGTTCTGGCTGGTGTCCAAATTTGTCTTTTTTAATATGAATTTTTCTCTTTTTTCATTTTATTTGTTCCTTGATTATTTTGCTCAATATTTTTTATCATATCTACCCCTTCCCAGATATTCCCAGTTAGACTTCTCAATCCTTCCAACTTTTCCTTATTTCTTTTTAAGAAATATCAAGTCCAATTCGTACTGTTCATATATTTTTGAATGCTTGGCCTTTATGACAAGTAGTTTAACCAATTAGGATTAGGTTTTAAAATAAAATTATTCTTGCTATTCCAGAAGTTGTCAATTGCAAATATTCCTATAGCTAGGATTGATATGCCACACCCACCTCCTATCCATGCTGTAAATTAATGTAGCTTGAACTTGCACTGTTTTTCTATGTTTTTTAGCTACTATGTGCTTGCTGGGAGCCGATTTGAGTGGCTGCCATTACAAGATGGCATTTGGCCCCAGCCTCGCTTGATACCATAATAAAGGTTACAGTTCTTCCACCAGAAAACAGGATGAGTTGTTGTGATCTAGCTGCCCACACTTCCCCTGACCGGCAAGGGAACTTCCTTGTGGTCTGTAATTGACAGGGATGTTCCCCTGCTTTCTTTCCTGCCGGTGGGTCTCCAGAAAAGCAGTTAAAGTATCAAAGTATCAAAGGTTGCTAGGCAGACTCCCTATATAAGCAGCTGCAAATCAGAGCTCAGGGCCCCTCGCTTCTGCTCTCCCTGTAACCAAGAGGCTCCAATAAAGCGTGATTTGGGAAGAATCCTCGTCTGGTGGCTGTTCTTTCCTGCTGGTCAGGGAGTACGCCGCATGTGCTCATATGTAAACTGACCTTTTTTGTTGAGACAACAATGTCTTCTTGTAGTCGTCCACAATCTGTGCCTCCTACAGTTTTCTGTCCACCCTCTTCCACAATGGAAGCTTTGGCATAAGGGGTGTGATACATATATCTAATTAAGGTCTGAGTATTTCATAGCCTATAAATCTTTGAACTTTGACATGTCACTGAATGTCATCTACTGCAAAAGGAGGTTTTTCTGATAAGAGATGTAGGATAAAGTAATCTATGAGAATAACTATAAATTATTAAAAATTTGCATAATAAAAATGTTCATTTAGCAAACAATAGCACTAGATACTTCCTTAGGGCCCATTATCTACCTAGTCATAGATTCTTGGCATCCAGCTTTCAATTTTCAAACAGAACGTGTTTGTTTACTCTCCTGGTATTCACACTACTCTTGTACTAATGGTCATGTTTTTCCAAGCAACTGTTACAGCACACAGGATTTACAACTTGGTAAAACTAATTATTACTTTTTTTTTCTAGAATTGTGCATAGCATCTTTCAGTACTGTGGAAGATATCTAATAGAGAAAAAGTCTCCATCTGAATACCAGAATAATTTTCTACATCCTCTCACTCAAATATATACTATATTGAACAATAGGGACTTCCCATCAACTGCTAGGGGGTGGGGAGTAACCAATACTGGTAATAAGCCTGCAATGATTGTGCATCTATAGAATCACACTTGTCAGCAACTTCTAAAGAGATATTCCCTTTCTGGCATGGGGCTTTTGGTTTCTTACCCCTTAGTAACCATCAGGGGCATTGTGGCTGCCCTGTTATTTAGAATGTTTTTGTGTATGTATGTGTACATATTTGGGGAAGTTTCTGTGGTATAGATTTCTATATTGGTATTTGTCTTCTTCGGTGTTTGTTATACCTTCCCAAGTTTCCTCCTTGCCGTACAATCAAACTCCCTGCCCCATTTATTCCTGAATACTCCATTACTTCCCTTTAACATTTCATCCCACCTTATTCTTTCTCTTCTATCTTAAAACTAGTTTACCATGGCTTCTTTCTAATTCCCTGACCTCTATGGGCATTCTAAATGGATCACACATATCAGGAGATTTCAAGCTAACATGCTCAAATAAGGGAAAACATGTAGCATTTGTGTTTCTATATCTGTGTTACCTCACTCAGAATGCTTGTTTCCAGATCCGTCCATTTACTTGTGAAGGCAGAAATGATGTGACGCTTAACAGAAAAGCAATCTCACACTAGCTCAGAGCTAAGAAAACAGATAGGTGTTTATTAAGGTGTAGACTTACAAGGTGAGGATGTTCTGCTTGAACGATGGACGAAGATCTGATCCAAAGCAAACCAAACAACCAAAATGGGGCCCAGAGGAAAGCAGAGAGGGGAAGGAAGGGGCCAGACATGCTTCCTCATCAGGGTATATAGTCCATGAGGCCATGCCCCAATAGGCAGGTAGGTATTAGCTTCCCACAGCATACCTGTAAAATCCAAAGGCTTTTTTTTTCTGAAAAACTAAATACAATTCCATTATGTAAATATAAAACCTCTTCCATTATCAGTCTAGCTGTTTATAAATAGCTAAGTGGTTTCTATTTTCTAGGTATTGTGAATCCCGCAATACATGATCATGTATGGGCATGCATCTATATAGCAGAATATGGAGTCCTTTGAGGATATGGTTTTAGTTCTATTTCTTGGTCCTGATGAGACTCCAAACTAATTTCCATAGTGGTTAAATCACTTTCTGTTCCATTCAGCAGTGAATAGGGGGGTTATCTTTTCCCTATATCCATGCCAGTTTTTGACATCATATTTTGTGCATCATACCTACTATAATCAAGATAAGATAAAATAGCACAGGAATCATAATTTTCAGTTCTCAGATAGGAAAGGTAGATCATTATAAATGTTTCTCAAAAATTGTATTTTATCTTTTAATAACTCTCTGTCTGGCTCTAAGACAAATTTTTAGTTGTTTTCATTGTTCATTATTAGTCTTTTCTATTTTTATTGGGATGCACATATTTGATCCATTATAATTCTAAGAATATATAAATTTTATAATTGTGATTAGTAGATTTTAGTATATTAGTAGACTTTAATTAATATTTTCCCACCACCTACCTCCTGGCTAGCTTTACATGAAATAATTACATGGAAACTGTATTCATTTAAACACTGCCTGGCCGATTATATCTAGCCTCTTCTTGGCTAACTCTCACATCTTGATTAACCCACTTCTAATAACCTGAAAACCATCACATGCCTGAGGCTTACCAGGATGAGTCTAACCTATGTCCCTCTCGGAGAGGAGAGCCATGGTGTCTGCCTCACTGCCTTCTTCCCCCTAGCATTCTGTTCTGTCTACTCTGCCCACCTAATTTTACGCCCTATTATAAGGCCAAGTCAGTCTCTTTATTTAACCAATGAAAGCAACAGAAATATATAAGGTTTTTGTAGGAGGTTACAATAACCCAAATAAAGTCTTTGTTTCACACATTAATTTTTGCCATGATGTGTATCAGCAATAAAAAATATAGTTGGTCAGTATCCCAAGACTGTCCTCAGACTTAGGATCTAACTGCTTCCACCTCCTGAGTGCTAGGATAAAGGTATGTACTACAACACTTACTAGATGAATAGAACTTTAAAGATGAGACAAATTAGTTGGAGAAAGTAAAGTAGTGTGTATGCAAATAAAATTCTAGTGTCAGGATATTATTAAGGAAGTAATCATAGAAAGTATTGTCAAGAATAGAGACTTGAGAGATTTTGTGGAAAAAGGGTAGAAAACAAAGAGATATGACACTTGTAGAACACAGGTCTGGCAGAGTAATTTGACTTTATTTTTAGTATGTTGAGAATCAAGTTTTCTACTTGCCCAAAAGACTAGTTTTCAGTAGCTTCTGAAAGAGGGAGAGTCAGTCTCCTTCAGGGACAAGCTCCCACATAAGTTACTCAGTCCCCAGTGGTCTGTGCCAAACACATGAAAAAATTAACAAAGCTAAATGGACTCATCAGGTTAGAAGTAAATGTGCATATGTAATCAGGAGGTCACATGGGATAAAATGAGACACAAAGGGGAAGGGAGGCAGCAGGAGAGATTTGGAAGCAATCTTTCTGTGTGAAGTTCTCAAAAAGCACATGATATCCAAAAGATCTTAAAAGAACTAGTTGGTCAGGAATACTGAGAAAATAAAATGTAAACACTGTGTCCAGGTTTGAGGACTAGTTCTCCAAGTGACTAACAGTGTTTTCGCAATGTTCAAGAAAACACAGGAATGGAATAAATTATGGAAATTGCTACTGTTGTGATAAAAAGAATTTTTTTTTTTTTTGGATTAAAATGATCCACCACAAAAGCAGTGCAAGGAATCGGGAAAGTCAGTAAGGAAAACACTGGTGGTTTGATTATGTTTTGTACTGTTTTACTTTTAGGCTATCGATGACCAGTGTAGTTATAACAAGCCATGAATACTTGATGATGTAACATTCAAGTTCACAAAATAAAGGATTAACACAGACCTAAGCAGTGTTATTAAGGTAGAGAGGGGGCTCTTGGGGTAAGATCAGCACACATTCAAGTCAAGGATGCTTTTTTTTTTTTTTTTAAGAAAGTGTGACTTTTCATTTCAGAGTATTAGTTCGTCAAAGACACAAATTACTGGAGGTCTGTCCATGGTCCATTTATGGGTGATCACAAGTCAACAGTGCACAGATATTGCCTGATGACCCTTACACTCAGGACAGACTAGACACAGACCGAACACCAATCTGATTTTGAGAAACCAAGTCTGTTTTTACAACTGAAAGGAGACCCTGGAAGGGAAAAAGTGTGAGGTGATACAACTTACCTGGGCTGTTCCTGCACAAAAGACAACAAGCAAAGCTTTCTCCTGTAACCTTGCCCTGATGGTAGCCCACCAGATGATCACCAAAGCATTATAGTGTAGACACAAGTCACATGACTTCAATCTGACCAATGAGAGCTTCCCAATTGGCTTCCAAATCTGATTGGCTCAGTCCTGTATATGCCACCAATCAGGCCACAGATCAGGATGCAGAATGTAAATTGGTTTGCTAAGAGACAGTTGGTGCCAGTCCTGGGAGGTTGAAGGCAGAGCTTTCACCTCAAGGACACCAGTGACAGACACAGTGCTCACAGACAGTACCTGAAGCCTGGAATTGGGAGGAGTTTCTGATCTACTCAAACAATACCAGGTACACACTGAGTGGCTGCTGTCTTCCAAGACTGTTTTGCTTTCATGGGACCCAATATATTCTCTTTGTTTGTAAAAACCACTTTTGAGTACGGATTAGGATACAGGGTTCATGTTCCTATTGGCTGAGCAATCAGGAGACCAAGCCTGGATTATGACCTATTTAGGATTTGTATATCAATCTCTCATATAGAGTCTGTGCTTGCGTAGAAACTGTGGACAGTTCCAGGGAAACTGCTGTCCTCCTCTGCCTTATCCTCAGTGTCCTGTCTTATATTCCCTTGGAATTTACATTTTGAGACTGTCACATCACACATGACAAAGTCATCTTTTTTTTGCAACTGTTTTCTAGAAAATGAGTATAGTTCATTATTGGAGCTATGGGCTTTATACCTTGTATCATCTTCATATGTTATATTTGTCAAATTTATATTAGAATTATCTTTTTTTTCCTCAGTAATGAACTCAGCTTAATCATGGACATGACCTTCTTCATGTCTTGTTGAACTTGATGGAAAATTTGGATTACTTTCAAAAAAGATTGTCAAATCTTGGTACATAAAGTATTGGTTTATAATATCTGCTTATATTACATTT
>NW_026067904.1:16296797-16298164 GCF_014885135.2 Alexandromys fortis
TTATTGAATATTGGTTATTAGTCTTAATTTCTTAAACATCATGTAAAATCTATACATGAATTTATTCGTACTAGTGTTTCATTTTTTGACATTTCATAATTAAAAGTCTTTTATATATTATACTTCAATCATTTTCTTCATTACTCAATTTCTCCAAGAACCTTCTAATCTCACTTTCTGTATATCATTATGGCATCCCTCTCTTTCTCTAAAAAAGAAAAATCAAAATATGCAATTAAGACCTATAAAATACCCATAAAAATTAGCCCAAAAATCAGCCATATTTCTTAATTGAGTTAATTCTGTGATTGCCAATGGTTTTAGGGCATGGATCCCACCAATAGGAGTCATTAAGATAACCAGTGAGAATCTATTAGAGGACACTGATTCTTCCTATGCCCTCAGGAAACAATTATAGATGTGGCCTTGGTTCATGATTTAACCCAGTTTCTACTTTCTTTTTCAAATGACAGAATCAAATCCCACTTGACCCTTTGTATGCTTCTGTGTACTTCTACCGTCTCTGCAAGCTCCTGTGTTCATGAGCCCTGTTGTACTTGGAATACACTACTTCGTATATAACCCCTCAGACACACATGCTAGACTCTGATGTCAGGTTCTGCTACATTTTCCATTTCCCTAAAACAAAACTTTACACACAAGACTAGGTTTACACACTGTCCTGCAGAGTCTCCCACCCTTACAGACACAGCCACCTAATGTATGGTTGGGTGTCAGGTACTTCTCAGAATCTCCTCTTCTATAGCCACTAACACAAATACACACATGGGTGGTGATAGATTACATGATGTGTTTTCTCCCTAATAATTAAAACACATAAAGACACACACACTAGAGTGCATGCATACATGCCTCACACACATGCATGAATGCCATAGTATGTATCAGATTCTGTCTGTTATCGCCTCACAGACAAAGCTTACATAAACATAAATTGTAATTACGTAAATTATGTAAGTCTTTCTATGTATCCCCTCTCCTATACTGAAAGTCACCTATGGCTAAGTAACAATTCCTCCAGAGAATCATTGAATAAAAAACCAAACCCATGGTATTAAGCCCTGAAAATATACACAGGGATAGGTGCCATGGCCTCTCTGTTTCTCCCTGTCCTACAAAGTCCCACATGTAAAAACTCAATATATCACTTTTCCTGTGCATATTTGTGTGCATAATTTGTCTTCAGATTTGGCAACTCAGCAGTCCCTGACACCTATCTGTGTACGTGTGTGTATATTTATCTACAGGGCAAGATATGGCTAAGTGAATGTCATTCCTATCCATGTATATGTCCAGGTGACTTTGCCTATGTAGGGGAAAAAGTTAGGAACTGACAACATGTGCCC
>NW_026067904.1:16304291-16306021 GCF_014885135.2 Alexandromys fortis
AGAGAGAGAGAGAGAGAGAGAGAGAGAGAGAGAGAGAGAGAGAGAGAGAAGGTAGGGTAGAAACAAAAGAACATGAGACCAGAAGATAGGAAGATAGGTATCAGGTTCAATATGTATTCCTCCCCCATGGTCACACTATATCCTGGTGCCAGGTTCTGATACATTTCCCATTCCTTACAACCAAAGCCTTACAAAATCTAGGTGTCATTTTTATACAATGTCTCCCCACTCTTACAACAACAACCCACTATGCATAGTTTGGTGTGATATACTGCACAGAATCCTCTTCTATCGCCACACATGGGTAGTGATAGGTCGCTTGAGGTATACCCTGCCTAACAAGTAAATCACCCATAAATACACACACACACAATATATATATATACATATATATTACAATATATATGTATATATGTTAGAGGAAAATTTGTGGGTCAAAGTCAGTGCTGTTTTTTGAATATGTGAGATCAAGGGAGGACAGCTCAAGTCATCATGTCTGTTGTAGGCTCCTGCATGCTGTGTAGAAAATGTTGGAAAGGGTCTCTTTCCTTTCTCCTTATTGAATAATTGGATGAATATTAGTGTTAACTCTTTTTAAAAGTCGGGTAGACTCCATACATGAATATGTTCACACTAGTTGTTCATTTTGTTGACGGTTCATTATCGAAAATCTCCTATACAATGTACTTTTATCATATTTTCCATTACACAATTCCCCCTGAACCCTCCCTTTTCCCCTCCCATCTAGAGTTATACTATAGTCATACACTCTTTCTATTAAAAATTCAAAAGATAAAATAAGCAATTGAGACCTATAAAAAGTTCCCCCCACAAAGTAAAAGAATCCACAGTCTGCCACATTTTTATTGAGTTTATTTTATGTTTGTCAATGTTTCCAGTAAATAGTGCTACCTAGAGGAGTGGTTAAGATACATGGTGAGAATCCATGGAAATAAACTATTTCTTCCTTTGACAGCAGGAAATGATTACAGATGTGTCCTTGCTTGGAGATGGAACCATATTTTGACTTACCCTTTTCAATGAGCGAACACCCATCTGACTTGAACCTGTATATGCTTGTATGCATTGCTGCAGTCTCTGTGGGTTCATGTTTGTAGTGATAGGAGTGGCGAGGCTGCATCCCCAGCACCCGGCCGCCTGCATGGCTAGCTTATGCCCCAAAATAATTACGTGGAAACTGTATTCTTTTAAACACTGCCTGGCCCATTAGTTTCAGTTTCTTAAAACATTTCTAATAATCTATGTAGTACCACGAGGTGTGCTTACCAGGAAAGATCTTAACCTGCTTCTGTCTGGAGTGGGAGAACCATGGCGACTCCTCGACTAAGCTTCTTTCTCCCAGCATTCTGTTCTGTTTAGTCCACCCACCTAAGGGTTGGCCTATTAAGGGGCCTAGGCAGTTTCTTTATTAATAAGAATCACTCCCACATTACATGTTCATCAATTTCCTTGTTTTCTTGGAATCATCTATACCTCTGGCCCTTAGTATCTTACTGCATCCTCTTCTGACTAGCTCCCTGAAACTTGAGGGAAAGTTTTCATGAAGCCTTCATACATGGACTGAGTATCACAAAACCTCACACTCCCTCTAATTGTTTGTGAATGTCTGTGTTCATTCCGTCTCCCACAAAAACAGGGTTCACTGTGTAGGTTGTTTGAGACATTGATCTCTTTGTGTAGTAGTCTGTCATCAAAAGTAATTTTGTTCA
>NW_026067905.1:0-47922 GCF_014885135.2 Alexandromys fortis
GTGTGTGTGTGTGTGTGTGTGTGTGTGTGTGCGCACGCGTACCTGCCAGCTCTACCACCCAGGGTATACGGCCACATGAACCTGCTGCTTATTGTCACATGAGGTCCAGATCAGATTCAGGCTCCCTTTCTAGGGAGTCTGGCACTTCACCGATGAACCACCGCCTCCTCTGGTGATTCCGTTCTGAGAGTCTAGTAACTGATGAGAATTTCCAATGATGAGGGGCACCAGCACCCTAGAGTCCATCTGAGAGGTGACACTCAAGGAAAGGCCATCTAGTTAGGGAGGGGTGTGGTCACTTGCACCAGAAGGATCTCCACAGTCCCATGGGACTGGATTTTAACCTGGCTCTGATGAGCTCTGTAGCCACATGAAGCTCACTGGTCATCTCCTCTAAAGAAAAGGCAAATGAGCAGGGTTTTCTTCTCTGTTGTTTCTTCACGTCTACTCATAAAATCGTGAAATTTCAGTATTTGTAAAAAAATTCATAAAAAATGATCTCCAAGTAATAATCATTCATAACGAAGATATGGACTTGGCTTTGGTTTTATAAGATAGAATTCGGGGCTGAGGAGGTGGATCGGGTGGAAACAGAGCTAGAGGAGCATGCGTGAGGAGGAGTTGAGATCCCCAGGCTAGTGTTTGTCTCTAGTCTCAGCTCTGCGACAGCACAGACAGGAGAATTCCTGGAGCTCCCTGACCAGCAGCCAGGCCGATTGGTGAGCTCAGAGATCAGCGAGAGAGGCTGCCTCATAAAATAAGGCGGACAGTAGCTGAGGAAGACATCTGACATTGGCCCTGGCCTCTGTGTATACCTCCCCTCCCCTCGTGTGTGCACAGGCATGTATGTGAACACATGCATTACACACACAGAATTAACATGCAGGGGTGTGACTTGCACACGGAGGTTTCCATCTATTCTGTGGGAGGTGATTCCTTAACCATTATGTCTTTGCTGCAAGACAGGAGTGTGGCATTTTCATTGATGGAGTTCATGCCAGATTTATTCACTGACAAATTTATGTGTCAGTAATTGATTTTTTTTACCTTTACTTTCAGTATATAATTTTTGTACATATAAAGATATTTTCTTCCAGGGGGATTATTTGTTTTGATCACAATCATCCCCATGCTCTCCCTTTTTTCACTTGCTATCCCACTAAAATCCTTATTTACCCAAGAAATCTCACTCTGGTTTCATGTCAATATAGACATACACACACACACACATACCTGTGTGGATAGAGAGATGATGATGATAGATAGATAGATAGATAGATAGATAGATAGATAGATAGATAGATAGAGAGAGCAGGGATGATTTTATATATCTATATAAAATCTAGAATCCACAAATAAAATAAAACATGGACAATTTGTCTTGTCTTTCTGAGTATGGCTTTTCTCAGTTAACATGATACTCTCCATTTTGTGTTCCTTTCCCAAAGGACATAATTATCTCCTCTATGGTGAATACGACCCCACTGTGTGTACATCATGCTCTTTTTGATTCATTAATCTGTGGACAGATGTCTAGGGTAATCTCAGGCCTCGCCTACTGTGGCAAGCGTGGGTAGCAAGCGTCCCTGTGGTAGGCTGGCTGGGCATTTTTCAGACGCTTGTGCAGAAGGAAACCTGGGTCACATGGAAGTTCTGATGTTAGCATTTTGAGAACTGACTGACTGAATGGACCAAGTGACTCTTCAGACTCGCCAGCATTTGCTGTCCGTTTCCTTAGGGCTGTTTGCTCTCTTACTCACAGCCATTCTGACAAGGCTGAGATGCTGCCTGGACTATGGTTTTCTTTATCATACATTGAGGGGCGGGGTGAAGCTCGGGCGCTCTGGCTTCTTTTCTTTGATTCACTCTCTCACGTTCAGCAGGTTCAAGGTCAGCTGCCGCCATTGATGATCCCCGTGTTCCCTCCTGACCAGCGGACCCTTGCTGCAGCTGCCCAACAAGGATTCCTCCTTCCTCCTGGCTTCAGTTACAAGGCTGGGTGCAGTAAGTACTACTGCGCTCCTAACTCCCGAGTGGGGGGATGATGTGGCTTTCGTTTGGACCCCTTAATGCCATTCACACACCAGCAGCACACCAGCAAGGGGGGAGCGCATTCTTTTAGTATGCTTATCTTAGCGATAAAACACAATGGCTGATGGAGTAGGAAGGGTTTTAGCTAATATCTACAAGTGTGCATCCCATTCCTGGGCTCCTAAAGCCAGTATCCAATCTCCACACCTCACTTTTATGCCTTCTATTCCCAGTATATTGCTAAAATAGGAATATAATTTGGGGGTTCATATTTTAAAGCCTATAGTTTTTCATCATACAGTAAATTCACCCCGAATTCCACAGAGAATATGGGGCCTTTGTGTCTGCCACATAGTAACAGCCGGTGAGGATGGGGTGTCAAGTGATCCTCATAGACTTGTGTGTTTGTGCAGTGTCTCCCTACATGGTGTTTGAGAAAGTTGTGGAACCTGTAAGATGCAGAGACCTTCTGAACAATGTGTATCATTGGAGGTGGCCCTCAAGGGTCCCCACCTCAACTCCCATTTTCTCATCGATTGCTGACTGTGAACTTCTGATGAGCCAGCCTCTCACTCCTGCCTCTATGGAAGGCAGCTCGTCAGATAGTTGGCAGGGACCCGCCCTTCTGCCCTTCCGTGTTGTATACTTTGTCCAGCAGCAGGGATATAACCAACACTCACCAACCCCTCCGAGCCTCTTCCCGTTCTTAGACTAGTCCACATTCTTTCTGGATGTTGGTTTCTCATAATGGGTCCCTTTTCCTGGTGTTTTGAGCCTGATCTAGTTCTTGTCAGGGGTGATCTCCTGGACCTATGCTTGGACCCCTTTCCCCTGGCCCCTCTGTGATCATTTGTTCAATAAGATATAAAGATTTAAGGACTAGAAATAAATGTTAAGATCACAGGTGTAAAAGTGCGAAACATCAACTAACGGGCAAATTCGAATTAATTTCTAGTCAAGTTGTAGAGAGATTGTTAAACTAAATGTCACAGCTCAGGTTTAGACTGTAAAAACCCCTAGCTGCACCTTCCCCTCTGCATAGCTCTTCCCTCCTTTGGCCACTATTCCTCTTGACTTTGTTTTTATTATGTTTTCCCATGAGTCAACATATTCCATTTCCATCGAGGACCCTGACTTGTCCATTTCGTAACACAAACACACAGTTCTAGTTTTACAGATCATCATTTAGCTCAGACGCATAGAAATCGCTTTTTAAAAAGAACAGTTAAGGGCTGTATTCTAAGGGTTTAAAAATTTTCAGAATAATTTTCTTTCTCAGGATCGAGTTTTCTATTCTGTTTTTACCCCAAGCTCTGCATGATCAAACATCCAGGGTCTTTGGTTTTATTTCTGTTGGTCTACAGAATTGTTCCTCACTTGACACATGGGTAGCAGATATGGTTTGGGTTTTTGTTTGTTTGTTTGTTTGTTTTTGTAATCTAGCTTACTAAAACAAGAAAAAGTCACTTAAAATCATCCATTGCTTCAGACTGCATTGCAAAAATGCATATAGAATCGCTCTCATTTCCAAAAGAAAAGTAAGTTATTTTTAAGCAAATATCGAAGCAAACTTCACTAACAAACACTGTGCAATAGAGAAAGACGCACAGTAGGATGACTACAGCCCCAGACAGGTCAGGAGCACACAGCTCCCCGCTCCCCTAACAGCTGGCATGTCGAATTTGCCCAGCTCAGTGTGCCATGGAGCAAACCAAATTTTCCCTTTGGAAAAATGGTCGGTGTTTTAACTGTTTGCTACTCACACCATTGGTGCTGAAGTTATAAGCGTCTCCACTTCTTCAGTTACCTTGGAAATAAAATAGAGCAAAGCTTTTACTGCTGCTGGCCAACTTCAGCTGGGCACCTTGCCAGACTCGAGAACTTAGCCGAAGTGGGTTGTCAGAGCAAGTGGCCCACTCTTGTTGACACCCGGGTTCCTGGGGCAAGCCTCAAGGAGGAGCTGGGCTGATGTGATTAATAGTCTATGCTGTCTCTCCACCAATCACACTGCAAGAAAGGAAATGGGGGAGTAGAGTAAAGCCTGCCTTCCCATCTTCGGCACGACTCCTCACCTGGTGTCACTTGCTTTGAGTGCTATGATGAAGTTCTTGGTGACAAACTTGGCCAGCACACATACCATGTGACTCCAAAAGCAGAAGCATTTCAGAGCTCATGGAACCTGGGGCTGATATCTGCTCAAGAGCTGAAGTGTGGAACTTACTGTGTCCCTGGTAAGCGCAAGCTGAGGAACCTCGGAACCTGGCCAGTGCAGCCTAAATCAGCAAGTCCTGTTTGCAGAAGAAGAGGCTCCTAGCTGGAGCATAGACATCTTGTCCTGTTTTGGAAATAATGACAAAAATGTGCCCCGCCCTGGAGAAGACAAACATAAATGTCAGCGGCACAGACTGATAAGAGTATAACCGAGTAGCCGGAAACATCTGGATACAGGGGTGCACGGAAAGCAAGCACAGAAGGATATGCTTCCCTGCTCTCACCTCTGAGTCCTGTGTCAGCCTGCAACTGCGAGAGTATTGATAATATTCACTGTGGGCACTTAAGAAAGCCAAGCCCAAAAACACACACGTTCACGAATCCATGCCTAGCTAAACATTTTCCTGCTTACTTCCTAAGACCTAGGAAAGATACTTGTAAAGTCTTTGGAGGTGAGAATAATGGCATTTTGTTTATTGTTGTTATTGTTGATTGTAGCCAGAGCCTTACCCTGTAGCCCAGTCTTCCCTCCTCAGCCAAAGCCATCTTGGGGTTAGGGGTGTGAGTCTCCATACTCAGCTACTGATAATGATGAATTAGTAAATCAAATGCCATCTTACAAGAGGGAGGAGGCATGGGTTTGAAAAAGTCATGTAAAAACACTGTTTTGGAAGGTCAACTCCATTTTACCCAATTCACTTAAGGGGAAAAATAAGTCAAGTAATAGTTCTTTTGTAGACTCGTTAGCCTTAATCAGGCTGCAATGTGGAAAAAATAAATTTATAACACATAACTTAAAATTCCAAACCTAATTTATATCTGTCAGTACTAACTCATTAGAAAACAGTCATGACATCACTATAAAACATTTGTGACAACCCATTAAGTAAGTTTGGAATGCAAGGTGCCCAAGATATTTTTTCTGAATTATAAGTCAAGTGGGCGCACAAATAATTTAGTTCAATCCCTCCAAGTGGCTCCAGAGTGTGTGGACTCCTTCTTCTAAGTAGAATGCCAACTTGTTAAGTAAAAAAAGTCAACCCATGAGTCAGGAGGCTTCTGCCAAGCACCTATCTTCAAAGAAAAGTTGAAGCACCTTTGGCACCAGCAGAAATGCTTTGTGTTGGAAGGAAGACACACCGCCTTGCAGTTGCTCACCTTAGAGAACCAACCCTACCTTAAAGGGAGGGAAGAAATATGGAGTGCATGTATTTTGGTGTGCACCCAACACTTTCCACTTGGGGAGGAGTTGGAGACAATCAAGTCTTGAGGTTTGCCCTGTTGCTCTCTCTGTTTCTGATCCCTTCCTCCCTCTGCGCACAGCTTCCAGCTGCTCCTGTACAGAGACCCCCTGTTCCTCTACAGCACGTAGTTTAAAAACAGAATTGGGAGAAACAGATGACTCACTGACTGGGAGCTACAGCCCTCTGCCCTTCTTTTCTCTATTTGTACCCAAAATTTCCAATCCTAGAACTCTAACAGTCACAAGCTTTGGAAATTTTGACAGGAAGGCATTTTATAGGGAAATAATAAAATCTTGAGAAAAGTCAAAATTCAATAAAAGAAAATTTTTTATGCACAATATAAAAATAAGTTGGAAAAGAGCTGGCTTGATCACTTAGCCCAAGGTACGAATTGAATGTGTCATATGAGCTCAATGGATAAGAACGTCGCACGCCAAGGACCTCAGTGTGGTCTTGGTTAACCCCCAGGGGCATGCTGAGTATTTCAACAATTCCAAGAAAATACAAAGGCATCTATTTGGTGCTTTGTAAACTTTCATCTTTTAAGTTGTGTGGACTTTTCTACTTAATAAGGGTGAATGGTTGGATTTTTCTTTTCTCATAAAGATGGCATTAAAAGTGACCGTGCCACTGGAAGTGCCTTAACTCAGGAAGGTTCCAGAGCTCTCTGCCCAGTGTAGTCTTACCTTGTGGTTGTGGTGGTGGCTGTTGTTTTAACTTTGTTGTGCCCTCTTATTTTTTAAACCAGAAAGTTTTCATGAATATAAAATAACAAAAATTATTCCAACAAAGTTTATAGAACTCTGTACTATGTGAAGATAATCAATTCATAGATCTGTACCAGTTGATTTTTCCCAATATATTATTGCAGGCTTTCTGCTCTTTGTTTTTGACAAAATTTGCTCAATCCCAAATACGCAATAGCAAATTAAGAAGTACTTAGAGTGTCAGAGACTGGAGGTGTAATTAGGTTCTAATTCACTACTTTGTTCCTCCTCAAGCAAGTGTGATGGTTTGAATAAGGAATGTTCCCCCATAGACTCATATGTTTGAACACCTAGTCTCCAGTGGGTGGCCTGTTTAAGACAGTTGTGGAACCTTTAGGAGGTGGATCCTTGCTAGAAGAAGTACGTCATTGTGGGTAGGCTTTGAGAATTCACATCTGAGTCCTCATTTCTGTTCTCTCTTCTCTTCTCTCTCTCTCTCTCTCTCTCTCTCTCTCTCTCTCTCTCTCTCTCTCTCTTTCTCTCTCTCTCTCTCTGTCTCTCTCCTCCCCCCACCACACCCCTGCCTCCTGTGTGTGAATGAATGTGGTATCTCCCTCCCACCCTCTGCTTTTGCTCCTGTCTGCAGGACAAGCCTTCCCTGACATTGTGGTCTTTCTCTATTATAGACACGTGCTGCCCTGACTGGCTCAACATGATTCTTTCTGAATAAACACTTTCAAGCTCAGCAACTAAACCAGACTTCCCCAAAGGCTTTAACTTGTAAAATTTGGAGAAGGGAGAGAATTAGGGGTCTAGGAAGAAAATTAATCCCAATCATTTTAACTCAATACAGAAGCTGTAAGTTATGATTAACAATCCCTTCCTCTGCTGATGGACACGGAACTGCACTCTTTGATCATTAGGACCTGGGTTTCCTCTTCTGTTGGTTTAATAAATGTGCATCACATGGACGGGCTTTGGCTTGTGCTTTGGTGATTGCCTGGTCACTGATTGTCTGTGACCTGTGTGTCAGCTGACATGGTGGATGCTGTTAAATCAGAAATTAGCATGTGGTCTCCTAAATGCCATGGACCCTGTGCACCAGAGAGACACAATGGAACCCACACAGTCCCCCATCGAGCAAGGAAACATGTGGCATTAACTAGAAACAGGAACATGTCAACAAGTTTGCCTGGGGAAGTTGGTGGTATTTAATTCCTCAACATTAATTTTATTGTGGTGTATGAGGAACTAATTAACTGAGCGTTTCCTTTCTTAGGAAGAGGAAGCAGTGCTCAGAAAACTGATGAGGAGCAAATACAGTGCATTTTAAGTTTATTAAGCGTGGCTTATCAACTTCCATTTATTTAAGCTAATCTATAAGGCAATTAAGAATTTCAGTCACTATATTGCTATTTTATTTAGCACATTTCTGAAAAATTAGTCAAAGTGCTAAAATGTGGAAGAGTTTGTGACTGCATCTCTGGTTTCACAGAGCCAAGAGTGACTAAATACAGTTTCCAAAAAAAAAAAAAAAAGGAAGACGCACGTAACTGTTTCAATATGAACCTAATAAACAGACAAGTGGAAACAGACACATGACAAACGGTGGTAACAGAAAACATCCAAAACTTGGTAGTAACAAAACAGTCAAAGTCAAGGGTCTTTGGGGGTACCAAATTATGGGGCTGGAGAGATAGCTCAGAGGTTCAAAGCACTTGCGCCTCTTCCACAGGCCCTAAGGCGATTCCCAGCTCCCGTGTCGGGTGACTCACAACCACTTGTAACTTCATCTCCAGATGATCTGACACCTTCTTTTGCCCTTTGTGGGCACCCACATGCGTGTGTCATACGCTCACACAGACGCGTAAATAGATATAAATTTAAGTTTAGAAAGAGGTAGATGTCAAATGAATGAAACATTTCCATCCGCGTTCTGCCTCGATTCTCCTCCCCCTTCGAGGGAGGCCACAGCTGGGTGTGATTCTGGTCCTGGAAGAAAGGAGAAACACTTACAGGTGTGGGCTGTGCTTTTCTTATCCTTTCTGTTGCTGTGCACAGGATCTATGTGCCTACGACATTACCTTTCCTCGGTGTCTCGGGGTGTCTATTTTCCTTGTGTGCCCTCACTCCTCTGGCATTCAGGCGGTCATAGGAAAGTCTGTCCTCTCTCTTCATATGTAATTGAGAGTCGTTAATGGACACATTGTAGCTATTTCTAAAGATACAAATCATTGACACTGTAACACCTCACATCTGGATATTGAGTGGGTGATCCAGGTTTCAAAACAAAGACCATTAGAATTAAAATCCTTCCACTCATTCTGGGTCACGACCTAAGCGAATCCATCCATTCTAGACTGCTGAGGGCACTTAGGTGCTTCCTTCCAGAGAGGAAGAGTCTAGTACATCACTCCCAGGTGTCTGACATTAGACAGACATTTAGAGTCTCGCAGGCTAGGGGACGTCCCAAATGTAGCTCCTCCTGGCTCCTTTCCTCCCGGCTCTCATCGCTGTGGCCAGTATCTGCCATGAAGTAATCTAAAAGAGGGAGAGTTTCCCGTGCCTACAGTTGAAGAAGGAAGGCAATTCGTCCTGGTAGGGAGGGGCGATGCTGGAAACCTGAGATGGGCACTGGCTCAGTTAGGGTTTTTAGTACTGGGAAGAGAAACCATGACCACGGCAATTCTTATGGAGAAAACATTTCACTGGGGTGGCTTGCTTACAGTTTCCGAGGTTCAGTCCATTATCATCATGATGGGGAGCATCACTGTGTGCAGGCAGATGTGGTGCTGGAGCTGAGGGTGTTACATTCTGCAAACAACAGGAAGTCAACTGATACACTGGGTGGTATCCTGAGTGTGTGAAACCTCAAAGTCAGCCCACAGTGACACACTTCCTCCAGAAGGTGTGGCCCAGATTAGAGCCTCAAGGACTGGATTAAAGGCTTGTGGCATCCAGCTTCCTCTAATAGGACCACACTTCCTCCAATACGTCACACCCCCTAATAGTGCCGCTCCCTACGATCTAATGGGGGCCAAATACATTCAAACTACCACAGGCACTCCCCCTGTTTTAGCTGTCTGGAGGCAGGGTGACCAGCTTCTTCCAATGAGGTACTGCCTCTTGCAGGTTCGAGCCTTCCAAACCGGAGGCCAGTAGACCACATGAACCTCTGGGGGACATTTCCATGCAAGCCATGACACCTGAAGACCACCGACTTTAGGCACAATCCAGGAAATGAGTTGACTGTCCTGACAGACCAACAGAACAACTATGAAAAAAGTAAACAATTTAATTAGCTGCTAAACCTTAGGGACAAGTCTGGGATAAGAGAGAAAAAGCATTTGATTTTTGTCTTAATTGACTTAAAAGAATTCCTTTCTTCCAAAGTGCTACCTCTTAATATTGTAATCATGCTAGATCCATTTTCTCCGAACCATTTGATTTCCCATAAGACACAGAGCCAGGATGTCAGCATACATTGTGATATAGGTCTGGGTGGGAAAGCAATTAGTTAATGAGTGGGCCGCTTTGAGCAGCTTAACGGGAGTTACAGCACCATTGTTGAAGTGACACCTCTGTCGCATGCTGGACCACTGAAGCAAGAGTTTTTCTTTCCTTTGATTCATTGTCGCCTTTTCAGAGATAGCCAAGTTCCTAGATTCCTCATCTAGGATTTTCAGGCACACTGGAAATCTCCAGTTATGACCCAGGAGTCAAAGGGAAAACAAGTGCTTCGTCATTTATATGCAGACATGTCTGTCCGTTCTAAGAGGTAGTCCCTAAAGGGCTCATAAATTAATCTCTTTTTAAACTAGTCATCAAGGTAACTATTAAATAGGATAAAGTTTTCATTTGCCACGCTACATTAAAAAGTCATAAAACTATATTTTATTAAAAGAAAACCTCCCAGTGACAAAGTGTTAGCCTGTGACCGAGCAGTTAAGAGCTAACCATTATCTCAGAATGTCTTCTTTTAAAATATCTATAGCCTTAAACGAGACCTAATGTATTTTACTTCCTCTAATAAAATTCACTAAAAATATTCTCATTCATTCCTTACCATTCGGGGGAAGTTAATACAAAATATTATCATGTCTTCTAACAGTTTTCACGTGAAATCATATGATGTTGTTGGAGCAACTTTTAGAAGGCTGATCCGCTTTCCGCTTTGAGAAAAGGTTTCTACTGCTCCGTTTCTGAGCTCAGCAAGCTGTGTGAGGAGAGTTGTTGTTTATCTCAGTGCTCTGGCGCTGCAGAGATGGCCCAGCGGTTAGTAGCACTGGCTGCTCTTGCACAGGACCTGGGTTTGCTTCTCAGTATCCCCATGAAGGCCCTTGATGCTCTGTAACTCAGGTTCCTGAAGTTCCAACACCACCATCTGCACTTCACGGGCACTGTATCTGAACATGCAAAAGTAAAATAAAAATAATTCTTATAAACAAGTACTAAAGATGCTGCTCTTACTGGTGTGGAGAGTCACACCTCGGCATTCTTGGATTATGGAATAAACTGTCATAATACTATCACAGGGACGAAGGGTCATTTATGCTATCTGCATATAAAATATTTATCCAGTGTGGCTTCAGCTATACTCAGTATATTCATACTTAAATAAGATGCTAATTACAACTTAGCAATGAGAATAGATAATGTAGCACTTTAGAAACACATACTATTCACTTAAAAGCGCGCGCACGCGCGCGGACATGAATAGAGCCAGGACAGAGAAGTCAGAAGACAACCCGCAGGAGTTGATTCTCTCCTCAGGCAGGGATCAAACTCAAGTTATCAGACTTCGTGGCAATCCCCTCTAGCCTCTGAGCCGTCACACTGACCTAAATATGATTTACTTTCATATATTTCTAATGAGATAAAACATATTATAGAAGATAGATTATGGAGTAGAAAAAGTAATTGTTCCCCCCAAAATAAGCCAGAGTAAATTAGTCATTCTTTCTTTTAGATTCTTTTAGAGTGTATCGTGGTATAGATAATTAAGGCCGGCAAGCTAGACAATGTCTTAGGCAAGCACTCGAGGCCTGGGCTGTATCCAGGCCCTCATTTCTTACCTCCTCTATATGACCCAATGTTCTAGGCCTCTATCACTCCACTGTCTGTTCTTTTTATTACATTACAGGAAGCCAAACACTGTGTTTGTTTGAATTAAACACTGCATTAAAAAATCTATTACTTATTTGGAGAATTATTTGCTTCTAATATTTTTTTTATTTAAACCCTGAACTTTGGATCTACCAAGTGACCATCTCTAGTTCTAGATACTTGATTAGCTTCATAAATAAATAAATTATCCATCCATTCATTCATTCACTTACTCGCTCACTCATTATAGAAAGTGTTACATGAGTCAGGTACTGTGACAAGAAGTGGATATTAAGAGGGGTGCAAAACACTGTCCCTGCTTTCCGTGTGCTCATCATCTGACCGAGAAGAATTGAATTATTCTAGTCTGACTGTCTGTGTCCACCCCGAGCTCACATGCTGTAATCACAGTCCTCAGTGTGATTCTTTTAGGAACTGGAACATTCAGAACAATGGTTAGGTCGTGAGAGTGACCCTTAGGGATAAGGGTCAGTAAAGTGGCTTTGTCCCTTCTGTGGGATGGCTTCTGTGAGCATCCATGAAGCGAGAAAGAGTCTGTCATTAGACATGATGCTTGTCAACCCCTTGCTTTCAGGGTTCCCAGCCCCCAGAACTATAACAAGTTAAGGTTAGTTAGGCATGAACAGGCCTTGCCCCTGTTAGCCTAGCACTTAGGAGACTGAAGAAGACGATGGCTGAAGAGCTTTAAGCTAGCTTGAGTAAGGCAGAGATGGGGCGGGGAAGATAAGACAGGGCAGAAAGCGAGGCTGTCTTGTTTCCTAGGTACCTTGCTTCTGATCATTCGGATAGGGGGTCCACTATGATGATGAAGATGATGATAATGGTGATGATGATAATGTAAATGCTAGGGATATGCTATAAATACACCTAACATTTGAAAGGCAGGGTTTGGAAGGGAATTCATCCAAATCAACAAGCATACCCAGTGGATCTTAGTGTGGGGATCTCATGTCCAATCTTTAGGGATGAAAACAATAAACAGTTGATAGGGTTGAGGCACATTCTTCCACAGGAAGCAAGAGGTAGACTATGGTATACCCGACCTGTAGATATGACAATGGGCAACTATAAGACATAACAAGACATGTGAGATATTTTAGGTGTTGTACTTTACAGCTTAATATGAAGAAATTTTCAAATAACTGAAGAACTAAAACATGGGATTGAAGTCGTATAAGGCATTTTTGTATCTGTATTTCCATCTACCCATACATCCACTTATTCATACACTCCTCTGTCTTCCCACACACCCATCCATCCATTTGTCCACTATCCCATCAGTCTATCTACTTTATTTACATATTCATCCCTTTATCCATCCACCTATCCATCAATCCATTTATCCATCCATCTCTCTATCCATCCATCCATCCATCCATCCATCCATCCATCCCTCTACCCACCAATCCATTTACTCATCTACCCATTCACACCCTGGTAAAACTACAAGATTCTCTCAGCTTGTCTTCCAGATATAAGTGACTTACCAAAGAAATACATTCTCCACTGAGTTTTCATTGACCTTTATTGTGGCACTCAATAAGTATTCATTATATAAATATATATATATGATGTAATACATATTTATGGGCTATATGCTGTGTGTTAGGAGCTAAAATGCAATATTTAATAAGAAAATTGTGGTCTCTCTCCCAAGTATTCCTAACTTATATAAAATCCTTCTATTTATTGCTACTATGATCAATTTGCTCTCAGCTACTAATATTGTAACACAGCAGAGTAGGATGTCATGGAGAACAAAGGTTTATTTTGACTCATGCTTCCGTAGTTCTGAGGTCAAAGGTCCTAATCTGAAGATTGTCCTCTTACCTGCAGGTGGAATGAGGTATAGAACATCGTATCAAGAGTCATGATGAACAGGACTCCTGACTCCTAAATTCCCCAGCATTCAATCATGAAGCCTCCAACTGAAGGGGTGTAAACCACCGGCAATTAGAATTGACCAGACTAGATTTAATATAAAATATTCAGCTTTAATAAAGGGAAGAAGGGGAACCAGCAAAGCCAGGGTTCCAGCGGAGGCAGGAAAACAAAGAGAGGAGGAGACAAATGCGCATGAATGTTTTATATGTTTTCTTTGGCCCAAGGGGAACACGCCCAAAACAGAATGTGATTGGCTGAGGTTCCCCATCATCCAACTCTATTTAAATACCACTGGTTTTGGGGGCTGGAGATATTGCTAAGCAGTAAAAGACTCTTGCTGGACCGAGTAGGACCTGAGTTCAGTTCCTGGCATGCACAAACACCTGTCACTCTATTTCAGTGAATCCGACCTCTTCTGACCTCCTTATGTACCCTACATACCTGTTATAAACGCACACAATGCATATCCATTTACATAAAAATGAACTAAACCTTAAGAGATAACCCCCACTGTTAGACTCCGTTTCCAAATACTTCATCCTTCACAGTAAAGATTCAGTTTCAACGCACAAACTTTTGGCGGTGCTTCAAATCGCATTCGAAACGGAAGTCTGACTTCGCCATACAGGCCCATTGGATGTTGCCTGTTTGGAGGTAGTTTTGCTGTGCGTGCTGTTGGCTGCTAGGATTCCAGGTATACACTCCAGCTAAACATGTAATTCATATGTGTTTTCTCTTCCATGCTCATCCGCGCCAGTTTTATAAGGGAAAAGTATCAGGCAAGCCAGGATTATACTTTCATGTGTCAGTGTTTGCACACATAGTTTTATATATTAAAATGGCCCGGATTTAACCCAGAACTCAATAAATATTAGCTACTCACACTTAAAACCAGTGGTGGAGTAATGAGTTTGGAGGAAAATGAGACTTATTTCCTGAAGGACACAAGCAAAATAAAACGGGAAGCTCACCTCTGTTTCTCGCCTCTCTTTTCTTATGTCTCTTTTCTGTGGGCTAATTGGTGCCTAAACTCTCTGCAGGAGCTGCCTCTTCCTCTCCTGTTCCATCCGGATTAGCTCAGGCCATTATCATTTCCCACTGGATTTACTGCTACGGGTTTAACTCGTCTCTTTGTCTCGCCTCTCCCTCGTCCAATCGATCTCTCTCTAGCCACAGAATTGATCTATCAGAAACACAAATGGGGCCGTGTCACTACCCTGTTCAGGTCGGCCACCAACTTACCATTGCCAGCATAGAACAATGTAAAGCTCTAGGAGCCTTGAGTTCAACTTTCTCTTTGGGCACACAGCTCACTCTCCCCTTCTTGCATCACCTGATGTATAGATCAGGATGTGCCTGTGTAGGGAGTAACAGATACAGGAGTTTGAGCTGTGTGAGCACCGCCCAGTGAATGGCAGGACCTCACAGGCAGAAGATGCTGATTGCTGATTCTCCCAACAGCCTTTGAGATGGATCAAAAACAATTTCCTTCTCAACCCCCCTTCTACCGTGTCCTTGTAACCCTCATTGTGTCCTAGGTTCCTATGGAGCTCTCCACCTAGAAACTAGAGAGGAACAGGCGTGTTAAGTGCACATCTGAAAAGACCTTTATCATCTGCCTCTAGGAAGTGATGGAGTCTTGTGTATACTCGGCAGACAGAGACAGAGAAAGTAGATGCTGGAAGTATCTGGACGTGAAGTGTAACCTCTTACTGAAATAGCCACTGTCTGGGAACACTAAATCAAACTTCCTTGAGCTCTAGTCTCTTCTGAGGCTAAGCACTTACCTTGAAGTTTCTAGAATTCCTTCAGTGCTTTTCTGCTTTGCTCAGAGCATCCCTAGGTCAGTACAGGTGTTTGCATGGTCGCTCCCTCATTTGATAAAAAATGCCACCAAGAAGGGACCTGTGTGTGTGTGTGTGTGTGTGTGTGTGTGTATACATGTGCACTTATGTGCATGCATGTGCATGTGTGTGTGTAGGTTTAGTTTTCATATTTCCTGGCACCTAGAGAAAGAAATCTGCTGTTGTCAAGGAAGCAAAACAAAGATCTAATAAATGCTGCTGATGAAGTATTTACCACCGCGTTTCCCCGAAGCTGGAGATTCCAGTAGCCTTTGCTTCAAGTCGGCAGCTGCTGAATGTGTTTACCTGACCCTGGCAAAGGCCACAGCTAGTTCTCAAAATCCTTAGCTAAATCACCCTGCTCAGAAAAATGATTGTCTTGTCTGTTATACAGCCTAGCAACATACATAACTAGAGATGGATGAAATGTGGATTCTCATCACTGTAACTCAACACAGTCAGTCTTCTGCAGGGTTTAATACCAGCCTCAGCATCTGCCTTCTCAGAAACACCGCAATCCTGGCTGTGGTGTGAAATCACTGGCTAGCATGTCTTATAGCAGGCATGCTAGTCTTTACTCTTTCCACTTGGGACTCTCTTATATCCAAGAAGTTCTGACATGACCCCAGAAGTACAGGAATAAAAAATTAAAGTATACAAATCAAAGGCTTATTGATAATAACTGACAAAATTTTATTTTAAAATAATTCAGTGCTATATATGTACTTTTATCATTTAATAAAAACCAAAGCAAACTTGTAGATTAATAATATCAGTGCACACATTAGTTTTTAAAAAGTTGAATCTTGGCTGAATATTTGCTACTGCAGTGTAGACCATCTTTGACATGTCTCAGAGCTGATTGATTACTTTGATTTATGATCCTCATGGCTGAGAACACCGTTTTCTGTAAATATAACATAAAAGGCTGCAGTATATTTAGGGCTTGGGTGATGAGGCAGTAGTTAAACGCACTTGCTGCTCTTACAGCACCCCGGGCTTGGTTCCCAGCAGCCACATCAGGCAGCTCAGAGGTCCAGATCCTGGGTCCAGAGGATTCAACGCCCTCTTCTGGTTTCTTAGGCATCCGTATGCAAAAGGTACACATGCAGACTAGCAGGTGACATATATGCACACAAACAAAATATTTAAAAATGAAATTGTTGAAAACTCCATCTTAATGACAAGTCAAAATTCATTTAATGATTCTTCATTAAACTCCAGACAGCAAATCCGAAGCATGTTTTAAAAATCAAATAATCCAATTCAACCCACAAATACATTGGTTTTATGTATGCTGAGGAATGAGAATAAGGAAATACTGAACGTCTTTATTTTCCAAAATCAAACCATTGTTTTCCATGAGAGAAAAAAGTTTCTATATAGAGTAAAAATGCTGAAATCTCTAGGATATAATAGCCTGGAGGCTGATCCGCAGTGTTTCTGGTCAATGGTTGGTCACGGGTGATGGGATGGTGTCCCATACAAAGCATAGATGCCATACAGTCAGAACCAAGGCTGCTGGGAGCCCACGTGACTAACACATGACATAGCACTAGGAAGCAGACTCCCTAAGTGTTTGATGCTGAATTAATTGTGGACATTGTGCCTTCGGAACACTTTTGCCCTTGCCTGCTTTTCTTAAGCCCCCTTCCTCAGACACCTGACCCCATGTGGAGCTGTGACCCACAGTTAAGGAAGCTAGGCCTTGGAGTATTTTTCGACCTAATAAAATATTTTATTTTGAGCTAGAATTTTCCAGTCTTGGACTTGAAATAAGAAAATTAACTTTGGAACGGTCGAGGGAAAAACTGTTCAAATGGTTAAAAACTGAGAGAGGAATAAAAGAAATTACTTTTAAGTAGTTGAAAGTCAATTTGAATAACATACATGATTGGACTCTAAAAGTCAGAGTTTTCCATTATCTTCTATTCATGGTGTTCCCCATGAGGTATTTACAAAATAAGCCAGTGTTTTCTTGGGCCAGTTAATTGAGGGATGGCTCGAATGAGTGGCAGTCCTTCTTTCTATAAAATGATTCTCCTCTGGTAGCGTCTGGATTTTGATTTGCCATTTATGAATTTTCATAGTTGCCATGTCCTCTTCAGAGCATGGCATGTTTGTAAAATACATTCTGAGTTTCCTCAATTAAGAATTAAATTGCTACATTAGGAAATTTCTCAGTGACTATATTTCTATTTATTTTTTAACTTGGGGCAGATTTCAACATATTTAGTTCTGATTATTTTGGACTTGAAAAAAATCAATATCGAGGTAGACATGGCATAACGTATGCAAATCTCACACTGGGTGGAGTCAGCCTTGGAGGTGGCTCCTTGGACAGAGTGCTTCTGAAATGTGTTGAAGCCCTGCCATGATGCTTTGTTTATGTTCAGAAGCTGAATGTGACTGCCAACACACCATAGTTGTTAAGACTTCACTCCTTTCTGCTGCTGAAGTTTGTTGTTCCCAATCCCCTTAAATAAGAAACCCATCACCCAGCAGCACCCTTAGACCGGCATTGTGTTCTCTAGTGAAATGACACCCACTAGGTGGCTTAGACAGGCGTTCTTGGAGCTGTAGAAGCTAGGAGATCTTAGAGACAAGTAGTTCTTATGGGTCCTCTTTCTTGAGCTTGCACGAGGCCACCTTCCCTCTGTGTCCTCCCCACTCTCCCCAGGTTGTATGGATGTGCCCTGACATCATCTTCCTGTCAGGACTCCGGTTGGGGTCGTGGCTCAGAGTGAAAAACTATTACTGCAGAAGGCAGCTGGCCTGAGTTCAGTCCTGGGGACCCATGCTCAAAGCTCCCTTTCTCACCTGTAGTCAGCACTCTCAAGCTGAGCTGGAAGGCAGAGAGGAGAGAATCAGCCAGAAGCTTGCTGGCCAGTCAGCCCGGAGTGCATAGCACAGGAGACAAGGCACAGCAAGAAAGAGACCTTAGCCACGTGGCAGGCAGGAACCGACTCACAATTGTCCTCTGACTGTACATGTGCACACACAGACACAATCCATTAATCAACTTTAAACAATGGACTGACTCCTCTTAGATTAGATTAAGGCCTATCAGGGAATGCATTTTGCTTATTTATCTCTGTGAAACCAGGTATAGCCATACTGAGATTAGCCAGACAGATCAGGGCATCAGTATATCAACAGTGGCTATACAGTTAATTCAACCCATAGCACACATATATGATTGCTTATGGCTTTTTCATATATATATATATATATCCATACGTTTGCCTGTGTACAATATGACATGTACACAACATTGGTTTCATACAAACGTAAAAGAAGGTAACTGAATACTGTCATGAATGTAAATAATACAAATGGTAATATTCTAATATGTGCCATTTTTAAAGGTGCTACAGACTAGTCTAGATCTTAATATGTGATCTTTACCTATACATGGAGCTTATTACTCTTCAGATGTTAGTGACATAGAACCCTGAACCACTTTGGCAAGTGTACACTCCCCTCCACAGGAACTTAAGAGCTTGAGTTTCTGAACTATATCTAGGTCATCAGGTCTGTCTGTTATTTAATCTCTTTAGTGATATTGTTAAGCCTACATTTCTATCTTCTTTTTTGTGACAGGGTATTGCTATGTAGCTCAGGCTGGGCTGAAATTCACTACAGAGCCCAGGCTGACCCAGAACTGGTGCTCTTTCTGCCTCTGCCTCAGGGCTGCTGGAATTCCAGGCAGCAACCACCCTGGACTCTGGCCAGATGTCCCTTCCTGTCTGCTGCCTTTCCTTGTCTGTGTATCTATATCTCTCTGATAATTGAGTGTGAGAATGTCTCTAGTCTCCGGTCTCCTCCACGCATCACCAGTTAGGCCACATTTCTGCTCCCTGCGTGAACAGCACACTCATGTTTGGACATAGACTTCAAGGCCTGCTTCTTGTCCCCCACCCCCTGCCACCTGACAGCCCCCAAAGTCACATTGACTCTTATCTCCCTCTTTAACTATTCTTTAAACCCTAACGCCCACAAGCCTTTAACTCCTGTCGCACCCAGCAATGACCCGTGCAACTCGAATACACTCCTGGGTAGGGAAGATTAATGTACAGTGACTAGAGACCAGATTTGTTTAATTTTATTGTGTACGTCTCCCACAGCACCCGGCAGATTCCTAATCACATGGTGGATGTTGCAAGTGCTTATTAATTGATTAATTTACAACAGGGGAAGTAAATTATATAAATGAATTATCACCGTGAAGAGCACCAGAGCCTGTACAGGAACGCTTTAGTTAATTTTGAGATTGTGTTCAATTAAATGAGGAATACAAATGAATTACAATGTTGTAAGCATTTACATGATCGATCCTAATAACCATACAATTATAATATTTACCATTTTAGCTAGTTTGTACAAATATAATTTCAATTTTAAACATTTCAACTTCCCTCCGCTGAATCAATGTCATATAGATTAAGCAGTTAAAAATACCGAATTGCAGTTTAGCCCAAGTATATGACATCGTCTGCCTCCCCCCTCCCACTGTGGGCACAAGACGTTGACACACCCCCATCTCATGTTTGCCCTGTCTTTACGGGATGCTCCTCATTAGCAGACTAGCCTCCTATAATGTTGGCGTGTATTTGTCTCTAAAAGTAAAGCTTTCCCGCTCACACTGCTTGTGTTGTCTCTTCCAGCAGTTAGCAAAGGTGAAGATGCTTCCAGATCACCTAGAAATCCCATTAAAATGGAAACTCTGATTCAGAAGCTGTACTCATCCTGATTTAGCGAAATTCCCCAAAGCTAGGTGGCATTAGACCAACCTTCATCTTGATCCGGCCACGCTGGTGCCCAAAGCTCTGGATTGTTGACAGTTATCACCAACCTTGACTTGGGAAAATCCACCTCCAGTCCCCATTCTTTGGGTGCTTGCCGGCCTCAGGCATCCTGACTTTGACTAGGTGGACAGCTCTTGAGGGCAGTCAGAGCCTGTGGGCTGCCTGGGGCAGGGGTGAGGGGGACAGGAATGGAGGCAGGAGTGGGGGCTCCGGGTTTCTTTAGGGAGTGGGTTGTAATTCCACCTGACAAGCAAAGTCTCCCCCATGTTTGTCCTGTTGTGTGCATTTGAGGATAATTCCACACCTTAGGTGAGGGGAATCACATGGCCAGAAATATCAGAAATTAAGAGTCTTCAGAATTCTCCCAGCAGCATCTGACGCATTGGATTCAGCGTGGACTTGAACTCTACAATTCTTAGGGGATGTGGCCTCCACTCAGGGACGCAACCTACCCACAGCCGCCTCCAACCCTCACCCGATACACTTGCTCAGTTTTTTCCAGCTTCTCTCTAGTAAGACCCTGGCCTAGTCTCATCTCTGTAGGCCTCATCTTACCCCGATGCTTCCTTTACTGTCATTTGGCAGTTCTCAGAATATCTTCCTGTCATTCACTGTTGCTGTGGTAACATCCCCTAACAAAACCAACTTGGGGGAGTCGATAATAGCTCACAATTCCGTGGTCCGCCATGGCAGCGTAGTCAAGGTGGCAGCTAGCCATGCCCACAGTCCAGGGCAGAGAGCAGATATACGTGTGTGCATTCACCTCCCCAGCTCACATTTTCCATCTCCCAACAACCTAGAATCCAAACCTGGGAAATGGTGCAACCCACATTTTCGGCGGGCTCCTGCAACCTCAGTTAATGTTACCAAGATAGCCGCCACCCTGCCCCGCAGGCCCGATTTCTCACTGAGAATTTCTCCCCAGGTCACGCTACTGATTAAAACCAAGCACCAAACACTTGTTCTTGAAGTTACAGGGGCCTCAGTGCTCCCTGTAAGTTATAAATGTGAATATACTCCAATCCGAGTGCCTGTTCATTTGGAGGTTTGATTTCAACCGCGTTTACTCCTAGCCGATGTTTTCAAGGCTTGTAGCTTCAGATTTAGAAGGACGCTTACCTTTCTCTGAGCTTGGAACACAAATATTCCAAACAGATTTTCTTATTCTTTCCTGTAACTCTCAGCCTCCTACTCTAGCATGGTGATCTTATTTCTTGTCCCCGTAATGTGCCCAGATCCTGTCTTCTGTTACTTGGAGCAGAGACTCTGGAAGTGGCCATGGAGCCTTGTCATGAAAACAGACATCTTTGTCAGTTCTGCCCCGAATGCTCAGCTCCCCCTGCCCCACCCTCAGGTTCTTACCCTTGCCCATGCCTTGTAGTGGCTACCCAGAAATCTGTTTCTGTGCCTTCTACCTGTTAGTTAAGTTACCCCAGTCAGTTGCTTTTCCCCTTCACTTCCGTGGTCATCTTCCTCTGAAACTTAGGTGCCTTAATATTTGCTTATAATAATAATAATAATAATAATAATAAGTTGTCACCTAGTGCCCCCCACAGTCCCGTTCACCTCTGTTTCATCTCCTGCTCTGGAGAAGAGGCTCTCTGGACCTAGAACACGGTACGGGATTCCCATCTTGTGTCAAGTGTTCCTGAACACCCTCTGTCTGCCTGGAAACCCCATCTCACCTTTCCCTGGATGGACTTTCCTTAATTCAATCTCAAATTAAACACGGCTTTTCCAGAGGTTTCTCTGATCTATTAGGCAAGATTTGTGTTGGGGGGGGGTCCCAATGTATGTTTACAGAACTGTGAATTTCCTTACTAAATGTTATAGTTTATAGAGAGGTTTTACTTACCCAATCCACATTAAGGAGAAAGCCCAGGAAGGGCAGATATCCAGAGGTCCACCTTTGTTTGAAACCTGGAATATATGTATATGTTTGGGTTATCTCCTTTGCTGTCAGTTTTAACACTCATCATGATACAAACTATGTTACCTGGGAAAGAGCCTCAATTGAGGAATTATTTAACTCAAATCTGCCTGTGACTACGTCTGAGGAAATTGTCTCGATTGATGATTGCTGTAGAAGATTCAGCCCGTTGAGGGCTGCATGATTCCTTAGGCAAGGCCCTGAACTGGTTAAGAAACCTAGCTGAGGAAGCAAGCAGTCAGCACGGGCATGTACATTCAATTCTCCCTGCAGACCAGCTATCCTGAGTTCGTGCCTTGACTTCCCCTCAGTGAGGGATGGTAGCCTGGAATTGAAATCCAGATAAGCTGTCATTCTCCCAGGTGCTTTTTGTCAGGCTGTCTGTCACCATACCATAAACAAAGTTAGAATATTATCTTTAGAAAGAATAAGAAACATTATATAAAATATTATATAAACATTATATAAAATAAAATCTACATAAAATATAATCTATATAAAACTTCATGCCAGTATGAAATATTTACCATAACACAAAATCAGAGCTAAGTATAAAATGAAGAAAACTGTGACACACGGTGTGGGGCTCTGCGAACATGCTGTCGGCCTCTCTGGAAACCTACAGTTGAACTTCCCTGAATTCCTAATACACCCCCATGTTTACCTTAGACTTTCTCAACGTTCTCCTTCCGGTGCCAAGAGCAGTGTTTACCATTTACCGTGGGTACGCGGTGTTTTAAACTGAATTATCTGAACATCATGTATGCGTACTTCAACAAGTTCCTTAATGAATTTGTTTTTCCTTGTTTGTTCGCACAGGGTCTCACTGTGTAGTTCCCACTATCCATAAATTGTGGGTCCTCCTGCCTCAGGTTCCTGAGTGGTGGGTTTACAGACACCTGGCTTCACAATTCAGTTTCTAAAACCAGTTTAATATATTAGAAAATTTGTTTTTATAGACACTAATTTCAGCTTCTTGCTATATCATATTTCCAGTGGTTAACTAATGTGCACTGATGATTGCATTACTAATGCATAGTTGATGAAGATATCTGCCTTACCTCTTATTAAGTAAATAAATATTTCTATATCTGCATCAAAAATCCACAAAATAATCCACATATACTTCTGGGGTCTGCATTTTTATACATGATGAGAAAAACTAGACTAATTTTGAACCATATTTTTAAAATACAATTTTGAAAGCTCAGTTTGTCTGTTTGTTACCTTTAAAATATACTTTTGTCAACATTTATCTCCAGAAAATAAAGTTGTCAATATTTTCTATAATGTCAACAAGAAAGGGAAGAAAGAAAAAACATGAAATGTTTTCCTGACTCTGGGTTTGTTCACGACCTATTAAAGAGATTATTTGAATCCAGGCCATAATACAACATTCAAAAGATTAACTAATAGCTTAAGTCTTTGGTGTTTAGCTCATTAAAACGAAAGTGACTTTAGTTAAGTTGCATCTAGGATAGGACTGAGAAGTTGGCAAGGAAGGACTTGATGTGCTCCGATCAAGACTGCAGAGGCGTGTGTGTGTGTGTGTGTGTGTGTGTGTGTGTGCCCAAGTACAGCCCCAGCCCCTGAACCATGAGCCCCCCAGCCCCCATTTTCCTAAATAACATTGTGAAAAGAGGATGAGGTTTCAGCCTTAATTGCTTGCTCCTTTTATTCGCAGTCCTCTCTCAGCCAGGGCCGTGGAGAGCGTTGGTAAAAGGCTACACAATGGAGCTTTTCATTAGGCCCAGGCGAGGCACACAAAGGCAGGCTTTTGGAAAGAGGGAATGCAGGAGTTTAATTTGCAGGTGGAGAGGAGATAAAAGGTGCTGACGCCTCTCTTATTCTCTTACTTAGGTGACCCTTACCCTGTTCAGCTGATCCCAACCACCATGGCAGCTGCCGCTGCAGCGACACCAGGCTTAGGCCCACTCCAGCTGCAGGTAAGTCTGGAGACAATGCAGGGGAGGCAGGGGTTAAGTAACCGCAGAAGACAGCCATTATCCTGTTAGTGCAAACTACAACTGAGGGCTGAGATTTTGGTCACACATCTGTTTTATTTTTACATTTATTTCTTCTGATCCTCAACCAAAAGATTATTATTGATTTTGGTTGTGTGCTCGGCACTAAATACCACTTATATTTTTGCCATTGCCTGGTAAGGTTTAGCAGCGTGAGTTTCAGTTTTGCTTACCCTACAGGGGTAAGCATCCTGATTTTGTCATAGAATGGTCTCCACGGACAACAAACAGCCTGTCGGAGTGACCAAACCATACCTGTGATCCAAGGCAACTGAAAGAGAATTTTATTTAAAATCGTTGACGATGCCTGATGTTATTAAAGTACCTGCAGCCGTTTGTTCTCCTGGCTTACTGGCAGATCGTTTGAGCAAGCAAGGAAGAGTAGACCAAAGTCAGCGGGTGTCCATTTGAGCTTGAGTTTATCCTGACATCCTAATAGAGACCTTTTTGCCCTTCAGATTGTGTATTTCCAGTATAGCCTGGAAAGTCAATAACCTTACCAGATGTCCAAGTGATTTTAGAAATTATGTCTCTGAGGTTGAAAAGAGAATCAATACGGTTTTAGTAGAGGGGACTTTCCTTATCTCAGTCTCAGAATTGGTACCCCATAAAATATTCCATGTGCCCCATTATTGTGAGCCTTTGAATTATGCAATTAATGAGAAGAGACGATAAGCTGATACTCGGTTTTATCTTCTCTTGGGGAACTGTTTTACAAGCGTGGGAAACACAGTGTGCAAAGCCAGATGTCCTGCAGGCACACGCCATACAGCTGAACTCTATCCATGATGTGATTTACCATAGACGGTATTAGTCTGGATAGAGCTTTGCATTAAATCCAGAGCTGGGTACAACTGATGAACATACAGATTTGTCAAAGGACGACATCGGCAGGAGGAGACGCCAACATGAAGGCTGAGAGAGAGTCTTCTACAGAGATATAACATCCATTGCTAGTTTATTTTTTCCATGGAAACTACACGCTGGCTGTTTCTTTGAGCTAGGAACACACTGGGACGTGCTGGGGCTGTGAGGCCAATACAATTGCTCTAACATTTGTTATCCTCTTCAGTGGTGTCTGGGGAATAACAGCAATGTGGGAAAGAGTTGTTATAAGTAAAGCAGCAGACGGGCAAAGATATACTCATTGTCTAGGTTTGCTATGGGTAAAACATGTTTTCTAACTTTTTTCAAGGAATGCCTTACATTACCTGACATTGAAAACATCTATGCTTGTAGGTAATAGACAATGCCCTTCATGATGAAGTTAGGAGAAAAGATATTTCTCTTAAAGGACTGAAAAGAATAGGGGAATTGACGGGAAAAGGAAGGGCAGTCTCCAGCATCAGATTTGAATGTGGAAACCTAAGTTTTTTCAGGTGTAGGATTCACATTGAGAGTTTCCACCTGCTGGGACTCTCTGGAGAGAGAAGGTGACCACAAGATGGAAGTGTCCACTGAGTCCCCTGCCATCTCCTTTAACGAGTAGCATTGCTTGGCATCTAAGCTGCTTTTCTAAGACGTATTAGAATATTTGGCATAAATTAAGTTTGATTTCCATTTTGATATGTTTTCAATATTTCTCAAGGTTTGAAGTATGGGTTTCTCTACTGAGAAACAAGGGAAGCCTTTGAGGCCAAACAGGTTTGCTCTTTCTTAAACATAATTTAATCTGTAGCAGGGCAAAGTTCATTTCTTTTCCCTTGATAATGGGCTCTTGCTAAGTTTCTCCATCTAGTCTTGACTGTTTCCCACTCCTCCGTCAGTGGCTGTCTGGTCTTGAACACATTACCCTCCTCCCTCATTTGCTCTTTATACTGTTACTATGTAGTTCTTAGAAGATTGCAGGTATGTATCCTCATGTTGCCTGAGAAAGGTTTCCATGTACCTGGTTTTGTATCCATTAAAGTTTATAATTTTAGTTAGGATCACATCTATTAAAAATTGTACTGTAATATAAGAAAGTTGGTCATCAAAACATCTTCACAGAAAGCTATGAATACTCATAAAATGTAGTTGCATAAACACATAATTTAATTTTGCAATTATGATAAGGGGTTGGTATTTACACACAAAAATCCCAAGGGCTTGTTGTTTCAGGGCTTCTAGGGTTTTTGCTGAGTGGCCTGTGGCATCTTTACTGCAAAGCCTATGAATCCCTCAACCTAACTTCAACCTGCTCCATGCCTACAAAGACACGGTTGTCTCCTCCCCACCCCCTCTGTTGACCCTCCCCGATGGATTTGAGAGGAGCCATCCATAGTAGTCTGGACAAGTCAGCACATCCACCTCCACTGAGAAAGACTTTCTGAAATGCTCTGTCTGAGGGGAATGTAAGCCATGCCCTTCCCATCTCTGTTAGGCTCCATTGTCCGGCTCTTTATAATGCCTTCAGTGGACTCCCTGATCCTGTCAGGGGCTAGAATCCGGTCCTGCCAGAAACGTCACTCGCATGTCTACTTCACATCTCACTGCCTGATTGTCTGCTATTAGGTCAGAAACCCCATTCTAGAGACCAGAAATAAAGGAAGAAGCTACCTACAGGCCTCCTTCTTACGCACTCACAATGCCTGTGGAGATGCCGAATGGCACCCAGGAGACATTGAGTGTGTAGATTTCCAGGGCACTGAAGAGAGTTTCCCAGTAAGCTGGAGTGGGAGGGTCTGTCAGTAAATTTCTCACATCTTCTTTGTGATTGGGTCCAATCCCCCATTGACAACAGCCATTGGGCTGGCAGGAGTTCTGCCCCTTGCTCCCTGCCCCATGCTCCTCCGCAGACAGCCTGAAGTGCTTGGCTGAGGCCCTGCTCCAAGTTCTCTGTGGGCTGTGATGGTACCCCATCTTGCAGCAAGCACCCCACCCTTCTGCTTCTAACCATTCCATCTCAAGAAAACTCCCCAGTGGAGCACAAGTACTCCTACAGCTGCACACACTCAATCTCTCCATCCTGTTTTCTTCAGAGCTCTCTCGTGTGTCTAGGGGGTGAGGTTTTAGGTTTTGTAACTTCTCAGCCACCCTGCTAAGAAAGAGCACTTGGGTTTTTCTCTTTTCCGGACTTTCCTCAAGAGTGCCTTCTCCATAACCCAAGTCCTCTTAAAGCCACAGGCCCAGCTTTCTCGCTATTCATCCTGCTCCCTAGATACTAGTTCACATATATAATGCTGTGGGAAGACAGGGAAGGGGACATGAGAAGCTGTCAGAGGCAAGAGGTTCATGATCAGTGCTTAGGGAAGCACTCCAGCGGGTTCTAGGAGAGGGAGATCATGGTTACAGTGATGATGGTGCCAATTGCTGTTTGTTTGTCTTAAAAATGTGAGTTGATCTCGTGGGCTTATTTACTTGTTTTGTTTTCTGCTACTATTGATCTGCTTCTATTTGTTTTGGGTGAGGAGTAATGAATCCAGGGGTATCCTTCCCAAGACAGTGGTAGGAACCCTGAACTTAGGAAGGAACAGAAGGAACAACCAAGGATTTCATTACGTATCCCTGACAGACGTGCACTGGTCTCACTCTATGCTCGTTCCTCACTAAAAGGGGAGAGGAGAGAGAAACCTTAAATGAAAATAGGATATTTTCCTTCCCTCCCCTTGGGTTCAAATACAATAATTTCAATTAAAATAAAATGCCATAGCAACTAATGTTGCTTGCTGCTGGCGAGACTCCTTCATAGCAGCACAGGTGAGGATCTCCTAGGACCCTCTCATTTCTTTATTGTTGTAGCCTGTAGTGTTAGCTATTAGCAGTTCTCTTAGACGAGGAAGGAAGCTGGAACACCGAGTTCAAATTCCACAGTATTGAAATCATCACCTTTGGTGCACCGTGCCCAGGAGATGTTATGTGTAACTCCGGAGTCCGTCTCTCTCAAGAGCTTCTCCAACTCAATAACCGCAGAATCAAACTGCAGCAGTAATTTCCTCTGAGAGCTTTCTGGAACCACAGTGAGCAGTTGGAATGACAGTGGTGGCTATCCACTTTAGGCCCTGAGCTCTTAGGTTCACACCCCTTCACACAGGCTCAAGTTTAAATACTTCCAGGACCCAAATGCGAGGAGGAGTTCTGAAGATCTCCTTCCACTGCTGGTTGGCTTCATTTACTCATCCCTTTTTTATGTCATTTCCTTTTGACATAATTTTGCGCATATGACCCTTCGAACTTGTATCACACTCTAAGATAACCCAGAACTTTATTAAAGGAAGAACAGAGATGAGCATAATGACTTCAGAAGACCGGAAAAACGACACACCTTAGATGAAATGACTTTTATTTTTTTTACTATTTATTATTTTGTGGCCCTGGCAATTACTACCATATATAATAAAAAGTACTTCATATGAAAACTGACATCATTGTCTATTTTAGAAATAGTTAAAATATGTGAAACATCATCACATATTACTTTTGTTTTTGAGAGAAATGAATCAATCTCAGTTATGAATGCAATGAAATGAACATATTATGCCAATTACCTTTTCTTAAAATTTCTCTCTTAGAGTAAAATTATCTTTGTGTCCCATGCCCCCTACATCTTTTCTAAGGTTCTCAGTCACATGACCACCTACTTGTTGGCCATATACAGGGAAGACGATATAGATGTTTATGTAGACTATAGACTCAGCCACAAATGGACCTCCCCAAGGGCTGTCTTCCCCCATGCCCTGGCAGCTCACTCCCTGGGCTCAGTGAACATTGTCATTCCATCTCTTTCTCCACCTAGAACAGGAGTGCTACCTCTGTCCCCATCTCTTCCTTCAGTGTGTGTTCCTTCCTTCCACTAAACATGTCAAGAGTCCACCATTTTTCCCATCATAACTGGCTAGGCGTGGCCAGCTCGTCTTTCATTCCCAGAAGCCCTCGGGTAGTCTGTCAGGCTCGGTATTGCCAGCTTACTTCATTAGCTTTGTTGATGAAAACAATCTTTTGATGTGAAAGAGAAGTCACTGTTATATCTTGTTCTTGTTTAAGATGTTAGGTACAGAAAGTAAAAATAGATGTCTATACCCCCAGTTGAGGGGGTACAGTCCATCATGTCAAAAAAGCGTGTTGATGGAGCTTGTGGCTGTCATGGCAGGAACCTGAGGCTGCCTCCTCATCTCTTGGCAGACCACCAGGTGATAATTCTTGCGTTCATATAGCTTTCTCACTTTCCCTCTTTTAATTAGCCGTGGAAGTTTGTCACCCACATTATGGTGTGTTGACTGAGGTTTCTGTCCTGCCTGGTTCCCACAGTCTTTAAGTCCCAAAGAAATCACACAGAGGTCTACATTAAGTATAAACTGATTGGCCTAGTATCTTATGCTTCTTATTAACTTTTATAACTTATATTAGCCCATAATTCTTGTCTGTGTTAGTCACGTGGCTTGGTACCTTTTTTGGTGAGGCAGTCACATCTTGCTTGCTCTGTGTCTGGATGACAACCGCAGACTGAAACTTCCCTCTTCCCAGAATTCTCATTGCCCCACCTCTACTTCCTGCCTGGCTACGAGCCAATCAGCATTTATTTAAAATACAAGTGACAGGGTATAGACCGTTGTCCCACAGCAATCGTGTGCAGTCTCTGCTGTGAATCTCTTGGCACCCACTCAGAAACACGCCCTAAGGTGTATCTCCTACATGATTCTAAATTTTATTGAATTGTCAATGCCGCGTGTCCATCTCATTCACCCAGCAACTCAGACTTGCCCTTCGGGTTTCATATGAAAACACTTAGTTTGTTTTTAGGAAAGACTTGAACCCAAGTATGTGCTAAAATTATTGTAGTGTATGTTCTAAATTCTACTGTCTGGTTGTTCTGGTCAGGGCTATTATTGCTGTTAGAAAATATACCATAACCAAAGCACCTTTGGCTATCACTTCCATTTCATTGTTCATCACCAAAGGAAGTCAGGACAGAAGGCGCTGAAACAGGGCAGAAACCTGGAGGCAGGAGATGGTGCAGAGGCCAGGGAGGAGCGCTACTTACTGGTTTGTCAGTTATGAGTAGCTCACCCTGCTTCTGTATAGCAGTCAGGACAATGGACTGACCCCCTCACATCAACCACTAACTAAGAAAATGCCCTACAAACTTGCCAACACCCTGATCACATGGAGGCATTTTCTCAGCTGACATCCCCTCCTATCCAATAACTCTAGCTTGTGAAAAGCTGACACAAACGAGCCAGCACACTGGTTTCTAACAATCAAAATCCAGATGTCAGTGGCCGGTCATTATTTGAGTTTCACCAAGTGTTTTTTGTGTATTATGGACTCAATAGACAACTGTTAAATAGACAGGGGATGAATAAAATTTATCATTACAATTTCAATAAGTTATTTGATTTTCTCATATTACTGACCTGCAATATAATGAATTAAGCTTATTTTTAATGGTTTACCATATAATCTCAATCTTTTAAAAATAATAAATAGCAAATGTAAAAACAAATCAAATGAACCATTCTGACTTATATAATAGAAAAATAGTTTTAGGTTAATTCTATAAGATCATATTAATATTATATTAAAAAGAGAACTATTCTTACTAAAATGGTTGAAAACCTGTGTGTGTGGCTGGCACCATGGTATTTGCCAAAATTAGCTCGTCACCTTTCTTTAAACAGCCTTGGTCTGTCCCATCTACCCTGCTCTCTCCCCATCCCTTGACTGGCCAAGCAGAAGCTTGACCTTTGGGTTTCTGAGTAGCTCTTCCTTCCGCAGGTGCCCCTCAGCCCGGAAGGCCACCCTCACCTTTGACTCTTTGCTGTAGTTTTGCCTTTTTGACACCTACCTTACTGCACTGGTTAAGACATAAACCAAGGTCCCTGAAGTCGCCCCCCAAACGCCTCGTTGCACTCATCTGAGTCCTTGTCTGTCTCCTGGAAATGGTGCACCCCACCAGGACAGGACCTCCTCCTTGCTTCATTGCACCTCAAGGAACCCAAAGAATGCTTAGCAAATTTCAAGCACTAAGAATCTATCGTGTGCTGAGGGTAACAACAATTTCCAATCAAATAATGCAACATATGATTAATTTCGGAAGCCAATTGTATTTAACCTCTGGGGGACTTTGTGATTACTTTAGTCTCTATTAGAAGACACTTAGGGTGTGAGAAAGCTCTAGCTAGCTCTGCCTCTCCTGATTGTTCCTCCCCTTACCTCTGCATAACAATGGGTTGCTGCATAAACACTGTGTGCTTGTACTTAGGGCAATTGTCTAATTCTTTTGAAGTCGTTCTAATTTACCAAGGAGAGGTGAAATGTTGCAACATCTAATCATTCCTATATTATAAGCTAACATGTTCACAGACACACAGAAGAATATGCCGCTGGAGGTGCTTTTATGTGACACAGTATGGCTCATCTTACCAAGGCAACACTGACGTAAACTGTGTCTAAATAATAGATGGATATATTTATCAAAACAGTAACTAGCCAATTAACGCTCTCAGATACCGACCTGACCTGTTTTTTCTCTATCTCCTTTGATTTCTTTTTTTAATTCCTTTTTTCTAACTACTTTTTTTTCCCCATGTGCAATTGAGTGATTTGGATTTTTTCTTCATGATCTCAGTTCTTTTTTAAAGAAAGCGGGTTTTTATTTATATACAAAATTGACCTAACTTTATTTCTCTATTTAAAATGAAGTCTAACTATTTACACAAAATAAAGCTAACACAGGATTTTGGGACATTTGTGCCTCAGTGAGATCAGCTAAGGGAGTTGTCTGGTCCTAATTAATAAAACCCAGTGACTGCAGCAGACTTCCATCTAGCATTTATTTTTCCTATTCATTCTCATTAATTTGCATTTTACTTAATGAGCATCATGAATCTTTTAATAGTAGTTATACTGTACTGTCCTATTTCTATTTTTTAAGCTAGGCTTCTAATATTTGAAATTGGAAGGAAATATTTATCCAGTTTCTTCTCACTTTATAAATACTGTATCTGTCTTGGCCAAAAGATGGTTACCACCTGTTCTACCTATAGGAAGCCAAAAATACCATCTCCAACCAATGATTAACAGTCATAAGCAGAAGGAAGCGAAGATTGGGATTTTGGACAGTCATATTTTGCTCAGAATAAGCAAGTAGTCTTCAATCAAGAATTCTTATCGAATTAATTAAACTTTAAAAATTTTACTACAACTATTTCAAAAATTCAAAAGAATAACTTTAGAATATAAAGGCTCAAGATTCCAATTTGTTATAACTGAAGTGAGGAGCTCTTGCCATGTCAGGGACATGTCTTCACTGTGATGCATGAACCTGCACCAGGTGTGTTAGAGAAGCCCCCGTGATAGGAGCTGAAATCTGGATAGCTATCAAGACTGCAGCAGCTGAAGCAGCATCAGCTTCTAAATGAAGTGCTCAGCCAAGATAGATATGGATTCCAACAAAACCAAAGCCTGAAGTTTCTGAAAACACCTTTCTAACCTTTGAAAGAAGTCAACAGCAATGATGAGACACCAATAAAGTCTTCAGAGTACTCAGGGCAGAGAGGGAAGTTCAGCCAAGAGGGTGAACAGAAAGATCCAGAAAAGTCAAGAAAAAAACAATATCAGATGGAAAGATCTAGGTGCAGTGTGACCTCATTACAGGAAGTGGGTGTGTTTCCATGTTGAGGTTCTTGTCTGAAGCTTTCCTAGTGGGTTACCTAACTACCCAGCTAGCATTGAGACCACATTGCAGCTGCAGGACGCTGTCTGCTTCCCAGCTTCTCTCTGAGTGAATTTTCTCACAGGTTAGAAGACTGAATTCTCCTGCTTCCTCTCTCTTTGACCTTGAGCCTGCAGGGCAGACAGACAGAAGCACACTTAGGATTAAACACCACAGCTGCTTGAGCAAGCATTTGCATATGTATTAATAGAGGAAAAAACCCACAACAATTAAATTATATACAGAGACATTCTGCATACTAAAGAACATATGCAAATGGGCCAGGAAGAGTGCGGCCAACATTCGCTCTAACTTTTCCAAGCCCATATGGGATCCAGTCAGAGCCCAGCAGCTTTCAAGCATCCTTAAAGGAAGAACCTGTTAGGGTGTGCTTCTGGAATTATTACCACCCCCAGGGTTCCCAGAGGATGCTCCATATTTGGACAGCGAGAATAGTGCTTTCAAAGTGGGTAAGATGCTAACAAAAATATCCGCACAACGCTTCTCCAGGACCCGTTTTTATTGTGACCGAGTAAACATGTGGCAAATTTCAATATTATAGTTGAATCTCTACCATGGCTGATTATAAGATAATAGGGCTGTTATTCTGGGCCAGGGTTCTGATAACAAGTCTGCACTAGTGCCTTGGTAATCAGAACATGTTTGGGTAACTCCAATGTTTTTGGGTTTCTAGACTCTGCAAGGATGGCTATGCTCAAAGACAATGTTAGATATCATTCCAAAAATAATACCAATTTGTTGTAATTTTAAAAGCTTGCATTTTTTATTTTACCAAGAAAAAGAAGTACTTAATGTTTGAATTTTGACTATAAGTAAGGAGAGCAAACAATGAACATGTTTATCTTAGAAATGTGTTATTTAGCAAAACTGGCAGTTTAGTTTATACCTCTAGTATTCTTTAAAGTAGTCAAGGAATATTTATGAACTCAAATACAACCTTGGATGTAGGGGTTTATAAAGATCACAAAGACCACAGGGAATGGAAAGACTTATCCAAATCAAGACAGAGAGTCGACAACTGCCACGTGGTTTGGGTTGGAATCACAGACCTGTTGACTGTGATGAATTATTCCCGTGGCTGCCGACAAGTGCATATTTGGGATATACAGGCTGTATCCAAGCCCTGGAAAGAGCCTCCTCAATTCTTGATAGTTAAGGCAGAAAAATAGGGCCCCTCCATCCGATCATTTGAAGGGAAGAAACATGAGGTAGAATTACTGTGTGGCCATACCGAGGAGCCATTTGTAGACCAATGTTGTAAGAGGTGCATTCTCCTTACTGTAACTTAATGACTCTGACTGTGTCACCTGGACACCTTTGTCTCATGTCAAGATTGCTCATGACTAAAGCCCGTCTTTGGGCAGGCCATCAGACGTCTCTGTACTTGCCCTGTCTTTAAGATGTGGGTACGAATGATAGCTCCTTGTGTGGGCTAAGTGAGAGAATACACTGAGAGTGACAGAGGCTGTCATTATCTTTCGTCATGGACTATATCATAGACAAGTTCCAATGGCAGTTATTGTTAGCTTTATTAACTGCTATTAAAATTATATTTATTGTTTAAATGGGCATTGACAATTAGGGTGCAAGAGATTTTTCTTATATAAATATACATCAATAAAACTGATGCAAAATGCACTACTATATTCTCCTGTGTGCTTTAACATAGAAGTACCTTGAGAGGCTCTAGAGGAGGTCTGGAGAGATGCTGGGGGGTAAGAGGGCTTGCTGCTTAAGTAGAGGACTGAAGTTTGGTTTCCAGCACCTACATCTGGTGGCTTCCAAATACCTGTCATTCTAGCTTCAGGAAATCCACTGTCCTTTTCTGGATTTGTAGGCATCTATACTCATATGCACATACCCGCGCACAGATACACATCCACATATATAAATATGAAAATCTTAGAAGAATGGAAAAGAATCCACGAGAGGCAGTACACTCGTTTATCTAAAACAGAAACATCTTGGAGTGTAGTTCCCCACACTTAGGTATTGTACAATTTTTGTTTCATTATTCATATCTACGAAATGGTAATAATAAAGCCTCCAGCCATTTCTTGTGTTTCCATGGGTGTAATGAAAATGAATTGCTCTGCGCATTGCCCCCAACTGTTTTTAAATAAATATCTTATAAAACCTAAAATAAATCATTGTTACATGGGCCTTTTAATGTGATATTTAAATTTTAAATAACATAAAAATGTTTTCTGGAATTACAATTTGATACTTACTCACATGCTGCACGCATTATTAGAATATTCTCTTCACCTGTCCTACCTGGTACCCCTTTTTCTCTGTTGTCTGCAACAAAAATTATCTCTCAATCTTTGTAAACTTTAGTTTTTATTAGTTTCTTTGAATAAATGGTTTTATTTCACTCTTGAATGCAAACGTGAATGATGTTTATAGAACCATATGTCTTAGAGATTTTAGTTTTCAGAGCTCTGAATGGTTTCTAAGTTGAGGACCTCAGAGTCAAGAGGAATCAGGCACAGATCCTGTGGGTCTCAGAGAAGCACGAAAGGGAAGAAATGGAAGTTTAAGAGAAGAACAGAGTTTGGAGAAAGACAGGACCTTCCTTTCTGGTATATGGATGATAGATAGACATCCATATAGACAGACATGATTTGCTAGATGGATGATGGATTGATAGATTAAAGATACACAGATAATTATATGTATAGATAGATGATTAGGTAGATAGTAAATAGATTATTAGATAGATGATAACTCAATGTATAGATACATGGATGCCCAGATAAATAGAAAATTACATGAATGGATGGATAGATGGTTAGATAGAGGGATGGGTGGTTGGATGGATGGATGGATAGATAGATAGATAGATAGATAGATAGATAGATAGATAGATAGATAGATAGATATAGATAGATAGATATAGATAGATAGCAGGCAGAGAGATGATGGATTGATGAATGATGTGTATGGATGGATTAGTGAAACTCCTCATTGGTGAATAGTCATTTTCCACCTCTCACTATTACACACACACACACACACACACACACACACACACACACAGTATTATCTCTTTTCTATTGTGTGTTAGCATTGGTGGCTTAATATAGCTTGAAAGAAAGATTCTTCTGTTTAGTAGTCTCAAAGCTCCATCTATCCCTAGTTTCTAGTTTGAAAGACAAAGCAATGGAGATTATCAAGTAATGACCAGGCTAAACCAGTGAGACTAACATCCTTCATCCCAAAAGTCAAGCCTAACATTCTCAAGCTTTGTTAAAATAACTTAAAAAAGAAACAAGTACCCTGTCTCATGTTTTAATTGTACTGGCTTAAGTGAGAAACTGCTAAATTAGCACTTGGACCATTGAATGAAGAAAGGCTGAGTCAAGCAGAGACTAGCATTTGCATGTCTGTCACAGTGATGGCCCTCTGAGCAGCTTCCCTCTCTCCAGGCCCTGGGAGTTAATTGTTTTGTGAGAAACCCTAGGAAGATCAAGGGGTTTAGAAAACAAAAGCAAAGGACTGTGCTGGCTCCTATCTGTTTGTATTTAGAGGGTTCAGAGTCGGTTTGTTTACATCCTGCATCTTGTTGATATTCTGTTTGCTTCTCAGAAAGAGAGAGTACTCAAGAATGATTACATAATCATGCAGATAGGGGCTTGCAGTGGTGAATGAGCCCTTAGAACAGAAGGACCAAGAGAAAAACCCACATCACGATGGTGAAGTGTATTTGTTTGGCAAGTTTCTTGAGAAGACTTGAAAATAGAACTCTGTTGGATTCTTCCAGGGGGAAAAATTTAAGCCCAGAACATTTTTGGCTGTTTCTGGTGGAACTTTCTTAATAGTATCTGATAGAGCAAGCGTGTGGCCAGAAGTAGGTGGGGCGTTAGAGTCAGACAAACAAGGGCGTGGCCAGAAGTGGGTGGGGTGTTAGAGTCAGACAAACAAGGGTGTGGCCAAAGGTGGGTGGGGAGTGGATGGAACCCAGTCTTTCACTTTTTTTGCCCTTGACCTGTCTCTGAAGGACATGCTCAGTCCCCAACCTTGATCTACCTTGGATGAACAGCAGGAAGGAAGGAACAGGACAAAATCAAAGTACATCTGCAGTAACCTGTGACAGTGAGCATGGGATTGGTCAAATAAGGCTTCAGAATGAAAATCTGGGCACTCTTGCTTTCTCCATTAGCAGACTTAGTCAATGGTCAATTTTAGAGTAAAGCCTGGAATAATGCAAATTGATTTCTTTTTAGGATAAGACAAAATTATGAACAATGTCTCACCCCAAGTCTATACTAGTTATTTAAGACAAGAGACATTCCTGCAAGAAGCAATGACAGTTATTCATTGTAATGTAGATTGGCTTCCGGTTCTTCCATTAGAACAATTTACTCATGGCTGTAAATGCAAAATTTGGATGCTATGTATTTTAATACTAGGGATCAGGTATTAACTTTTTCAGGGGAACATTTGTTATTGCTAGTCAGCTATTTGGGGACAATAGACCTCATTTGAAGGTCAGAACTGGTTCCTACCCACATCTCATACAGTCAGAAGGACATTTTGGGCTATTTTTTCTTAGTACTTTTCTTCTTGAAATGGTTTCATTTATAGTGTTATGTGAGTGCTCAGAATGTTGTAGAATATTTGAGTTACTGCACATTGAGCTATAGCACTAAGCCTATTCTCTACCTTGTAGTCTCTGAAGTTTGAGATCTGTGCTTTAGCATCTTTGATATGACTTATTTTCACCTGATTTCATTTCTTTGGTTTTTAAATTAATCTTTAACAATTAGAAATAACATATATGGGGCTGGAGAAATGACATGGTGGATAAAGTGCTTCTTGTGAGATCTTAGTTGACAACCCAGAAAACAGGTGTGGGCAATTGCACTCTTGTAAACCCAGAGCTGGGCAGGGGCAGAGAAGGAAAGACTGGGAGTTACTGGAACTTTCTAGCTGCCAACATAACTCCAGGATTACACAATGACCTTGTCCAAGAGCATCAAGGGAGGGTGTTAGAGGAGGGCATTCTGTCCCCCATCTAGATCCTCTGTGGGTTTTTATATGCACACACACACACAAACACACATTTACACATGCAGTACACACACATACAGAGAGAGAGAAGAGAGAGAAATACCAGAATGAAATCATTTGAACAATGTAAAAGATAAACCACTACAGAAATCAAAGCCCCAAATGTTTCTTCATTTGCCCAGAACCTGTGGTAATCATGGGCCTCTGTGGTAAGGGTGTTGTGAAGGGAAATGAGATAATGCCTACTGTATACTTAGCTTCATCAGCTTCTGCCCCCTCTGTGTTCCCTTCCACGAATGCTTCGCTTTAACAGGGCTGCCATCTTTGGAGAAGCCAACGTTCCCGGTGGAAGGCAAAGCCTGTGTGTGGTGGGAAAGTCCTATCTGATGACAGTGCAGGGTTCAATAGCGAGAATGAAGGACAGACAAAGCATCATAAGGCGGTCTCTTCCTAACTCCCAATCACCCCTTTAATTTCTGCTTTTGGTTCATTTTATTTTAAGGCTTTGAGGGTGATCAAAAACCCGAATGACCTTTAAGAATATTCTGAGTTTCATATCCATGAATGAAGCTATGTTAGATATGTTGTGTTGGCAAAATCATGGCATATTTAGCTTTTCTTGTCGTACCTCCCATGTACCTAATGTCTCTGTATTCATTCACATTGTACCACAGTTAAACTCTCTCTCCTTTTAAAGGCCGAAAAGTATTCTTTTTCAAGGGTTATCCTGTTTGTTAATCCATTCATTCATTTCATTCCCTGGTAGACATATGAATTGTTGCTATCGTTGGCTTCATAACTTATTCTTCTAGGTGTCTCTTTGGAATCTTTATTTCCTTTAGATAGATATGTGCTCAGAAGAAGAACTCCACTGGTTGTCATGGCTTTGATTTTTTTAATTTATTCATTTTTTGAGTGACTTTGACATCATGGTGGGGAGGCAGCCTCACATTCTGCTTTCTCTTCTCATTTCCCTGTTTATCTTTTACTCTGGTTGTTGTATCTTCTTTGGAAAGTTTTTAATTGGATGTCTGAAAATGACTGACTAGTTTTTATACTTTTTCTCAATATGTTTCTCAAAATCAATAATGTTTCTCAAAAATGAATAACTTCTGATTCCGATTTTTGGCCAGGACATTTGAGTTGTAGTGGCCACTAGATTTGTTGGTTGGGTCAGTTTTCTGAGTCAGGAGAGGAGATGAGTTAATAGAGAGACTATTCACCAGGTAGGATTATGGTACATCTTTAAGATGTAAGAAACCACTCAGTACAGTAAAACATCAATTATTAAACTTTGCTCTTGGAAATATATTAATGTCGCTATTTGTAAAAAAGCTAACATATTTCATTATGATAACTTTCTGTGCCTTGAGTGTGTGTTTCTAACCCTGCTACTGTTTGGTTTGGGATGTTCTTTTGTAATGATCTGAACGTACCGAAGGCAGATAGATGTAACTAGCTCAGCAGCTTTGCAGGTCTACTTGCCAGTGACTAAGCAAAAGAGGGAAGGATCGCTTGCGTGTCTGCACCTCTCACACACACCCCACGACTTCCGTGCACTAAAGGTTTTCCTCTGTGCCATTCTCGTAACTGTGAGGCAGTCACAAGCGGCTGCCTCCCGCTCTGCCAGGCTGATATTCACAGGGTTAGCCAATGCCCCCGCAAAATTTTGAGTGCAAGGAAGAGGGAGGGTTGAGAACAGTTCAGTGAGACATCTGTCTTCTGTTGATGGCTAGACAACCCACACCAGTGCTCACGTTGGAATTGTCTCTGATTTTCCCTCTGATGTATCCGATGACACCAGCAGTACTATATTTTTTTATTATCTGTTCGTAATTCCTGGTGATGATTTTACAGACCACACTGATGAGACTATCACAGGGTATTCTGGGGGCCTCTGTGAGTTCTTATTAATGTTTGTAGAAACGTTACCTACTGCAAAGTGCGGAACCCGCGGTAGATGAGAAGACGCGGATCCCTGCAGTGTGGAAATGTGCTCCATTACTCCAGAGGAAATGCTACTGGAGAAACACATTTGCTAATCTGTATTTGTCTGCATGCTTGGTCCCTTTTGCTTCCATGTGGCTGAAATCTGGGGTTGGTGCAGAGAGGGCTGGTGGCAGCTCAGTGTCCATGAACAGGGTCAGAGGAGAGGTTCCCAATCAAAAAAGAGAAATATTGAATTAAAAAAAAAGCTAATTTGTCACTTCAGTCATTGAGTATGAACTGAATAGACTTCTAACCCTTAAAATCCCCTTTTTCCCTCTTTTTATTGCCTGGAATCTTAAAAGCTTTATCATTTGCAGTCATAAAATGAAAATATACACCAAACCCTCAAAGGGTAAGTATGAAATTAAATTATATTTAGGCAGCTGTAACCTTTTAAAACGATCGGATTCCAGTTAATGTATTTCTTCCTGTTCCGAGTGCTGCCATGGTGTTTGATGGTGGGAGGCAGTCCAAAGGGCATTGGGAGATAATAAATTCACTGTAAATTTCACCCCAAGGCATGTCTCCATACACCAAGGCCTCCATTTAGCAAGGCTGACCTAAAACTCTTGTCACATCCAAAGGTCATTTAGGTTGGAGTTGGTGTGTCCCATCTATCTTTCCTTAATGTAAAGAGTGACACTTGCGGCAAGACAGAACTCAGAAACAGTCATCAGAATATGGACAAGAAGGCAGCTCTGGATGGGGAGGGGGAGCATGAGGGAGGACAGAGCTCTGCTCTGCAGACTGGCGGCTGCCTTGCTGCTGGCTCGTAACATCAGGGAAGAGTTCACCTAACAGTGGCCTTCCTGGCCTGTATTTCAGAGCAACCCGTAGTACATAGACAGACGAGACAGATCTCCAGCCTCCTTTCCTCTCTTCTTAAGTCCTCGCTGTGTGTGAATCAGACCAACAGTTTGTCCTTTTGTTCCTGGCTTATGTCACTTAGCACATGGTGTGTTATAGTTTCCAACTTCATGTTACCACCTGCATCTCCCAATGATCCATTTGTGGTGTGTGTGTGTGTGTGTGTGTGTGTGTGTGTGTGTGTGTGTGTGTGTGTGTGTGATGCTTACACTGAGCTATGGCTGTAGTCCTTCAACTTTAGTGTTTTCAAAAGTAGCATGGGTTAACAAATGCTAAGACTTAGAGACTCATAGGAGTTCCCAGTCACTGGCCAGAAGCGATAAATGCTATCTAATAGGGAAATACCTGACAGTATTAAGTACAGATTATGGAAAGTTAAATCCTTGCAAGTCTTTCTGAAGATGAATATTAAAAATCTTCTCCTGATAACATAGACTGCTGTTCTCCAATGTACCCAAGGGTCAGGGACAGTGCCTGACACAGAAAGGGCACCCAGTACATGTCTGCTGGAGGCAGACTACGTGAGGTGGGAGTGCGGGAATTAGAATCATTGATTATTCCTCTGGGTGGGCTTGATATGAGGAGAAGTGTGATGAGGGCCACGGAAGGACTTGTCAGGATTGGAAAAGAGTGAAAATCGAAATACAAAGGACGCAGGGCTCTGTTGTCATTGCGCTTCTTCTAATTAGTTTAAGTTCTTCCTCTGAGTAATGCGGATGGCTCGTTGTGGCTACAACAGTTTTCAAGAGTTCTCAGAAAGTTAGGGTTTGTAAGCAGGACTGGAAATGGGGACTGTGGGTTCATTCATGAGATTAAATTATTAGTGGGAATCATACATGGAGACCAGGGCTTTAACTGAACAGGAGACTGAAAAACATATGCACAGATGATCATACGGTTGGTGTGGGATCAATGTTAAATCAGATAGATAGATAGATAGATAGATAGATAGATAGATAGATAGATAGATAGATAGATAGATGATAGACAGATAGACAGACAGGTAGATAAATCGAACAGTGATAATTTAAATGCCAAACGAGTTAATAGTCGGTTGTTGGAGCTGAGGCAAAACTTTTGGTATTTCTTCTCCCATTGCCCTCAGGCTGGTCTTGTAGAACAAGACTGTAATCCCTTCCTCCCCTTGATCACTGGATGGAGCTGTGGACTCTGTGTGGCAACTCCTTCCCTGCAGCTCAGGCTCCCCGCATCCCGCCCCGAAACTTGACAGGCCTTTTCCTACCACCAGTGTGTTCTGCCCATACATATAGTTTATCAGTGTGCAAAGCTGCTTCCCATCCATGCCCTGGGTCAGGGAGAGGCCCAGTCTGCTGCCCCATAACATCACTCTCTGCTGTATATCCTCCTGAAGGTTCTACCATGAGGCACTTACATGTTTCCAGTGTTACATATTTTTTGTGATTATTTTATTAATGACGTTCTTGTTCCACCTAAGAGTTCTGAGACCTACAGGTTGAAAAGCGTGGTGCTTTCTGAATCATTCCAATGATTAAGGAAAGACAATAATAGACTTTTGTAGTTTCCCTTACATTTCTTACATTTCACTAGAGAATATTTGAGACATTTATTTTTAAATTAGAAAGTGAAAAAGAAAAATAAACTAAAGCATTTTTACTGGCAGTAGCCATGAGGAAAAAGGCAGATGAAGGACGCTGGGGAAGTTTCTCTTGGGTGTGTTTCCCTTCTTCCCTGCCCTGTGTCCTCAATACCGAGGTTATCACCAGCGCGGCCTCTCCTCCTCTGAACCCGTCTCTGTTATCCTCTCCTGCTCTAACGTCTCCTCTCAGGGCACATGGACCCCACCACTGCGTCTGAGTGACAACGACCGTGGCTCAGAATACACAATGAATTAGACAGACGCTCTCTAAAAATGAAAAGGGATTTAACCTCCACACCGTCTCTTTCCCGACCCCGCACAATGCATTTCACGTAACATCTGTGCCTCTGTGTCTTCCGCAGTGAGATACGAATTCCAACTTTCTAAATTTGTTGAGGAAATTCAAAGGATGCCGCTTGGACATGCCGCAGGGGACGGTTAGCTGTTCTGATAGTGATCACTGCCGTTCATCCTTCTGTGTCGACATGCAGTCTGAAATATACACTTCTCAGAGGGCATATGCAAAGAGCCAGCACTAACATTAATAAGCAATATTTTCTCTTACATCAGAGTTTCTAGGAAGGGAGAAGGGAAAGAAGCAGTGAATGGCAATCCCTAGTAGGAAACTTTTCTATTTTCATTTTAAAGATAAATGCCAGGCATGTCGTCTCTTTATGCTAGAAAAGAAAGCAAGCCGCAGCTGAAGAGATGTCGTAGGTGCAGGTGCGCCTCCTCAGAGTCAGGGTCCTCCCAGCCCTGCCTGAAGCAGTTTCTCAATCTCTCCAGCTGCCACTCACTGCTCCGAGCTTACCCACAGAGCCCCCTGGCTCCTGGGGGAGTGCTGACAAACTTAGAACTTTTTTTGTGATTATTTCGTTGACCATATGCCATTGGCCCTCAGGTAGGGATCCCCACCTTGGCCCCTCACCACAGAGGGAAATGTGCCCCTCATGTGCGGGAGCATGTCCCCAAACGCCCTCTGCCTTGGCTGCTCACTGCCTTGGCAGCTTCGCTTTTTTCCCCTGGTTATTTTACTGATGACGTTTTTGTGCCTTGTCAGATTTATGGACTAAGGACTTGGGGTGCGGTGGGGGGGCTGTGTATTGAGTCACTCAAATGAGTAAGCGCATGAATGATGAAGACAATGAAACAGGGCTGGAGAGAGCATGCAGCGAGCATGCAGTGAGCATGCAGGAGGTGTCAGCATTTACTGCTCTCTGAGGACCCGACGTTGGTTTCCATCACTCATGTGGCAGCTGACAGCCACATGCAACTCCAGCTCCAGGGAACACAATACCTCCTGGCCTCCCTGGAGACCAGAACTCATGTGCACATTTCCATACAGAGAAACATTCATATATATATGTAATTAAAATTAAAAATTAAGGAAGCAGTCAAGAATATATACCATGTCAGAATTTTCCCAGAGAAACTTTTGCATCGAATTTGCTGAGGTAATAATGTCCCCTAACGGAAACCCAGTGAATGCAAGGATAACTCATGTATCGGTATCTCAAGTTGTTGAGCACTTGGGGGAACTGCAGAAGTGGTGTGACCCTTGTACCCCACACAGGACAGAAAGAATTGTTGCAGTGATCCCAGAAGTAGCAAAACTTACTGTAAGGGGTCAGAGTCATGCTTCTTACAACTCTTGTCTCTCTGTGTGTGCCCCAGCAGTCCTGCATGTGTGCCCCAGCAGTCCTGCATGTGTGCCCCAGCAGTCGTGCATGCATGCCCCAGCAGTCGTGCATGTGTGCTCCAGGACTACAGCATGTATGCTCCAGCAGTCCTGCATGCATGCCCCAGCAGTCCTGCATGTGTGTTCCAGCAGTCCTGCATGTGTGCTCCAGCAGTCCTGCATGTGTGCTCCAGGACTACAGCATGTGTGCTTCAGCAGTCCTGCATGTGTGCTCCAGGACTACAGCATGTATGCTCCAGCAGTCCTGCATGCGTGTTCCAGCAGTTCTGCATTAGTGTTCCAGCATGCAGCCAGAACACATTCTAAAAGTGTGTTCTCATGTTATATAAAATAATATACAGTCTGGTTTGATATAAAAGGCCACTGATGTTCTTACATTTTGTTGGAATGGCATGTCTGTCATTTGATATCTGCCACCCGCCCACCATCTGCTGGGAAAAATGAGCGATGGTCATGAACTTGGCCGCACAGAAGCATTGTGTCCAGTCTGTCTGATAATCCCCCGCTTTCTTATATCAAATTATGAATATCTGAAAGCCACAGATTATTTTCCTCCAGTGAGAAAGTCTTTTTCTCTTAATTTTTTTTGTGTTGCTTTAAGAAGAATTTCAGTGGCATTTCCCACAAAATTAAACTAATTAAAGATGAAGTACCATCAGTGATATATAGAGACACGAAGAGCCCCTGGCCAGCATCCTTCCTACCTTGCCAAATGGAGATGTATTTACTGGTCTGTGACCTCGGGAATGGAGGCAGAACTCTTGTTCTCAGTCAGCAGCGAGCAGAAGTCTGGAGCAGCAGAAAAAGGGTCAGTTGGATAGGTCGTGCATCATACGGGGAGGCAGATGTTAGAACATATTGTAATGGGCTGTGTGCGGATCGTGAAGGTGGCTCGTGGCGTAGAGCACCAGGAAGGGAGGGGACGCGCAAAGATCGGGTGGCATTTCCTAGTGCGACTCTTACAGAAGTTTATCTAGTTCCTTAAGGAACGGTTTCAATTATAAAAGTCAAAATGAGTTTTCTCCTAGCTGTTTGAGATTTATTAGTGTGTGATAAGATGAAGAACGCAGCCCTTAAAGGGACCGCACCTCTGAGGCAGTAGTTTATCAGCTCCTCGCCTGCAGCGAGAGCGAGCGAGAGGGAGTCCGATGGCTTGCGGAAGTCCAGAGGCATCTTTAGCAGGATGCCGTTTGCAGACCCACGCAACAGTCCACCCTTCCTCGGTGCCTCCCTATTCCACCCAGCTCTCACAGCTCATAAAACCGAATAGAATAACAACATTTGGATATGTATCGCTAACATTTAGTGAGGGAGCTTTATATAAATAATATGACTTACGGCTTTTATTCGTGAATTCACAAGCATCATTTTTTCTTATGTTCGGGGTACGGTTTCACCGGGCAGATCTATTCGCCTCAGCCTGTTTGGTGCCAACACATCCAGGTTCATAGAAACTTCTTAATATAAAACCACACTATAGGCAGATAGGACCTCTGCGGCAGCTCAGCTTTTACAAGACATTGCCAGCCAGGTGTGGTGGGTTTTTTTTTGTTTGTTTGTTTATTTGTTTGTTTTGTTTTAGGAGTGAGTCATGATAATATGTTTTCCTTTTTGAATCATAAGAAGCAAGCTTCTCCCTTCAGACATACAGAGCCGTGGCTCACCTGCTGCTGAGGGAAGGTTATCTCCATTGAGAACTTGGTACCCTCTCTCTCCCTGATGGCTTGATCTGCTAACAACCTGGCCTCCTGTCTGGTCCGTTCACCTGATCTGGTTCCTGCCTTGCATGACCTGATGCTAAATTTTTACTCCAGCATCCCTAGTGGCACCGTATCACCACAATGGCTACATCCTACATCCCTCCACTCCATGGAGAAGTCTCCTATACGTCCTGACCTTGCCATTTCAGCTCAACATTTCTCCCGTCTACCATTTTCCCTAGGAACTGTGTCACAGTTCAAAAGATCCCATGTCCCCCATGTCTACATTCCGAGTTCCTCCTTAGAAACTTTAGTTCCTCTGATGCTTACTGTATCATATGATATAGATTAGAAGGAATATTTTATTATTCTACGGCCACACTATGTATGATTTTTCAATGATAGCCATGCCCTTCTCTGATACTAGACTCTTAGACCATTTCTATAGCACTTTTTCTCTTTAAAAGTCCAACATATAAAGCTTTCTTTTAACTCAACAACGTGATAGCCCAATCTTTTCCAAAAGGAAAAGATTTCAATATGTAATTTTTCCATAGAAAACAAGAGAGTGCCAGGCAATGACCCTTGCTAGAATAATTATCCTTAGGAAGATAGGCAAGGATCTGGAGAGACGGCTCAGCCACTAAGAGTACTGGCTGCTCTTCCAGAGGATTTGAGTCCAGGCCCACAACTACTTGTATCTCCAGTTCCGTGATATTAAACACCCACTCTGGCCTTGAGGGGATAACACATATGTGATGCTTGTACATACATGCAGGCAAGCACTAGTACATGTAAACAGAAAAAGTAATACAGTTTTAAAAACACAGCAAATGCTAAGTCTCGATGAAAATGTAGGGTAACTGAAAAATTCAGACATTGCAAAAGGGCCGCAAAGGCGCTCAGCCCCTGTGGAAAAGAAATGGCTTTCAAAGTAAACATGGACTTGTGTGACTCATGTTCATATGACTAAGCAAATCCACTGTTAGAAACCGGGTAGCCCAGAGTAATAAAAACACACAAAGGCTGGCACTGGAATGTCCACGGCAGGATTATTCATAACAGCCTAAAAATAGGAAACAGAACTCCAAGTGTCCATCGAGTGGCTGAGTGGACAAACATGGTGTACTGTGATTTATCAAGCGGAAGAATCGGCTCAGCCGGGCCGACACTCATCAAGCGGGCAGAGGCGCCAAAGGCACAGTGCTAAGTGAAAGAAGCCAAACCTCTCTATCTTGTTTCTTCTGACTGTAGAAGTGGTTGACTCCACGCTGGCCTAGCTCAAGGGATGTATTCTGCTGCATATAGAGCCATGTTCAGGGTTTATTTACATATCCTGATGAATCAGGGGAAGTGTAAACCAGTGGGTTTGTGTGTGGGGGGGGGAGGGGGTGGGAAGGCTGCTGACTTCACTGTGCTCGCCACGGGTAGTGGGCTGAGGAGGCTTATAGATTGTCAGATCCTGGCTCTCTCAAGTCAGGCCCTGTCAGTAAAGGTGTGCAGCCATTCTGACCAGGAGCCTCCCGTCTTCTACAGAAAGATTCTGAGGACAAGAAGAGAAGGGTCCAGGTAGCCCCACACCAGGGTGTTGAACCTTGATTCTCAACTTGACTGGATAGAGAGATGTCTAGGGGGTTAATAAACCATGTGTTGCTGTGTCCAGGGATCGTTTCCAGAGATAATAGATCATAGCTATACCAATGGATCAGTTTCTTGATAGGAGGCAAAATGACAGCCTTCTTGAGAAGTGGTGAATGAGGAGGGTCCTACTCTGAGGAAATGGTTCCCGGTGGCGGCCAAGGCAGGAGAGCTGTCTCTGGCCCTGGACCTCTACCTGTGTTTTCCCTCACTTCCTGTTTCCTGTTCCCCTTTGTGTGTCCCCTGCTCTGATGCTCGGCCCCTTTGTGAGCTGAGCAGTCATGCCCTAAACCTTCTGAAACCACAACTCATAGTAAATCCATCTCCCCCAGGTTGATTATGTCAGACTTTATTTATTATTTATTTTACCCTTAGTGACAATGAAGATAATTAGCACAGGGTATTTTAATATGGAGTGACAAGGATAGCAATAATCTGGTGTGTGTTAAGATATATACAAGTAAATTTGCCATGATACACATTGACCTTGGCGCATCATCGTCACCAGTGTCCCCCACAAAGCTTGTTCAAATCCCCAAATTAAAGCTCCCCACTGAAGGAGCTGCTCACACCCCTCCCTCCCTCCCTGACCCTGGACACTTCCATCCATCTTTGTATTGATAACTTAGCTCTTTCCCAGCCCTTTGTGTGAGCGGCACCACACAGCCTCTCTTCCGTTTCCTTTGCTGTACTTCCTCGGCAAAGCCCAGCTCCTCAAGGTTCAGAGGCACCATCACCTGCTGAGTAATATCCCCTTCCTTAGCTTTCCCCCACTTGCCGGGCGGTGGTGGCGCAGGCCTTTAATCCCAGCACTTGGGAGGCAGAGGCAGGCGGATCTCTGTGAGTTCGAGACCAGCTTGGTCTACAAGAGCTAGTTCCAGGACAGGCTCCAAAACCACAGAGAAACCCTGTCTCAAAAAAACCAAAAAAAA
>NW_026067905.1:47927-120427 GCF_014885135.2 Alexandromys fortis
AAAAAAAAAAAAAAAAAAAAAAAAAAAAAAAAAAAAAAAAAAAAAAAACATTTACCCATGAGAAGATTTGGGGTCATTTCCACCTTGGACTATTGAGACCAACTCTGTTTATAATATGGTTTTAGATGTGTGATTTATTTTATAAAATCCCATTTTCAGGTATTTTTCATAAACAACTAAGGACTTCCAAGTCACTCACTAACTTTGCTTTCTGTGCCAGGGAGTAGATACAGTTTCGACACTGGGAAAGGTCATTTAATATTCTTATCATCAAAGTGCAAGCTTCCCACTTCCTCCCACCATTACCAGCCCTGTGGTGCTCTTTGAGTCTCATCTCAAGATTTATCTATTAAATTATATGTTGGGGGGCACATGTATGAGGGGTGCCCTGATAGACCAGAAGTAGTCCAATCCCCACTTCTGGAACTATGGGTGACTGTGAGTCTCTTCCCATGGGTGCTAGGAATCAAACTCGGGTCCTCTTAAACAGCAGCCAGTGCTCTTGGTCTCTGAACTATTTCCCCACCTCTTAATTTGGGGGGGGGGCTGATGAAGGATCCCCAATGTGTGGGGGATTTGGTGTCTCTTGTCCTCTTGAGTTCGCCAGGAAGGGAGAGTAGAACATAGGTTATTAGCCAGTCTGTAGGGCGCATACATCATAAGTGTTCACTCCATGTGACTCTCTACTGGGACTCTGGCCGATGCTGTTGTACACGTAATGCACGTATTAAATAAGGTAATGCTGCCATTGTCAGGGGAAGCCCACGCCTCCATCCAAGCTGCACTGATAATTCTCCAAGGACACATGGCAAACAATGATGCAGGAAGCACATTCATCCCCATCGAAGCCTGCTGGCATGTTTTGAAAGATTTTTCTCTAGTACATTAGTTTCTCTTTAAATTCTACATTTAAGTTACATTAAGAAGCAGAAATTAAGCCATAAAGATAACGCTTCTGGACGCTTGAAATTGCTTTTGGTTTTTGTTTTTGTTCACCGTGCCGTTCCACATCCCTCCACTTAAGGGAAGGAAGGAAAGGAGAAGTGAAAATTTCCCTTCTAGATCACATTTCAGTTAGTGCATCTCTCCAGGTTTCCTTTACACTGGGTACGAATCCATTCAGAAACACGCATCACAGATAATACATGGAGACACTGTCATCTCTGTCCTGAGTATCTACCTTAGAAACGTTACCAGGTACAAGGTATGTGTGTATATATGCATGTGTCCACGAGTGCGCATGTGTGTGCATTAATTTAATCCGTGTTTATGTGTGTGTGTGTGTGTCTGCCCGTATGTCTTGACACTATTTTTTAAAAGAAATCAAAATTTCCCATTTCTGTGCACATATTTGACTTGGAAGACAGTGTCATAAACACTTTATTTCTATGTTAGTTTTGAAAATTTAAGTCTGTATGTTTGCTTATTTTTGATTTTTTGAGGAGTAGTAATTCATCTGGAGTGATGATTATGACTAATCATTGAGACCCACACAGGATGACAACTTTATCCTTGTACCTGCTTAACCCCTCAGGGAGAACAAAAGCAACCTCTTGCTCCCATCCGAATAAACAGGAAAATTTGAGAAATTCGCTTATATTCATGTTTAGCATACTTCTTTTATTCTCCTAAATACTGGTGTTTGGGGGAAAATATCACTCAGAGAACAGGATTCTGCTTTGAAAGACCATTGTGGGGGGCTTGGGCGATGGCTCAACACATCCTACTCCTACCGAGCTCCGGAACTGTATTCTCAGCTCCCGAGATAGGCAGCTTGCAACCAGCTGTGGCTCTGTCCATCTCCAGGGACTCTGAAGTCCTCTTCCATGGCTGTGGTACCGCACTCACACGCACATGCCCTTCCGCAACCACATGCATGCACACAGAGTTGATAAAATAAATGTATAAAAGCACTTATAATATTCAGAAAAGCTCACCATTTATTTCACAGTCACGGCAGAGTTCCCGAATGCCTTCCAGAGCTGATCTTTACAGATGGCATTTGAGAAGTCCACTCACGCGTGTTTCCTGTGCAGTATGATGTTGAATGTGGAGGAGACACGCACAGAGAAAGGAAAATGAAGGGAAGGTGGAGAACAGGCGCTTCACAGGGCCCCTCCTCATCCATGCCTGGAGGAGAGGAAGGTTGCTTAGAAGCATGCGCTAGTTTATGTGACTCCACCTTCATCCCCTATCCATGCCTGGAGAGAGGAAGGAGTTGCATCGAAGCACACACTAGCTTGTGCTGCCTGGTCTTGGGGAATGACTAAATGCAGGGTCCTCACTATCTCCTTTACCTCCATCCAGATTGCCTAGATGCATAACAGTGTGACTAAGGATGTACAAGAGACCCATGTTGGTTAAAAGGCAATGACGTCATTACACAGAACCCTTGCCTTTGGGTCTATGCAACTTGCATTTGCTATTCTGAGGTGGCGGTGGAGACAAAGGCATAGGCACTGCCTTTGTGGGGTTCACTAGTCACTGAATAGGTATGAGACATCAAATCCTGATAGTTATTTTTGTCAGACCCGAGTGTTTCAAATCCAGATACTCCAGATGGCAACTAGACACGAGGCTGTAGCCAATGGGAGAAGCTGTGTTGTGAGCAATTTGGGGAAAATATGCTATTAGGGAGAAGTGGCAAGAAGTTCCTGTCAAATGAGTATGATAATCCCGCTTAGAATTTAAATCGTTGTTATTTTCTTAGTGATGAGCACTAGCATGTCTGGCATGAACGTCCTCTTAAAAGGTTGTAAACACGTATTGTCTATAACCATGGGAGAAAAACCAGGTTGTCCAAAAACGTAGGACGCTCATCTTACCCAAAATACCAAGCTAATTAGTAGAGGTGAAAATATCTATCTGTCTTTATCACCCTCACCAAGTTCTGATCTAGCGCTGGATTGCTAGAATTTGGCAGGAAACTCAAACGCCCATAAGTGTACCTGTCAACCTACTGCTTGACCCTGCTTCTGTATACACAAGCCAGTAAGCATAACAAAATGGGGATTAGGTTTGGCTGGCCAGGGTGGATACAGTTCAGCTGTTGTGTGGCAAGGCCATCGCCTTCTTCACACCTTTTAAAGTGACTGGGGCTGGACCTGTGCTCAGGCCTAGCGTGTGTATAACCCTAGGTTCCAGTACTAATCCTGTAGGAAGAAAAGAAAGAAGAGGAAGAGGAAGAGAAAAAGGGGAAGAGGATGGAGGGAGAAAGATGACCGAAGGGGAGAGTGGGGGAGAAGGGAGAGCAGGGAGAGGGGGAGGGTGAAGTAAGATGAAGAGGAGGGGGAGAGAGTTTGCCCTTTCCAGGAAATCCCTGTGAGATGGACCCATCAGCATTTTGCTGTCACAATGCAGGATTATGAGATAGCTTCTCTGTCTGACTTGCCTTTTCAGAATGCAAGTGTAATAAACTTTGTCTCACCATGATTACTATACACAAACATATGACAATTGCATATTATATTATAAAAAGAAAGACTTAGGTAAGTTATGTTTTGTGCCCACTCTGCTATGACATGCGTATTATTTTCTCTTGTTAATTTTTACATTAGTGATGCCGGGTCAGCTTATTAGGCTTAGAGGTGTCACCTCCAAATTCTGATGGCCTCACAGCAGATCCACCAGCCTTGTCTTTGTTCTAGTTATTCTGCCTGGATTTTCAGGATAAATTCTCTTGCCTGTATTTTACGAGCGTCCACAGGAAGACTGAGCCTTTAAACCCGGTGCTGCTTGCTGAGGGTGTCCACTCAGTAGGTCACTGGCTTTGCTGTCCTTCTCTGTGCCTGCCATCCTCGGGGGTCTCCTTCCAATAGGGAGCACATTCCTGTCCTCCAACAGCTATTTAAACTACAGGGTTAGACTTTGGAGGTGACACCCACCTCTGCATTTTTCTTTCCAGCGTCGCAGGTGAAATGAGGTATAGGACAGTAATTTCTGTGAAGACAGCTACGCTCTTCTAACCATCAGAGACTGAGAGAGAGTAAACTTCCTGAGATGCTCAAGCTGGAGGCCTAATCTCACTTCTCTCACCTTGCTGGTTTAACAGGACTAAACTAGTGTTTTAACTTGAACTTTACAGACACACTTCACACTTTTTGTTTGTTTTGAATTTTTCTTTTCTCTCTCTTCTTTTTCTTTTGAGAGAGTTTCTCTGTATAGTGCTGGCTGTCCTGGAACTCATTCTGTAGTCCAGGCTGACCTCAAACTCAGAGATCGCCTGCCGCTGCCTCCCGAGTGCTGGGATTGAAGGTGAGCAATGACCTACTGACCCAGTCCACTCTTATCTTGAAACTAATGGTGGAAATTTTTAAAGCCCTTTTCAGGTTTCAACTCACAGATCATTAAGAAAATTTAGGATTAAACTATTAACTTCTTAATTTCAATTTATAGTCTGCCGATCTTTCTATCTTCCTCGCATCCACAGGTCCCGGTTTTTTTTTTGTTTTGTTTTGTTTTTTGTTTTTTGTTTTTTGTTTTTTTTTTTTTTTGCAAGTATGCCTTTTCCCCTTCCACACACACAGCTCCGTATTCTGTTTTAAGTTATCCCAAAGCTCCTACTTGTAATTCTTTCAACTCCTTCAAGGGCCATTGTTTCTTCTACCACAACTGTGGGGGAAGGGGATTTGAATATTCCTTCCTGCTGTAAGCCATCTGACTTTGGGCAACATTTTCAATTTAAATTCAAAAGCATGTCTTTGGATATTTGAACCCTGATAAACTCCAGTTCCTTTTGTAAAATGGTGAGAACAAATGCTGGTAGGAAGTGAGGGAAGGGTGTGAGCTTTTTTAATGTTGAGCATGTGACACCTCCAACCTTTGAATGCAATACAATGATTGCATCCTTTTACCTTTAAATATAGGTCCTGTAATTTTGTTTTTATTTTTTGAAAATTGTAAATGTACCTATAATGACCAATAATCATTGACTCACCTTTTAGGAATAATTGATCATGTTATTTAAATGTCTAACACCATTGCATAGATAGATAGATAGATAGATAGATAGATAGATAGATAGATAGACAGATAGATAGATAGATAGATGATAGATTAAAAAGTATAGTAATAAATCCTTTAAGGGTCAATACTAAATTTTAAATCACCGAGGTTTTTTGAACATTTTGGTGTTTACATACAGATGTCTAGATGTCCCATGTCACTTATATTAATTGGTAAAATCTCATTTTTATTGCATGCTGAAGCCAGAAATGTGTTTTCTGAAGACATGCCTCTCTAGTAGTAACAACTGATGTAATTCTTTTCAAGGACACAACAAGCAATGCTACACAAAAGTTACAGAATCTAGCATTGTTCTGTGGCTAGACTGAAAATGTGGGTGTTTTTCAAATTCACGGGTCTGTATATTCTACTAGGCATGTGTGTAATTTACTAAGCTGTGTCCTGAGGACACAGTTACACTATAAATAACCTCATAAACAGCTCAAAATGATGGCAGAAAAAAAATCAACTTTTCAAATCCTAGAAATAACGGACAAGTTTTCATCACCATCGGGAGGAATATATCAATTATGAATTCAAAGAAATAACCATAAACTCTCAAGTCTTTAGCTACAAAGCATATTATTATTTTACTCTTTATGTAACCTAAGACTTAGGGATGGAATCTTTTTCAGTGGTTGAAATCAGAAATGTTATTATTATTCCAACATAAAATTGTGATGGGTGATCAGTACTGATGATCGAAATACGGAAGAGCCTGTTTTCTCTCTGTGCATCTTCCTTCATGTGTAAATAAGCTGTAGCCTCTGTCACCAAGACAGCTTTTCTGCTGGCATTTGGGTCATAGGATGCAGAACTGCAGGTGATGCATGTGTATCTTTGTGGAATGCTGCAGTTGGCTTACAGCATGCCATTTACAGTGGGGTCCTACTTAGCAGAACGTGTCGTGTTCCAGGAACCATTTTCTGCTTTGCAAATGTCCTTTCGGGAGAACTATCATGAGGTCTTTTTCTCTGGTGGCCTCCATCCCTATTGTGTTCATCGCAGCAGCACTGGATTGCATAGAAGAGGCTCTCTGGGTCTCAAGACAAGCACAAAATAGGACACTGGGACATGTAGGACACATGCATGTTATCAAGACTTTCTAATCCAGACTGTCAAATTTCTTAAGGAATACTACAAGTCTAAAGTTCGTCTCTGTGTTTGATGTCCATGTTTGAATGTAAAGTGTTTCTTGAAGTTGAATACTTATCCTAAGATATCCTTATAAAAGTGAAATGTCCGTTTAAACTCTCTATTATTTGTTGGAGCAGTTTTTCTTTGTTGTTAATAAGAATTAGTGTGTGCTCCACAGAGGATTTTTTATAATTATTATTATTTTGAGATGTGTCTGTTTAGAGCATGAAGCGAATTAACTAGCAGGTATCCAGATAATTTTTATCAGTGTAGGTAGAATGACCACATATCATCCTCCCAGAGACCTCTCCTGCCTTCCTTTTCTCAATATGTTTCCCAATAATTTCCGCACAGTTAATTCTCAGAAGAAAAAAAATAGTTCCAGATGCCCAGTTCAGTAAGTCAAAGAGCGAACCAACGCAAATAAGAGAGGTACTCTATATGTGAAGTTAGTTTCTTAGTAACACCCGGTGAAGAATTTAAGGGTGAACAGGCCTTGGCCAAATACTCCCAAATGCTTGCCTTCCTGGTCAGCTGTAAGGCGTGAGTGTGATGGCTACTTCTGTCCTGTGCCCCTGAGCCTGCTCTTGCCAAAAGGGTCCTGTTGTCTGCCATTGCTCTCCCGACAAGTTAAGTTGCAGAATGGTGACAGATTTTCATTCAGTATTTTGGGTGTACCCAGAAAGAGGCATAGGAAGCATGGTGCACCCGACTGTGTGCTTCGGAAGGGTGTTTGCCTTATGACTGACAGTCTCTCTCTGTCTTTTCTTCTGTAGCAGTTCTATGCTGCCCAGCTAGCCGCAATGCAGGTTTCTCCAGGAGGGAAGCTCCTAGGCCTACCCCAGGGCAACCTTGGTGCTGCCGTGTCTCCTACCAGCATTCCCACAGACAAGAGCACAAACAGTCCACCACCCAAAAGCAAGGTACCCTCTTCAACAAGCTCATCTCTCTTTCCTTGGGCTTCTCCTGGTCACTCAGTGGTGTTTGCTGAAGGTCTCATAGATTCCAGCCACTGGGCTAAACTCAGGGTGTTCATGGAGGTAAGACTTTTAGAAGGAGCAACAGTTGTATGTGTAAATTTACATTTCTAATACTTGACTTATTCACTCCACAAACGTATTGATAGTTATGAGAATCTGAAGTGTGCATCTATGAACCAGTGAGTTTATAGCCTTAAAAGCAGATATCTATAAGCAATCCAATAGCCGTCCTTTATAATCTAAAGACTAATCAATAATAAAGTCCACAAAGCCTTATATGGATAAAAGTACATTAGAATTTATTAGGAAGAGAGAGCAGCTTCGGCAAGAAATGCAAACGTTTGCCAAGGGATAAACAATTGAAATAGAAACTTAAGTATGAGGAGAATTGAGACATATGGAGTGTTTCTTAAAAACTATCAATAACTGTTATAATGCGTATGGGAATGGCATAGCTGTAATTTTAGATATGCCATCCATCCACCAAGATTATCATGTAAAGACATGAAGATAGTAATAGTGTTGGGAGACTATTTAAACACGGTTCTGGCTTTAGAGCCTGGAGACATTTCCTTAGAACATGGGGGAAGGCTGGGGGGATTCAAGATGAATGCCTCTTAGAAAAGAGCAGAGAGCCTTGGGGGAAAAGTCTTTGTATGTGCAGATTTTACGTGTATGCTGTTGTGTGAACACATTAAGCTTTCTGTGACGTGAGTGTGGCTAGCCAAATGGTGATGGTTTCTGGGGTTATTCACAAAAATAACTGCAAATATTTAACTTTATTACAAAATACAAACCAGAAAATTGACACCGCTAATAATTTTTCCACAAAACATCTTTCTTAGTTGTCTAGAAACATGCTTTTGTCTTCCACTCTATGAAGGAGGCATGAGACTATCTTAGGGGAGTCCAGGTGGAGCAAGCACAGAGTGTGGGAATGAAGGAAACGAGGAAGGCTCATCCTGAATGGGAGGGGCGCTCAGAGCATCAGCTTAGTTGCTGTCTAACTCCATAGTGGAGCCTGGAAAAGGGACCACTGGGTCAACTATTAAAGAGAACACATTTGTGCATGAGCTTAACCTGACAGAGGAGCTGCGACCATGGCTGGGGAAAACCCTGCACACCGCCGCACCGCAGGGCGGGGACATATGCCACGTTCAGGTCACAACTGCTGTTTGGAGGACCTCACACACTCCTTGCTTAATGTTTAGGGCTCGACTTGTTCCTCTTTATCATCTGGACACACGGGAGATGTCAAAGCTCCGAGGCAGTTATAACAGTTACCAAGGGTGATTTCTAAAGTGCTGGTATTCTGATGGCTCCCGTGCTAACTATTTTAAAGGGTTAGAGTTACAGAGACATTTTAAGCGAAACAAAGACACAGCAGTGGAGTCCTTGCTACACACAGACTTTGCTTCTTCCCCTTGCTGTGTGTGCTGCCCATCATATTACTATCCACGACAATGCTTTCCATTAGAGTCTGCCTCTCAGTACTGTAGACTGATTCTGTTTTATAAGATTAGTGGATTTCCCCTTACTTCTGGGTGAACTCTTTATCATTAGTATCTTCTCAACCCACTCACTTAATACAAATAATGAAGAAGCGTTAAATGCCAGACAGCCTCTTCCATCTTTGCCTCTGCTCAGTCCCCAGCCATTCATCCATCTGTCCATCCATCAGCAGGCTGGCTGGCATTCGCTACAAGGGTGTTCCCATAGGTAACAATGGCAAATGTCAAGGCCACTGAAGTCTCCTTTGTTGTGAATGGGAAAGGACTGAGCAAGCCAAGCGGTTTTATGTACTCACGAAACCCTATGGATTCAACACCAAAGAGAACAGTGGTTTCAGCAGGGTTAAAATTCTTCTAGATCTTAGTTTTTTATGTCTCTATTCAGTTCACAGAGTGAAAGAGTAAGAGTGTTTTTCAGTTACCACGAGTCACAGGAAATAAACATATATGCTATAGTTTATCTTTGAAGTGTAATTACTTTTTAAAAGTCAGCCTTCATGACTTATCTATCACATAAAGCTTTGTGGGTGCTCCTCTTCCCACCCACACTTAGAGCACATATAAAAGATTTAACTGAGCTCTTCCAGTAGCAACAATTTAATAAAAATGTGTGTCCCTTGCCCAGTGTCCTCTAGCATGCTGCCTGTCACTACTTTGGTTGTCAGAAAGAAATTCCAAAATATGATGATGTTTATATAGTTCACAAAAAAACACAGGGAGTTAAGAAGAGCCGTGACACCAAGTCACATTATTTGAATGTAGCTCTCGAAATTGCCACTGGTAATACAGAAACAGAACCCACTAGTTCTCTCCTAGCTTAGAAATGATGTTTGCACATCGCATGATGGATATTGTGACTCCACAGAGCTAATTTATTCAAGAGCATCATTTATTAGCATATTTGTTTTAAGACAATCAGCTACCAGTATCTTGGGGATGTTTTCTGTGTGTTTGTGTTTTTCGTTGGTGCCAGTTTCTTTGCCTGGCTTTGTGCATACCTGCTTGGCATAACGGGAATTGATGGCTTGCATTACCAGTATATTTACTCTTTGGAGCAGTGGAGTTGCATGTCCAATTTAAGGGGTGACTGATGAACAATGCTCCTACGGACAGCTGTCAAAAATGAAGGGTGCATTCTGAGTTACACCAGCTACCCTCCTCCTGGATGGACCATTGCCTCTGACTCCCAACTCCAGAGGACACCAGCAAAACTTATTTGCAATTTGCAAAAAGAAAAAAAAACCAGGGAAGGGGGAATCAAAAGGAGGGGCTCCAAAAGACTGTAAAATTGTGCAGCATGAGTCCTCTGATTCATGCTGTTTTCAATCTGCTGTGTGCCAGTTGGAGGCTCAGGGAGTGTGTGCGCGCGAGAGAAAGGATAATGCTGAGAAATGATAGAGAGGCTGCGACCTCCGAGCTCAGCCTGGAAATCCAAGACATTGATTTCACTTAGCATTCCTGCTGAGAGATCTGGCGGAGTTCAGTTGTAATAAAAGAACAAGATTCTCTTCTAATGGTAATGGCGTATGACAGACGTATCACTTTGTCTGTCCTCAGCACCAGAGAGAGCAGGATTGGAGAAAGGTCACCTGACCTGCCTGGGGTGTTGTACAAGTGCTACACTGAGCTTTGAACTGCTGCCTAGGAACATAATTATTTATAATATTAAATGATAAAGAGAGCTTTAGAGGACTCACAGTGCATGTCTGAAAGCTGCATGCAGGAACTGCATTTTGTAACAGAGAAAATTCTACATGAAGTCTGGTCTATTCCAAGTCTGCCTTTGAGAGCACTGGCGTTCCTGTCCTTGATGTCACTGCTTAGGAAATGTCCTCATCAATGCCTGAAGTGGTATTGCTGGCTAATGTTGTAAAGTCTAATTAGTAACATGCCGTGTGTCTGTGTGTGTATGCGTGTCTCTGTGCGTGTGCACACGTGTGTGTGCATCTGTGTGTATGCACAGTGTTGTAAAGTCTTGGCTTAGTTAACGTATGTGTGCGCACAATGATTCAAAGTCTTGGCTTAATTAGTAACATAGTATGTGTGTGTGTTTGTGTGCTTGCATAAGCATGTACATGTGTATGTGTGTGCACAATGTTGAAAAGTCTTGGCTCAATTAGCAACATGCCGTGTCTGTGTGTGTGTGTGTGTGTGTGTGTGTGTGTGTGTGTGTGTGTGTATTCAGTGGCTCATCTACTATCAAAGAGAGTATAATGGTGAATTAAAACCATGGGCAAGTTCCAACATGTCCACAGCACTTTGGGTCTTTTTAAAAGCTTGGACTCTTACCTTTTCCCTAGGTTTTGAATTCTTTCCTGCAGCTCCCACTTGACAACCATCTCTCCCACGAACCAACAAAGGCAAATAGATTTATTGAGCTCCTCACCAATGTTCTCCGAGCTTACATGCAGCTCTATGGCTAAATGTTGGCAAATAACAAGGAATAAAACTATAAAATCTCCAACTTCTGTACTAGAGATTCTGCCTTCCAGTACAAAGGAATGCTTAGCATACTGTTGTATGATGCTGGAACTTGAATCTTGCTGCAAATATGCTTGCATGCCTTAACAAATGTTTAAATTTGTTTCCGGTCTAGACTCTGCCACCAAGCAACTGATATAGGTAGGACGTGTTTAGCATTTCACTTGTTAGTAGCATACATTGTTAATTTAAATCCCTTTCTGGATAACCAGTAGCATCTTTTGAGATCCCCGCCAGGCTCTCCACAGAAGAATCCTTCTCTTTATTGGTTGGGCTAACTGTCTAAACTTTAGATTTTAAGTGATTTTTTTTTCATTGTAAATGTAGTCACCTCTTGGGGAAATCTGAGGGACAACTTGTACATGCTATTATCGAGATCTCTCCGTATTTGATGGAAAGGGGTGTATCTCCAGCGGCCACCAAAACCAGTTAGCTTTAAAACCTTTCAACAACAGAGAATTCCTGGGTGCTTTTCTCTTAACCTCACTGTGACCCTCCTCCAGCCGCCCCACTCCCCACAGTCAAGCCTTTGTGGATGGCAAGAACACACAGATTGTCCAAATCAGGATTTCTGTTGCTGTTGCTCCTGTTCTTTTCAAATCCTTTTCTGGCAGGGATGCCCCATTTGCTCAGCAGTAGCACCTGGAAGTCACGACAAGGGAAAGAAACGCTTGTCTGACAAAGCCAAAGCGCCCCGGCCAGCTGACCAGATACAATCGGATCCTTGCTGCGGCAATATCCTTGTAAATACCGCTTCAGTTGCCGAAGCAAGAGCTAGAGCTTCGTGGATATCTGATCCACTCTCACAGAAATGAAGTCATCTTTTCCTACTTGGTGGCTGTGTGCGTGTGGGGGTCGTATCTTTGCTGCCAGTGGCTTGTATCAGACACCATCCTATTAATGGTGCCAGTCACACACTGGGAGGCTACGAAGTAAACGCTCCCCATATACTGATCTTCAGGGATGAGTTTGTACAGCACTCATAAGCCTGATATACATATTCCCAAGATGATTTATTGCTCAGCTGAGAGGGTGACATCTTGATTGAAGACCAGTTATGATACATCTGGAAAATGACAGCATTTTTAGTGACTCGAGACAGGTATTTATACTGCCAAGTGGGAGAGAAAGGAAAATATGAACGTGAACTGACAGTATCCGGTCCTAATCAAGACTGACCAGCAGTACCATAAGCTGTCACATTGAGCACTATTTGATGCTGTTGCTTTATTTATTTTTGTTTGTGTGTGAATGTGTGTGTGTGTGTGCAAATGTGTGTGTGTGTGTACATGCTAGGTTTTTGTTTGTTTACTTGCTTGCTTGTTTAGTTTTTTTTTTTTTGTGGGTTTTGGTTTTTGAAACAGGGTCTCAAGTAACACAGGCTGGACTCAAACTTGCTTTGTGACCCAGACAAGCCTCAAACTCCCGTTCCCCCCACCAGCACCTGCCAAGTGCAGGGATCACAAGCATAGACTGTCAAGCTCAACCTGTTTTCTTTCTTCTTACTAAAGTTTACTAGTTTTTACTGATAGGACAGAAGGATCCTTTAAATGTACAGCTCACAACCTCGGGAGATTTCATGAGTCTGAGGTGGACCGGGAAGAGCTAAGGCCACCACAGGAGTCTTCCCAGGGCAGGGCGACACATTCAAAGCCCACCGCTCGGTGTAATGCCCCAGGCCTTGACTGGCTTTCATGCCTCATACAGCCATGGGAATGGCTGAGGAGTAAGGGTTCTGCAAGTATTACTTGGAATACGTAGAGGCCCTCCGAGTGTTTCCAAGAATGTGCTGTTCTGCTTAAACTCTCCTCCTGATTTCCAGGTCCATCCGTATCTCAGAACCATATCATCCAAACTCACCATCAGGGCCAGCGTTGGCCTTGGGCTGCTGGATCAGGGAGTCGGGCACTGTAAAGAGATGAGGGGCTGTAACTAATCACTGCACACCAGGGTCAAACAACGCCATGGCACCACCTTCAAATTGTGGGGCCTGGGACTTTTGAACATCCGATCTCTCCTCCGACTTCAGAGCAGAGGAGTTGTTGAGCCCCAGCTGATTGATGCAGCATTGGGGCTGGGCAGCCGTTTCAGCCACTCGCTGGGAAGCTGGTTAAATACCAGTGTCCCTCGGGACCCTGCCCTGTGAGAAGCGTGTATTCTGCAGGAAAGCTGGTGCACTCCCCACCTTCACTGTATATTCCAGCGTATGCGACTCGATTGTTCTTTGAATGTCAGATGCATCACGCTTGCATGGTGCGTTCATCTCAGTTACCCCATAGAGCCGAGCTGTCACCGTGGCCCTTATTATTAGCACTTCCTGGGTGGGACAGATTTATGATACATAAAACATCACCACCCTGTGATTTTAAATAAAGCGGTTTTCTTTTTGCGGTCCCTTGCTACTGAACTGGAACATGTTAAATGAAATGTTAGCATTTAACCCCTGGGAGGAGTCCTGCCCCTCCCTTTCCATCTGTGTTCAATCAGAGGGAATCTTCCCGCAGCTCAGTGCTTAACCGTAGGCATTCTCAGCTCCAGGGCCATAAATGTCCAAACAGGTCACCCGGCAATATATTCTCAGGACTAAGAAAAGGGACAGTAGCCATGTTCGTGGCGGGAAAACAACACAAATTATAAAGCAAAGACAGACTTCTTCCAACCTGTGCCTTACCTGTAAAGGGAAACCAGCCAGGGGCGGCCGATGCAATGCCCTTTGCATCCCTTAACCTGGGCTCTGCTGGTATTCTGATTTTGTTTAGAATCCTTTGAGTCTCGAACACAGCATGGCAAGGCACGTCAAATCTCTTTAATAACACAAACCACAGGAAAGAAAGGCAGTTGAGTATGAGAAAAGTCCACTCAGCAGTATTTGATAAATGACGGTAGTCCTGCCAATCTGGCTGTATCCAGAGGAGAGTCTCGACAGAAAAGCAGCATGTTCAGAGCCGTGGAATGCAGGCAGGGCGGGGCGGTGATACCTGCATCAGTCGGGGAAGGGCAGATGGAGGAGTGGAGAGGAGGAGGCAGACTGAACAGCGCAGCAGAGATGTCCGGTCTTTCCTGCTGGAGACAGTGCGCAGGGCATGCTCGTCGGTCCTTCCTCTGGGGGACTCACGCCTGGTCTCTACTTCTGAAAACATACGTGCAGACGCTGAAATGGTTCCACATCCTCCACAGTTGATGAGGCCTTCATTAGGCGCTGGCGATCGATGCCTTTCCATCCTGTTCAGACAGTGCAGGCGGTCACCGTTGCACTAGAGAAAGAAGTTCTGAATCTTCAGCGTTGATCTCTTTACCAGTCTGCGTACCTGCTGCTTAGACATCCCTTTTCACAGAACAGAAACGTTTCAGTGGCCTTTCTCACACACGTGTCCTAAGTTGGCAGCCAACTAATATTGTTTAAGTTACTGGAAAAGAGTATACATGTTTGTGCGTTTGTTAGATTTCTGACTTTCCTCTCGAAAGAACAAAGATTACTACTAATGCTTTCAAATGTCACATAACAGAATGAAAATAAATTAATATGGTCATTAAATAGAGGGAGACGCAAGAGTCCAAGCCACAGAAACAGAACTCCCTACGTGTAAGGTGGACAGCGGCAGAGCTGAGCCGTCCAGAAGGCTTTGTGAGGAAACGCGACATTCTGCTCAGGAAGACCCAATGAAAGGAGGGAGAGAAGACGTCTTGTCCAGTACACACTCACCCAGGCACGAGGCCTTTACACTTCTACCTGGACTCCTGGGATGACAGGGACCCACTGCGCCGCCCAGCAGAACTGCCTAATTCAGAGCAACTTCCATTATCACAAGGTCTTTTCTTCGGCAGAGCCTAGCCAGTTTTCTGGGATTTTATCTTTTCTGCTGTGTAAAAGACAGCATGGTCATTCACAAGTGACATGGAAGTCCAATCCAAACTGGATCAAGTTGGATAGAGCAAGAAGGAGAAGTCCTCACTCACATTGCCATCTAGTTATCCTAACGTCTCAGTCGGGAGCCCTGACAAGACCGTGTCGAGTTGGTTGTTCCTCACCTCTGTTCTTTCACGCATCTCCTCCCTTGTCAGTGTTCCTTAGCTCCTGGTGCGTGCTTGCATCAGCTGCCCATGGAGTCTTAGTGAATCCGTGGTTGGCTACGGTCGACACACTTGACTCCAGGCAATAGCACGGCAGCTGCCAATAAAGCCCCCTAATCTCTTAAGATACGGCAATTTGGTGGGGAAAAGCAGAATATAAGCCATTAAGTCAGAAGCTTCTTGTATCAAAGAAATAACAATGGTCAGGAGGAGTGAGTGGGGACAGAGGAGGAGCCTCTTGCGAAGCTTGGTAGAGGGAGTCACTTATCTGACTGGTACTAGGAGGAGGAAGAACTTGGCAGTGGAGGACGAAATGACATTCTGGGCATACTTCCTTCTTAGTTAATTTAATTGTTTTAGAAATTTCATACATTTGCAGTATATTTGTGTATTTCTGTTGTTCCCAAGACTCCCTCTCCCTCCCCCAGTCCATCTTATAATCCCCCACTCCCTTTCAAAATCTTGAATATTACTTTAATTATCAGTACACACACTGTATATATATGTATACACACACATATACACATGTCCAGGTATGTGTAGAGCCCACCGAGGGCATTTAACATTGCTCCTTTGTACTGTGTCTAGGGCTGACACTTGGGATTGGACAACCTGTCAGGGGCTATGGTTTCCTGTCACTCTTCTCCTGGGGCGGGGTCTTGCGAGGCTTTCCCCTTTCACAGTAGGGGTGCCCCATTTTCAATGGTGTTGTAGCAGTGCAGATCTGGTTCAGGCAGCCACACGGTTGAGGTTTCACGAGTGGGTGCAGCTCCCCTGTCGTGTCTGGAAGTCACCATATCACAGCAGATATCACAGTCCTCTGGCTCTTGCTGTCCGTCTTCCTCTTCTCCCAGATGTTCCCTGAGCCTCTGTCACGGTTCTCAGCAAACTGCAATAATTATGTAGACACGGTTCGCCTTTCTTAGGGCAGTCACAGAAAACTTTGTGCCCAAGGCAAAACATTTTTTTTTTTACATTTTAAGCTCCCAGGCCAATGAATTAATATTTGAATCATCTCTCCAAGTCATCCTTAGGAACACTGTAGAATGTGAGCACTACTGACATCCATTGCCACTGGAGGGAAAAGGCAATTTGGTTTGACAAATATGCATTGATTGTCACATCCTCGTCCATTGGAGTCCTAGGAGCTGAAGATGCGCAGTACAGTTGATCTCCACAGCGCGGGCCCATAGTGCCAAGGTGACCAAGGGATACAGAGAGGTCATTGCATGAGTTTACAGACAGGGGCAGGTTTTTGTCCAGCCTGTAATATTTCCCGTTTTATTTTTTAGGATTTACTTACTTTACCAAGACTGTTGTTGTTACTAATATTTCCTATTAAAAATGCAATCGATGGTTTTATAACCACCTCTATGAAGGAAATTGTAAGGTGTTCTTTAGTAGTACTAGTTTGATACTAGCATGAATATAGTATTGATTTCTACACACTCAATATAAACAAACAAACAAAGACAAAACCAAACTTTTTGTTGCTCAGGGGCCAGGTGCCATGTGAAGTTCTGGTAGTGCTAGCGCCTCCTTGAAACAGGAAAATCACAAGTTCAAGGACAGCTCAGCTACAGGCTGAGATCCAGTCTAAACAACAAGCGCTGGGGATGTGGCTCACTGAATGGGTGCTTAACTAGTTAGTAATGCAAGGCAAGACCCCGAATTCAATGTCCAGCAATGGAATAACTGTAATTGCTGTAAACTCATGCTTAGTAGAGTTTCGGGATACTCTTGCATGGTGCTGGCCTGGAGAGATGACTCAGCAGTCAAGAGCATGCTCTGCTCTTGCAGAGGACCTGAACTGATTCCCATACAAAGTCAAAATCCACTTTCTGAGCATGTCTATTTCAAATAGAAAGATAGATCGATAGATCAATAGATCAAAAGATAGACAGATAGATAGATAGATGATAGATAGATAGATAGATAGATAGATAGATAGTAGATAGAAGATGCTGTTGATGTAGATAGGTGATAGATATAGACAGATACATCAACATATATAGTATGTATGTTGATGACATATTATATATGGCATTTGAATGATATATATGATTTTCATTTATATAAAACTTGATAACCTTAGTATGATTTTGATAACACCCATGATGTAAACAGACCTTTAGCTATCCCTACAAAGATGATCGACTGGCTAAAGATACACCTTAGCAGTTCAGAGTAGGCACTATTCTTACATAGGACCAGACACTGGTTCCCAGGGCCCACCTCTGTGGCTTTCAGTCACCTGTAACTCCAGGGCTAATGCTCTAAGACCGTCTTTTGGCTTCTGTGGCACATGCCTACACACACGCACATAAATACCCATGCACACATCAGAGTCACATGATTAAAAGTAATGGAAATGAAAACTTAAAAATAGTAGTTAGTGAAAACTTTGCTTCTCCCTTAAATTACTGCGCCAGAAATGATTTTATGAATAATAGTTCATTTTTTGTCATTATGATGAGCTTGAAGTCTCCTAAACTGACTCTACTTCTGTAGGAGAACATTTTTCTTTCAGAATCTTCTTTGTGAGTCCTGAGTTGTGGCCTCGCCTCCCTTCTCCTTTCCCTCAGTTATAAATGTGTCATGAAGCCATGCAGTATGCAATGCCACTCAGTTACACACATGCACATGCATACACACATATGCAGACACATGCACATACATGGACACACACACACTGGGTTATTGAAATAGCTTGGCAGTTAAGAGCACTTACTGCTCTAGTCGAGGACCCAGGTTTGACTCCCAGCACCTACACGGTGGCTCATAACCACCTGTAACTGCAGTTCCAGGGCTCCTGCCTCTTTAGGAACTGCATACATGCGGGCGCTCACAGAGACAAAAGTAAACGAATCTTCAACCACATACATACTTAGCAAAAAACCTTCTATAAAGGTTGTATAAAGTATCTACAATGACTTTTTGGTCAGAAATTAATATGACTTATTGAAAGACTTTCAGATGTCCTCAGTATTTATTTTGTCTCACTGATATTTTACATATGAAGACACAGCCATGTCTGCTCTATCATATTATATTCCACAATGTGAATTCTTTTCAGAAATACTTGCTTTCTATCCACTCTTGAACTTACAATGTGGAGGCAACATTAATTATACAAAGTTCATTTGAAGAGACAGAGTCTCACTGTGTGTCCCTGCCTAACCTGGAACACTCTCTGAGGACCTGGCTAGCTTTAAACTCTCAGAGACCCTCCCAACTGCATCCCCAAGTGATGTACAGGGCCTCATCAAAAAAATAGGAAATATCTTAATCTAGACAATCTAGAGCCTGAAAACTCCCAACAATGAAGTTCTGGACCACTATGTGCCATTTTTATTATTGCTAATACAAATGGAAGGACACAGTTATTCGTGTGTGTGTGTGTGTGTGTGTGTGTGTGTGTGTGTGTGTGCATACAGATCCGAAAATTCATGATTTGATTAGCATCATATGTGGATGCTAGTAACTGTGAGTGTGGAGTCTCCTCAGCGTGGTCTGGGGAGTTTGACAAGTTGAAGCCCATCCTCGAGGGTTTCTAAATTCTGAGACCTGTGAATTCTAAATTCACAACACCATGTGACCTAGATAATACTTCTAAGATTCAGAAGTGAAAAACAATGCTTAAATTCTTCCTCTAATTATCTATTTAATATTCTGTTTATCCTGAGTTAAAGTTTAACTCACTGAAATTTGAGCCCTGTACCTATTCTTTAAGAAGTTTGTTCTCCCTAGCTTGTACCACTGAAACTGCTGAGAGCCCAGTCGTCAGTTTGGAAAGTAGCATGCCTATGCAAAAGGAGTGTTTCTAAATGTCCGGTTATTCAAGGTTTTGCTGAGCTGGTATCACTTACCTGAGATAGACAGGCAAGAATGTGCGTTTCTTGCGTGTAATCTAATTGGACCTTGTTGGACTTACAGCACCTCCCTCGTGAGCCGTAGGATATAAAGGCACAGTTTCCCTCACCCTCAACAGGTTCTCTCCCAGCTCTGCACCAGCAGCTGAAGCAGTGTTCTTACAACTTTGTTTTCCTGGAGTTAAAGATGAGATGTTTCTGTCTCTATCCAGACAACAATATAAAAATTAATTTTTCAAGTTATATACTATCAAAATAACGAAAAATTGGGAACACTTAACTAGATACAAACTTACCATCCTTCAAATTATTTGCTACTTGCAAGCATATTTGATAGTATCATGTTCTCATAAAAACCACAAAATCTGTGGACGGCAGTTCTGATACACTGTATATTGTAAAGTGTATTTCCTGGACACTTCTACTGGAAACCTGCATTTAAACCACCTTCAAAAGAACCAAGGGACCAAATTTCCTACCTAGTCTATTTTATAATTTCTATTTTATAATTTGGGCTTTGATGCTGTACAGTTTTGATGGCTTTGTGGATATTTTATAAATAGGGGAAAAAGAAATTGGGGGCAGAGAAAGAATGGATGAAATGTTGCAAAAATAAAGTTTCTCTTGTATCTTATTCCAGCAGCACTGAAGTAACAGGAGCAGAAACACTGTTGGGCCATGCACTTTAGAAAGCGTGGTGACAGCGACAGGGGTGTCCATAAACGGGTACAGATTTGTGTTTTCTGTGCTTTGCTCTGGAAGCCGTTGGAGGATCAAAGTTTCATTTTAAGTCGGCAGGAGCCGGGTACTGAGGTCAGCCGTGTGTGTATACAGGGCAAGACAGGAATTCTGGGTCAAACAGTGGAATGTTTTAGAGTCAATTTTCCTATGGAACGTGCTACCACTTACCTAAAAAATGAGGGTTCTGATCCAGCTTTGAGGAAACAGCTGAGTAATCATGTTGTTTTCCATCAGAATTAAAAAATTTGCACCAAACTAGAATTCTGATCTGTTACATGCAGGAGAATAAGTACTTGGAATCACATCAATAAAGAGAGACCTTAGGGAAGGTTGGAGAGAGGGCTCAGTGTTTAAGAGCACTAGCTGTTCCTCCACTAGACCTGGGTTCAATTCCCAGTGCCCTCTCAACCATCTGTAACTCTGTCCGGAGATCCTGTACCTTCTTCTGACCTCCACAGGCATGGTGCACACACATGGTACACAGATATTCTTGCAGGTAAAACACGCATACAAGTAAAATTAAAGTAAAATCTAAATTAAAACACCAAGTGAGTAGACAGAGACCTAACCCGTAAAGAGGAAGCAGAGCCGCATCCATTTAAGTGATTGGCCCTTGACGTGCTCAGTAAACATTGACTGGAGTAAATGTTTGTGTTAAAGCAATCCAGTAATAACAAGAAGCGAACCATTAGCTACCACTGTGTATTATTTGAGGTTTTACCATAGCAGTCTTTGAAAAGCGGTATCTATTAGTACAACCTGATTTAAGAGAACGTGTCAATTCAGGGATTTTTTTTCTAAATCAGCAACGTGGCTCTTGGCTATTCAAATGTGAACTTTCAGGCCTTTGTGTTACCATATTGTTTTCTAGAGATTGAGGCCATTGAGAATTTGATGAGACAAAGGGAATTATTAAAATATGTTATAAAAATATGCTTTCGGAATGTTGCTGAGTCTCAATTCATAACCAAAGATCTATTTAAGGCACATAGTTAAGAATGCAGGATTTGTTTTTAAAAAGATAGGCTCTAAAACAGTGTTTCTCAACTTGTGGGTCACAGCCCCTCTGGAGTCAAAAGACCCTTTCATAGGGGTCGCGTATCAGATATCCTGCATATTAAATATTATATCACAATTCGTAACAGTAGCAAAATTATAGTTATGAAGTAGCAATGAAGTGATTTTATGGTTGAGGGTCACCATGCCTTAAGGACCCGTATTAAAGGGTCACAGCATCAGGGAGGTTAAGAACCAGTGCCCTAGTGGGAAAGGAGGCATGGAATGCCTCATTTGAAATAAACACGGTCAATCTGTTCCAAGCAGGATACTTTGGAGCTTGTTTGAAAGAAGCAATATGCTTCTTTCCTGGTTTATATAGTTTTCAAAAACAGTGTGATGAAGAGTTTTTCATAGATGTAGCTTCAAGCACGGCTTTCAGGTGATATGCTATGATATGCTGGATACCAAGCAGGATAAAAGAAAGGGTAATAACCACGTCTTTGTACAATACAGTGGGGAAACACACACAAAAACCCACAGTTAAAACACTGTGGGCCGAGTGCTGTTCCATAACAGCATGGACGTAAAGGAGAAAGCTTTGAAAAACAGGACGACAGAGAAGGGACTTGTGCAGAGGACAACACAGCAGCCTGCAGAGAAGGTGTTGCCTTGTCTGGATTGGGAAGAATAAAGCATGATTGGCAGGAATACTTTGGTAAAACTCTGTGACTGAATTTAGGAATAAAAACATAAAGATAGGATGTTGGAGGAGGGCAGCTTGTTTGTCCTGGCCGCCCAGAACCAAAATAATCACACAGAAACTGTATTATTTAAATCACACCTTGGATCTAGCTTCTTATTGGCTAACTCTTATATATTAATTTAAACCATCTCCCTTAATCTGTGCTTCACCATAAGTTCGGGGCCTACCAGCAAAGTTTCAGCACATCTGTCTCCGGTGGTGGCTCCATGGCTTCTCTATGACTCCGCCCTTCTTTCTCCCAGCATTCAGTTTAGTTTTCTCTGCCTAGCTAAGTTCTGCCCTCCAAGGCAGTTTCTTTATCCATTAATGGTGATGCCAGCACACAGAGGGGACTCCCACATCAATAGGATGTGCAAAAGAGGTGCCTTTGTGCCTTCCTGTGGCATTCTGGGAACCAGAATCCCTCCTCAGTTCCCTACCTTACCACGTCTGCCATGTTCCACGTGTGTCTCTTTCTCAGGCACCACGTTCTTTTATTTTGCTCATTTTCCCCATTCCTCCTCTGTAGAGTGATTCTGTCTTCTTCCTTCCACGTCTCCCCTGACACCTGTGGAATAGCTACCCCAAACACCACTTCTATAAAAACTGAATTACCCCATCACGTGTGGCTGAGGCTTTCAACAGCAACTCAGCTCTTGCAAAACGTTCCATCCTTGCCACCTTCCTGTGATGCTAAGTCCTTTGAGAGTAGACTTTTACAGTCCCGTGAAGCACTATACTCGCCTGCCCTCACTGCGCTGCCTCTGTGTAACAAACGTAGCAAGTGATGCGAGCCCCGTGGCTTGGGTCACTGCAGGAGTATTTCAAGATAGCAGCTGCAAAATGTGGTTTGTCCAGAAAAAAAAAAAATAAATCCGTATTCTTGAACTCTGGAGAAATATTCTGTCCCAAGAAAGATCAAGGAATCAAGAGGTAGGATTTTTCAGAATTTATCTTTCTAGTCTACATTTGGTACTCTGGATTTAGAGATGGATCCCTGTGGTCAGGGCACAGGGAGTGTATGTTGAGGAGTATGTGTGCCCGATTCACAAGCCCTTATTGTTACATGAGGGGAGCACTCATGCTTTGGTGCCCTTTGCCCTTTATTCTGATTCTGAAATTGGTCTTGGGGAAATGTCTTGAGGTCAGGGAGATCATACAATTAAAACTTGATGGAGAGACTTGGCGTTGCCTCCCAGTACATGGACTGTCTACATGACATGCAGGAAGCCCTGGGGTTGACCCCAGCACCTTATAAAGGGCACAGGGTTCTATGCGTGTTGCCCCAGCACTCGGAGGTCGAGTCTGGAGGGATTGGAAATCCAGGATCATCCTTGGTTGCATTGTGAGCTTGAGGTACGCCAGCACTCTGAGGTCGAGTCTGGAGGGATTAAAAATTCAGGACCATCCTTGGCTGCATTGTGAACCTGAGGATAGCATAGACTACATGCTGCCGGGAAGAATAATCCAAACAGGATTTTAGTCAGATTCACATTAATTCGCTGGCTTTCTGTTTTATACATTAGCTTCATTGACTTACCACAAATACATATTTAAATGAGTGCACACCCCATGAAGAATAACCAGATGAATGGGCTTATTATGAGATTTACACAGTTTGGTTACATTGTTTAAAGTCCAGGATAAGATAAAATTTTATCAGTTTGTTTTCCTGTTTTTTAATCTTTGAGGCTCTCTCTGCTCTTGTATGAGACATGGTCCTTTAAGATAACAATAAAAGCCATCCATTTAAAGATATACATACCTATGATATTTATGAATATATCTAGCATTATGTAATCTACTACAGTGAATATGATGTATTGTATATAATGTAGATTGTTACATATTTAATATAATTTTACACAGATACAACTTTATAATATATATGCATATAACATACACTCTGTAATATTCCATATACTTCTGTAAGAGAAGGTTGATGTGTGTGTGTGTGTGTGTGTGTGTGTGTGTGTGTGTGTGTATTACATCTTATTCTGTAGGGCCCAATGGGACAGGTTCATCTTACAGAATAAGATGGTAGATAAAAACACTGTTTAAAATAACATAAGATTCAAAGGCAGATCACTCATTATTTTTCCTGGATTCGATCTAAGTATAATGAAAACAGGGAAAACTTTTCTGAGGCTGGAAGATTGGTCAGTGAGTGAAAGTCTGCTGTGGGTATCAGCATGAGGACCAGTGTTCAGATCCTTTCCACATGAGTGTAACTCCAGTCCTGGGAGGACCCTGGGGTCTGCTAGACAGACAGCATTCTGAAATGGATGAACTCCAAGTCAGTGAGAGACCTTGTCTCAAAAGTAAGATAGAGAAATGATTAATAAACACACCTCAGTGTCCAACTCTGGCCCCAGCAGCTACCTGCAAGAGTGGTGAGCACACCCATGTGCATATAGAGGCATATAACACACACACACACACACACACACACACACACACACTTCTGTAATGATGCCATTGTGGCTGCTATATAAAATCTTTTATGCTTTTCTGATTAGGAAATATATTATTATCTTAATGGTATGTGCTATGAAAAATTAAATATGAGGCATTACAGCTAAGTTTCACCACACATGAATTATTTTAACTGACTATTTCTTAACTGAATATCTGATAAATCAGTCTTGCCATGTCTCATGTCCCATGACATGCTTAAGCAAGACACTTGAGAATCGTTATTCTCTGAGAACAGTGTTACAAAGCCACAATCATTGCAAATAAAAGCAAAGCCTTCCCTGCCACCAATTCTCGGTATTCAGATCTCAGCTTGAGTAGCTTGAGAAGCAATATTTGTCTCCAGAGTAAGTAATAAAAGCTGCCCTTAACTGGCATTCTGCGTAAGCAGCTGGCACTTCCTGGAATTCTTTAATAATAAGTGGTTTCTCCTGTCACTGCCATGGAGGAGGAGGATGACAGGATGACTCTGTTGAGGTTGTCGATATGATGAGGGTTGGCACTCATCAGTACTAAGTCACTGTCAAATGACCTGAGTATGCCCTGAACCCACCTTGTTGGATCCCAGCCTGGAATGGACCCATACAACCTTTGGTTTAGCTGGTAGGAGCTTAAAGGTCTGAACTACCCTCCAGGTCCTTGAACGGTTGCTCCTGTACTAATGACCCTAGAGGATTCAGATTAGTGTAAGTGGACACGTTTTATGTAGAAATAAAACTTGGTACAGTAATAATGATAGTAATAATAATACCTGTGTGCCTGGAGATTTGGCTCAGTGAATCTCTTGCAGAGGACCCAAGTTTGGCTCCCAGCACACACACTGGGTGCTCCATAAGATTCTGCAACTTCAGCTCCGTGCAACGTGGTGCCCTCTATTGACATTGCCACAGTAATGTGTGAATGCACACACACACACACACACACACACACACACACACACACACGCACACACACACCATGGAGAAAGAGAGAGAAACATACACATAATAAACTAAATAAAAGTAAACTAAATATTAAAAAGGAAGCCCCATTAAAATATTGTATTTGGAACTTCTATGTTTTCAAAGTATTTCTATATAAACTTTAGGTATTAAATGTGTTTGGAATTGTAACCAACTGTGAATATTTCATAACTAATTAAGCATCTTACAAGGGTCTACACTCATGTTGCACAAATTGAGACTGTGTTCTCTTCCACATAGGATGTAACATTGTTTTGCTGCTGTTACTGTTTTCCAAAGACTGATTAGCACACCTTTCCTTTGCGCAGGCTCGCTTCCTGGGTGTAGACAGTTATGAGCTTTAAGATCAGAGGCTCCGTGTGGGAAGTGGGCTGATGATAACTGGTTCTAACGGAAGTGAATAATGGCACAGGAAGGGGCTTTGCAGCTTATAACATCTGTAGGGAAAAGGGCCAAGGCTCTGGAGACCGCCATCCCCACAGTGGTACCAGATTCACCTGAAGTACTGGGAGGCCGCTCCGTTTTGGCAGTGAGGAGCTAGAGTGCCTAGGAGCTGCAAATCAGCAACTAAGCTAAACAGTCTATAATGATTCAAACAGATGTAAAGGGTTATGAGTATTTTATATATAAAACCCATTAAACACAGGCTTTATAACCTCAAAATACTTCCCCAAATAGTTACATAACAAGGCTTTATCGATTTACTTCTCGGAAACCAGCTTTCTCTGTGATGAAATTGAATTAGAAATTTATTGGAGAAAAGAGAAATCGGTCAAAAGAACACAGATTTATGTTTTTATCTATTTTCTAATATGCCGGTTGTAAAAGGAAGGGAAGAGAAAACACATTGTTAGTCAAAGTTGGAAAATAATTGCTTCTGATGAATGTTTGGGGGGGCAACAGCAATTTTAAAACAATTAAGTGTTCCTTGTTGGTCTTCTTTTTCTGTTGCTTTGTCGGTGGTCAGGATCGGCTCAGGGCCCCACAGACATGAAGTTTTAGAACATGCAGCTCTAATGGCTGTTCCCCTTGGAAAGGCATTTATAATAGAAATTAATACAAATCCCTAAGAATATTTATGTAGGACTTAATGTTCCAACCACTTATGCATTTGATTATATATATATAATATATCATATATACATATACACATCCACATGTATATGTGTGTGTGTGTATTCAGTGGCTCATCTACTATCAAAGAGAGTATAATGGTGAATTAAAACCATGGGCAAGTTCCAACATGTCCACAGCACTTTGGGTCTTTTTAAAAGCTTGGACTCTTACCTTTTCCCTAGGTTTTGAATTCTTTCCTGCAGCTCCCACTTGACAACCATCTCTCCCACGAACCAACAAAGGCAAATAGATTTATTGAGCTCCTCACCAATGTTCTCCGAGCTTACATGCAGCTCTATGGCTAAATGTTGGCAAATAACAAGGAATAAAACTATAAAATCTCCAACTTCTGTACTAGAGATTCTGCCTTCCAGTACAAAGGAATGCTTAGCATACTGTTGTATGATGCTGGAACTTGAATCTTGCTGCAAATATGCTTGCATGCCTTAACAAATGTTTAAATTTGTTTCCGGTCTAGACTCTGCCACCAAGCAACTGATATAGGTAGGACGTGTTTAGCATTTCACTTGTTAGTAGCATACATTGTTAATTTAAATCCCTTTCTGGATAACCAGTAGCATCTTTTGAGATCCCCGCCAGGCTCTCCACAGAAGAATCCTTCTCTTTATTGGTTGGGCTAACTGTCTAAACTTTAGATTTTAAGTGATTTTTTTTTCATTGTAAATGTAGTCACCTCTTGGGGAAATCTGAGGGACAACTTGTACATGCTATTATCGAGATCTCTCCGTATTTGATGGAAAGGGGTGTATCTCCAGCGGCCACCAAAACCAGTTAGCTTTAAAACCTTTCAACAACAGAGAATTCCTGGGTGCTTTTCTCTTAACCTCACTGTGACCCTCCTCCAGCCGCCCCACTCCCCACAGTCAAGCCTTTGTGGATGGCAAGAACACACAGATTGTCCAAATCAGGATTTCTGTTGCTGTTGCTCCTGTTCTTTTCAAATCCTTTTCTGGCAGGGATGCCCCATTTGCTCAGCAGTAGCACCTGGAAGTCACGACAAGGGAAAGAAACGCTTGTCTGACAAAGCCAAAGCGCCCCGGCCAGCTGACCAGATACAATCGGATCCTTGCTGCGGCAATATCCTTGTAAATACCGCTTCAGTTGCCGAAGCAAGAGCTAGAGCTTCGTGGATATCTGATCCACTCTCACAGAAATGAAGTCATCTTTTCCTACTTGGTGGCTGTGTGCGTGTGGGGGTCGTATCTTTGCTGCCAGTGGCTTGTATCAGACACCATCCTATTAATGGTGCCAGTCACACACTGGGAGGCTACGAAGTAAACGCTCCCCATATACTGATCTTCAGGGATGAGTTTGTACAGCACTCATAAGCCTGATATACATATTCCCAAGATGATTTATTGCTCAGCTGAGAGGGTGACATCTTGATTGAAGACCAGTTATGATACATCTGGAAAATGACAGCATTTTTAGTGACTCGAGACAGGTATTTATACTGCCAAGTGGGAGAGAAAGGAAAATATGAACGTGAACTGACAGTATCCGGTCCTAATCAAGACTGACCAGCAGTACCATAAGCTGTCACATTGAGCACTATTTGATGCTGTTGCTTTATTTATTTTTGTTTGTGTGTGAATGTGTGTGTGTGTGTGCAAATGTGTGTGTGTGTGTACATGCTAGGTTTTTGTTTGTTTACTTGCTTGCTTGTTTAGTTTTTTTTTTTTTGTGGGTTTTGGTTTTTGAAACAGGGTCTCAAGTAACACAGGCTGGACTCAAACTTGCTTTGTGACCCAGACAAGCCTCAAACTCCCGTTCCCCCCACCAGCACCTGCCAAGTGCAGGGATCACAAGCATAGACTGTCAAGCTCAACCTGTTTTCTTTCTTCTTACTAAAGTTTACTAGTTTTTACTGATAGGACAGAAGGATCCTTTAAATGTACAGCTCACAACCTCGGGAGATTTCATGAGTCTGAGGTGGACCGGGAAGAGCTAAGGCCACCACAGGAGTCTTCCCAGGGCAGGGCGACACATTCAAAGCCCACCGCTCGGTGTAATGCCCCAGGCCTTGACTGGCTTTCATGCCTCATACAGCCATGGGAATGGCTGAGGAGTAAGGGTTCTGCAAGTATTACTTGGAATACGTAGAGGCCCTCCGAGTGTTTCCAAGAATGTGCTGTTCTGCTTAAACTCTCCTCCTGATTTCCAGGTCCATCCGTATCTCAGAACCATATCATCCAAACTCACCATCAGGGCCAGCGTTGGCCTTGGGCTGCTGGATCAGGGAGTCGGGCACTGTAAAGAGATGAGGGGCTGTAACTAATCACTGCACACCAGGGTCAAACAACGCCATGGCACCACCTTCAAATTGTGGGGCCTGGGACTTTTGAACATCCGATCTCTCCTCCGACTTCAGAGCAGAGGAGTTGTTGAGCCCCAGCTGATTGATGCAGCATTGGGGCTGGGCAGCCGTTTCAGCCACTCGCTGGGAAGCTGGTTAAATACCAGTGTCCCTCGGGACCCTGCCCTGTGAGAAGCGTGTATTCTGCAGGAAAGCTGGTGCACTCCCCACCTTCACTGTATATTCCAGCGTATGCGACTCGATTGTTCTTTGAATGTCAGATGCATCACGCTTGCATGGTGCGTTCATCTCAGTTACCCCATAGAGCCGAGCTGTCACCGTGGCCCTTATTATTAGCACTTCCTGGGTGGGACAGATTTATGATACATAAAACATCACCACCCTGTGATTTTAAATAAAGCGGTTTTCTTTTTGCGGTCCCTTGCTACTGAACTGGAACATGTTAAATGAAATGTTAGCATTTAACCCCTGGGAGGAGTCCTGCCCCTCCCTTTCCATCTGTGTTCAATCAGAGGGAATCTTCCCGCAGCTCAGTGCTTAACCGTAGGCATTCTCAGCTCCAGGGCCATAAATGTCCAAACAGGTCACCCGGCAATATATTCTCAGGACTAAGAAAAGGGACAGTAGCCATGTTCGTGGCGGGAAAACAACACAAATTATAAAGCAAAGACAGACTTCTTCCAACCTGTGCCTTACCTGTAAAGGGAAACCAGCCAGGGGCGGCCGATGCAATGCCCTTTGCATCCCTTAACCTGGGCTCTGCTGGTATTCTGATTTTGTTTAGAATCCTTTGAGTCTCGAACACAGCATGGCAAGGCACGTCAAATCTCTTTAATAACACAAACCACAGGAAAGAAAGGCAGTTGAGTATGAGAAAAGTCCACTCAGCAGTATTTGATAAATGACGGTAGTCCTGCCAATCTGGCTGTATCCAGAGGAGAGTCTCGACAGAAAAGCAGCATGTTCAGAGCCGTGGAATGCAGGCAGGGCGGGGCGGTGATACCTGCATCAGTCGGGGAAGGGCAGATGGAGGAGTGGAGAGGAGGAGGCAGACTGAACAGCGCAGCAGAGATGTCCGGTCTTTCCTGCTGGAGACAGTGCGCAGGGCATGCTCGTCGGTCCTTCCTCTGGGGGACTCACGCCTGGTCTCTACTTCTGAAAACATACGTGCAGACGCTGAAATGGTTCCACATCCTCCACAGTTGATGAGGCCTTCATTAGGCGCTGGCGATCGATGCCTTTCCATCCTGTTCAGACAGTGCAGGCGGTCACCGTTGCACTAGAGAAAGAAGTTCTGAATCTTCAGCGTTGATCTCTTTACCAGTCTGCGTACCTGCTGCTTAGACATCCCTTTTCACAGAACAGAAACGTTTCAGTGGCCTTTCTCACACACGTGTCCTAAGTTGGCAGCCAACTAATATTGTTTAAGTTACTGGAAAAGAGTATACATGTTTGTGCGTTTGTTAGATTTCTGACTTTCCTCTCGAAAGAACAAAGATTACTACTAATGCTTTCAAATGTCACATAACAGAATGAAAATAAATTAATATGGTCATTAAATAGAGGGAGACGCAAGAGTCCAAGCCACAGAAACAGAACTCCCTACGTGTAAGGTGGACAGCGGCAGAGCTGAGCCGTCCAGAAGGCTTTGTGAGGAAACGCGACATTCTGCTCAGGAAGACCCAATGAAAGGAGGGAGAGAAGACGTCTTGTCCAGTACACACTCACCCAGGCACGAGGCCTTTACACTTCTACCTGGACTCCTGGGATGACAGGGACCCACTGCGCCGCCCAGCAGAACTGCCTAATTCAGAGCAACTTCCATTATCACAAGGTCTTTTCTTCGGCAGAGCCTAGCCAGTTTTCTGGGATTTTATCTTTTCTGCTGTGTAAAAGACAGCATGGTCATTCACAAGTGACATGGAAGTCCAATCCAAACTGGATCAAGTTGGATAGAGCAAGAAGGAGAAGTCCTCACTCACATTGCCATCTAGTTATCCTAACGTCTCAGTCGGGAGCCCTGACAAGACCGTGTCGAGTTGGTTGTTCCTCACCTCTGTTCTTTCACGCATCTCCTCCCTTGTCAGTGTTCCTTAGCTCCTGGTGCGTGCTTGCATCAGCTGCCCATGGAGTCTTAGTGAATCCGTGGTTGGCTACGGTCGACACACTTGACTCCAGGCAATAGCACGGCAGCTGCCAATAAAGCCCCCTAATCTCTTAAGATACGGCAATTTGGTGGGGAAAAGCAGAATATAAGCCATTAAGTCAGAAGCTTCTTGTATCAAAGAAATAACAATGGTCAGGAGGAGTGAGTGGGGACAGAGGAGGAGCCTCTTGCGAAGCTTGGTAGAGGGAGTCACTTATCTGACTGGTACTAGGAGGAGGAAGAACTTGGCAGTGGAGGACGAAATGACATTCTGGGCATACTTCCTTCTTAGTTAATTTAATTGTTTTAGAAATTTCATACATTTGCAGTATATTTGTGTATTTCTGTTGTTCCCAAGACTCCCTCTCCCTCCCCCAGTCCATCTTATAATCCCCCACTCCCTTTCAAAATCTTGAATATTACTTTAATTATCAGTACACACACTGTATATATATGTATACACACACATATACACATGTCCAGGTATGTGTAGAGCCCACCGAGGGCATTTAACATTGCTCCTTTGTACTGTGTCTAGGGCTGACACTTGGGATTGGACAACCTGTCAGGGGCTATGGTTTCCTGTCACTCTTCTCCTGGGGCGGGGTCTTGCGAGGCTTTCCCCTTTCACAGTAGGGGTGCCCCATTTTCAATGGTGTTGTAGCAGTGCAGATCTGGTTCAGGCAGCCACACGGTTGAGGTTTCACGAGTGGGTGCAGCTCCCCTGTCGTGTCTGGAAGTCACCATATCACAGCAGATATCACAGTCCTCTGGCTCTTGCTGTCCGTCTTCCTCTTCTCCCAGATGTTCCCTGAGCCTCTGTCACGGTTCTCAGCAAACTGCAATAATTATGTAGACACGGTTCGCCTTTCTTAGGGCAGTCACAGAAAACTTTGTGCCCAAGGCAAAACATTTTTTTTTTTACATTTTAAGCTCCCAGGCCAATGAATTAATATTTGAATCATCTCTCCAAGTCATCCTTAGGAACACTGTAGAATGTGAGCACTACTGACATCCATTGCCACTGGAGGGAAAAGGCAATTTGGTTTGACAAATATGCATTGATTGTCACATCCTCGTCCATTGGAGTCCTAGGAGCTGAAGATGCGCAGTACAGTTGATCTCCACAGCGCGGGCCCATAGTGCCAAGGTGACCAAGGGATACAGAGAGGTCATTGCATGAGTTTACAGACAGGGGCAGGTTTTTGTCCAGCCTGTAATATTTCCCGTTTTATTTTTTAGGATTTACTTACTTTACCAAGACTGTTGTTGTTACTAATATTTCCTATTAAAAATGCAATCGATGGTTTTATAACCACCTCTATGAAGGAAATTGTAAGGTGTTCTTTAGTAGTACTAGTTTGATACTAGCATGAATATAGTATTGATTTCTACACACTCAATATAAACAAACAAACAAAGACAAAACCAAACTTTTTGTTGCTCAGGGGCCAGGTGCCATGTGAAGTTCTGGTAGTGCTAGCGCCTCCTTGAAACAGGAAAATCACAAGTTCAAGGACAGCTCAGCTACAGGCTGAGATCCAGTCTAAACAACAAGCGCTGGGGATGTGGCTCACTGAATGGGTGCTTAACTAGTTAGTAATGCAAGGCAAGACCCCGAATTCAATGTCCAGCAATGGAATAACTGTAATTGCTGTAAACTCATGCTTAGTAGAGTTTCGGGATACTCTTGCATGGTGCTGGCCTGGAGAGATGACTCAGCAGTCAAGAGCATGCTCTGCTCTTGCAGAGGACCTGAACTGATTCCCATACAAAGTCAAAATCCACTTTCTGAGCATGTCTATTTCAAATAGAAAGATAGATCGATAGATCAATAGATCAAAAGATAGACAGATAGATAGATAGATGATAGATAGATAGATAGATAGATAGATAGATAGTAGATAGAAGATGCTGTTGATGTAGATAGGTGATAGATATAGACAGATACATCAACATATATAGTATGTATGTTGATGACATATTATATATGGCATTTGAATGATATATATGATTTTCATTTATATAAAACTTGATAACCTTAGTATGATTTTGATAACACCCATGATGTAAACAGACCTTTAGCTATCCCTACAAAGATGATCGACTGGCTAAAGATACACCTTAGCAGTTCAGAGTAGGCACTATTCTTACATAGGACCAGACACTGGTTCCCAGGGCCCACCTCTGTGGCTTTCAGTCACCTGTAACTCCAGGGCTAATGCTCTAAGACCGTCTTTTGGCTTCTGTGGCACATGCCTACACACACGCACATAAATACCCATGCACACATCAGAGTCACATGATTAAAAGTAATGGAAATGAAAACTTAAAAATAGTAGTTAGTGAAAACTTTGCTTCTCCCTTAAATTACTGCGCCAGAAATGATTTTATGAATAATAGTTCATTTTTTGTCATTATGATGAGCTTGAAGTCTCCTAAACTGACTCTACTTCTGTAGGAGAACATTTTTCTTTCAGAATCTTCTTTGTGAGTCCTGAGTTGTGGCCTCGCCTCCCTTCTCCTTTCCCTCAGTTATAAATGTGTCATGAAGCCATGCAGTATGCAATGCCACTCAGTTACACACATGCACATGCATACACACATATGCAGACACATGCACATACATGGACACACACACACTGGGTTATTGAAATAGCTTGGCAGTTAAGAGCACTTACTGCTCTAGTCGAGGACCCAGGTTTGACTCCCAGCACCTACACGGTGGCTCATAACCACCTGTAACTGCAGTTCCAGGGCTCCTGCCTCTTTAGGAACTGCATACATGCGGGCGCTCACAGAGACAAAAGTAAACGAATCTTCAACCACATACATACTTAGCAAAAAACCTTCTATAAAGGTTGTATAAAGTATCTACAATGACTTTTTGGTCAGAAATTAATATGACTTATTGAAAGACTTTCAGATGTCCTCAGTATTTATTTTGTCTCACTGATATTTTACATATGAAGACACAGCCATGTCTGCTCTATCATATTATATTCCACAATGTGAATTCTTTTCAGAAATACTTGCTTTCTATCCACTCTTGAACTTACAATGTGGAGGCAACATTAATTATACAAAGTTCATTTGAAGAGACAGAGTCTCACTGTGTGTCCCTGCCTAACCTGGAACACTCTCTGAGGACCTGGCTAGCTTTAAACTCTCAGAGACCCTCCCAACTGCATCCCCAAGTGATGTACAGGGCCTCATCAAAAAAATAGGAAATATCTTAATCTAGACAATCTAGAGCCTGAAAACTCCCAACAATGAAGTTCTGGACCACTATGTGCCATTTTTATTATTGCTAATACAAATGGAAGGACACAGTTATTCGTGTGTGTGTGTGTGTGTGTGTGTGTGTGTGTGTGTGTGTNTTAGCTTCTCTAAGAACCCGAATTATAGGCTCAATGTCCTTTATTTGTGGCTAGAAACCAAATATGAGTGAGTACATCCCATGTTCCTCTTTTTATGTAATAAACAATTGGATTTGAATCTAGGTTTTGAACAAATTAGTTATAAAGAATTCATTAGAAGTAATTCAAAACAATGAAATGTCAGTATTTTTGTTTTTTAAAGATCTTATTATTCATGATGATATTTCTTTAGCTATTAAAATTCCTTGCAGTTCATGCTGTCTTATAATGTTCTGTCTTTTAATGTCCAGAGTAGAAACCCAAGACAGAGGTGGCACATTTAAAGAATCAATTCCCATGTGAAGATTAAATAACTGTACCAAGGTACCTGGTACAAAATCCCCTTAGCTGAAGATCTTGATCACTGAGAAAGAGACCTCAAACCTTCTCCTTTCTGGGGACAAGAGAAGGGAAAAAGGCGCTGAAGCCTGAGATTCCTGAGATGCAAGAGGTCACTTGAAGACCCTGAAATGTTGCAAAGATAGGTTTTGCAGTTTTTGTATAACTGGTTTTCTGTAGTCCCCAGAGTGCCGTTTGCTCAATGTCTATTATAGACATGCATATGTAACAATTCTTAGCGCTAAATCCTCTTGAAACACCTCAGCAGAACAGAGAAAACAAGACTATCAGGAGTTGCTCATTGTTGATCTCAGCTACTAACAGTTAATGCTAATCCCTCTTCCCCTTTTCTGCCTGTAGTATTTGTGAGCACAGGAAAGTTGACATGCTGTTACATAACCTCAGGGAGGAATGTCTTCCAAATGATAGGGAGACTTGGATCACCCATGAGGAGAACTTTAAAGAGAATCGATTTCTGAAAAAATAAATGATGTCCGATGCCTTTATTTCAACTCTATAAATCAGAACAGTGATGTAACACAGTGCAGATTCCCTGGCCTTCTCCTCCCTGTGTCTTCTTCACTTACCCCCCCATGTGTGTGTGTGTGTGTGTGTGTTTGTGTGTGTGTGTTTGTGTGTGTGTTCCATCTTTCCCCAGGGTTCTCTGCCTTACACAATTTGATTCTCATGAAAGTCTCCCAAACTACAGCACATCAGTTAACTGTCATAACTGTCACTAAGCATTAAGCAGCCAGTCAGTGGCTCGCCAGACACTAGAGCCTGTTGCCCCTGAGGACCCACACAAGTGCGTATGTGAGCCCTGAATGCGGGGCCTTTCATGGAATTGACTGGAGTTTTGTGAAGTTGCTGGTATATAATTGTGTCCCCACCCCCCCGGTTGTTACCTAATGATAGCAGTCTGCTTATTCTAAATGTCCCCCAAGGTCTAGCAAAATTACCTAAACCAAAAGAGACTATTAATAACTTCTGAAAGGAATTGTTGAGACTTCTGAGCTCATTTCAGGTATTACATTTTGCTTTGTTTCAAGATCACGGTTCCTCAGCATTTAAATCCGTTTTCATTATAGTTGTTTCTCTGATCATTTTTAGCTCTGAGTTCAGGGGGTCTGCCTTCTCCTCATTTGATGATATTTAGACTGTGCACCTGCCTGTGTGGTAAGAATTCCTTCTCTAGAGTCAGGAGTGATGACACTTTGTGCATGTAGGCAGAGTTACAGCTGCTAATGTCCCCAGTGCGGAGGTGGAATAGAACTGATCACTGGCTCTGCCATGTCTTAGAGTTGGTTTTTTGTAAACCTGTGATGCTCTATGAACTCCAGTGAGTGTGTATGTGTGTGGGAATCCAGCCCCTCTTTGACAGTGTGGACAGGCCATGCCTCATTTCTTCCCATGAGCCTCCCTGTGCAGTGGTCAAGTAGCTATCACAGAGCATTCTAGTGACCACGTTAAGGAATGGCCGTGGGGCGCCAAGAACACATTACAGGTTTATAAAATGATGACCAAGTCTATCAATTCCTTTAAAGCACTTTTTAAATCTTTTGGGGATTTGCATGTAGAGGCTAATAGGAGAAGCCGACATGACTATTAACATCAATTGTTGCTGCTCTGTTTCCTTTAGCCTCTTGGTTGAGTATATTAATCACTTTAGAAGATGACACACATCACCCAGATATCACCACCACCCGAGGCCAAAGGGGCCATCACTTGTGAGTCAAAGCCATGTCTGAAACTCCATCCTCATGTGGGAGGCTGTTATTTGGTTCCCGGCTGCTCAGCAGCTCAGACCCAGAATAATCATACAGAAACTGTATTAATTAAATCACTGATTGGCCCATTAGCTCTAGCTTCTTATTGTCTAACTCTTACATCTTAATTTAACCCATTTCTGGTAATCTGTGTATCACCACGTGGCTGTGGCTTAAGGGCTACAGTTCTGGCATCTGTCTCTAGTGGGGGCTACATGGCTTCTCCCTGACTCCACCTCCTTTCTCCCAGCACTCACTTTAGTTTTCCCACCTACCTAAGTTCTGCCCTGCTCTAGGTCCAAAGCGGTTTCTTTATTCATTAATGATAATCACAGCACACAGAGGGAAATCCCACACCACACATTTTATTGCCTCATGGTATAAGTGATTCAGCAGATATTATTGGCTACACTCTGCTTCTCTCCTCGTCACACACAGGAAAATGTGCAGACTTTCTGTAAGAGGAAAAGGGAAATTCTCAGCTGACATTTTTGGAAGTAAATTATTGAAATTACGTTTTGTTGAGTGCTTTTCTAGAACATTTTAGAAGAGGAGAGGTTATATTGAGAGAAATTCAAAGTATCAAAGTTCAAATAAAGTGTAAAAGCATTAGAATTTTAAAAGAGAAGGAAAATATAAGCAAATAGGTCTACAGATTGTACCTAAAACTGAGGATGTTTTCTGACAAATGACACTGGGTGTCCTTATCCCAGGTCAGTTGGCCTCCCACAAAGCTTTACTTCCTAATTAGGGGTGAAAGACTCCTCCAGGGAGATGTATTTGATTGCTGAAACTCAGACAGGGGTGTTACAAAGATAGAGACCAAGGATAGTGACAAACATCCTACAGAGGACAGTAACCCAAACCAAAGAACCGCAAACCAAAATAGTTCTACAGCTGAAGATGATCAGGCCATGTGTCTAGTTTATCACAGTAGGAAGATGGCAGCTGCACGGTCTTTATTTCACCTAGTATCTGACATTATACTCTACACTGTGGGTGTCTCTGTGATTTCAGGTGTGTGTGTGTGTGTGTGTGTGTGTGTGTGCGCGCGCACATGCATGCATGCAAGTGTTGAAGTTAGACACTGGATATCCACATCATATTTTTGGATAAAGAATCTTTCAGTGAACCTGATAGTTTATAGTTTCAATTTGACTTGCTGGCCAGCAAGCCCCAAAGATCCTCCTGCCTCCATCCCCCGAGCTCTTGGGGCTCTGGATGAGTGTGGATGCTGAGGATCAAGACTCAGTTCCTCATGCTTTTGCAGCAAGCACTTTATCCACTGAGCCATCGTCCCAGACCCATACTCTTGCTGTGTCTATCACACCCTTCTCTTTACGTAGGAAAACTCTGTCCATTATAGAATCCAGCTTTAGGAGGACCATGGGAAGGTAGAAAATGAAAGCCAAATGAGAAAGGAGCACATTGGGGCTGAGGTATAGGATTCAGAGTTTGTGTGTCCTACAGCCAGATCTAAGGGCATCCCTGCTGTGGTGAAAGCAAGCCTACACCAAACATCTGGGACTCTGCATGCAGTTTTAATGTAAAAATTTACTCCTGAGAAGGAGCTTCCATCCTGAGTGATTCATAAGGTAGTTGAGTTGATATGATTCATGAATTTTTAGTATTCATGTATAATAACCATTGATTAATGGAGGGAATACTGCTCAAATAATTATGGATGGATTGATGGTGGCCCATTTATTTTTTAAGAATTATTTTTCATGTGTATGAATATTCATATATCCACTGAAGTCAAAAAAGGATGTAACTTGCAACTGAAAAATACAAGTTGTCATGAACTGCCATTTGGGTGCTGGGAATTGAACCCAGATCCTCTACAAGAGCAGCCAGTGCTCTTAACCTCTGAGTCATCTCTCCACTCTGATGTTAGATTGTGACTATGTTTATATAATCTTACGAATTTCCAGTCAATCAATATAAAATGACAAGTGTCTTTTTTCCAATAATTAATATAGATGAAAATTTAAGGAAGTGGGAATTTGAGATCACCATGACATGGCCTCACCAGATCCACATTCGCTATTGACAAGTAGAGAGGCCAAATAAGAACTTGAGTTCCAAATTCTAATTACTTTTCCAGTTGAATTTTGCTCCTTCCTCCCAGTATGGATCTAGTTCTGTGTAGTAAAAGACAAGGAAGAAGATAAGACCAGTAAGCAGCTTAGAGAACTGGAACCCAGTCTTGTAGCTCTAAAATTTGTCAGAAAGAAGTAGGAGATTGAAGAGCAGAGAAAAGCAAGTGGCCAAGTGGCTTCTGAAGAAAGCCTTCCTCTTTCTTTGATGAAATAGTGATGTAAAATCACATTTGATTTTTCTTAGTTATTTGATGTTTTCAAAGCATGAAAATCCTATGTGTTGTTTGATTTTTGTCAAGTTGACACAAGCTGGGATCAACGGGAAGAGGGACCCTCAGCTGAGTAAACATGTCCAGGGATTGACTTGTCGGCAAGTCTGGGGGCGGGCATTTCCTTGGACACTGATTGCAGTGGAGGGGTCCAGCCAAGAGTGGGTGGTGCCACCCATGGGCAGGCAACTTGGTGTGTGAGTAAGAAAACAGGCTGAGCAAGCCATTAAGCAGTGCTCCTCCATGGTGTCTGCTTTGGTTCCTGCCTTCAGGGTCCTGCTCCAAATTCCTGCAGATTTCCCTCAGTGAGGGACTGTGACCCGAGAAGTGAGATAAACTCCTTTCCTTTCCATGTTGGTTTCCATGATGGTTTTATTACAGCAACAGAAAACAAACCTAAGACAGTATACAACTATGCAAAGGAGCATGTTCTCAACGATAGACCTGCCAGAAGCTATAATCTGAAATACATTTTAATTTTGTTACCTTATGGTATTTGCATAGAATGGTCCTGGGGTCCCCGATGATGGCTCTGCGAGCTGATCTACAGCTGTAGATTCGGGCTGCATTCTTTGCTTCATCTAATCCATTTCTTTACCTCCTTGTAGGACTGGCTAACTAGGATAATGAGTAATCAAGGCCTCTGCTCCTCAGGCCCCAGCTGTTAAATGAGATTGTACCTCTCAGATGAGCCGAAGTAGCTGCTGCTGAATGCAGCACGGCTGTGTTAGATGTTTGCTTGTTATTACTTGCTTCATGTTCTCAGGCAACGAAGATAATCCAGTAGTTTATTAAAAGTCATATTTGGCAGTAGATTCCTAAAATTTCTCTCTGGAGATTCAGAATTTTATCTCTATATCATTCTTGTACCAGGTAGGATGTTTAGGTTGCTGTGATTTAAAACACTGAGATTAAAATCAATTTAGGGGAATAAAGGGTTTATTTGGTTACACTTCCAGGTTACAGTCCATCAGGGAAGGAAATCAGGGAAGGAACCCAAGCATAAACTTAAAGAAGAGACCATGGATCAACGCTGCTTGCTGGCTTACTTGCAGGCTCATGCATTGCTAGCTTTTTTATACATCCCGGGACCACTCGCCTAGAGAATGGTGCCACCTACAGTGGGCTAAGTCTTTCTGTATCAATGAACAATCAAGAGACTCCCCCCACAGACAAGCCACACATGGGCCAATTGTATAAAGAAAATTACTCTATCAAGACTTCTTTCCCAGGTAATTCTAGAATATGTCAAGTTGACAATTGAGGTTACTAGGAGAGAGACCTTAATTTCTCAACAAGTAGTCTAAATATCAACATTATGAAATATTTTATGTGATACAACATAGACAATAATCACCAAAAGTTACTAAATTGAGTCAACTGGCCTGCATAGCTTTTGCCAGAATATGAAATATCAGGCATGTGTATGACTTCACTCTTGAATCTACATGAACTTTTGTGTGATTATGTGACATAAATATAAAGTCAGGTTACAGTTCCAGCATATACAAGAAGTTTGGCTCCTAAACTGTAGGATAAAAGTGAGTGTGTATGTTAAGAAAGCATGACATCTCAAAGCTTTCACTAGGTTTTACTTAGAACTATCTGAGCCCCATGCAATAAATTATTGGTTACTTGATAGCATCATCGGTGATAGACAGGGCATGGTGGCACACATCTCTGATCCTGACACTTGAGAGGGAGAGGCAAGAGGATCAGGACAACAAACAAACAAATCATCGTGGTATTGAAGATCAGATGAGCGATTTGGAGTATCTATAATGAGATCTGCGAATGTAAATAACTGTCTTCCAGGAGCTGAAATGTGTTTGCTTCAGCTTACATGGCTGTTTATGTTCAGATGTTCATAAAACATTTATCATTTGGAATTATTCAAAAAGTAAATAAATCCTGAGGACTATCATTTTATGTATAAAAGAAACAATTACAAAGTCACAATGATTTTAAAAGTTTCACTGTGGCAACCTCATTTGACTGTTGGCTGAGGGGCACAAAGGAAAGTGCTCTCCTCCCTGCTTGATGGTGGACTGGGGAGAAATGTTTCCCTGACCTTGGAATTTACTCAGAGGCTTTTATATGCGAATTATTGGTTTATGTCATAATGTATGCTTTACCGGTAGGAATAGAGGTTGACCTTGCTAAGCAGTTCAATTATTTTTTTTTCTAAATAAGAAACTACAAGTGAAGTCCAAGGTAGATAATGTTGTGCCTTCCACGACTATGGCCACACCCATAACCCTGAGAATGCACACCACCAACAAAGAGGTCTGGCCCATCTTACAGTTAAGTGCTGTAGAATTATCATTTAGTCAAATAAACAATAATTAAGAGAAAAATTGGAGTGTTCTGCAAGTTTCCTGTTCTTCACGAGTAATGGGCCTTGCTTTGTGATCTCAGCAGCAGTAAATTATTAAAATGGACCAAATTGTGAGATATAATATAATGGAAGAAAATTATTGCGCAGTTCCCAGCATCCGGGATCATACATGCGAGTTGCCATTAAATATACCGATAGTCTGTCACACCGTGGAGCAGAGTCCAAAGGGCAAATGTGAATGACATTCCTATCAAACTGGAACTGTCAACCTGTCACATGTCCTTGGGGCCCTGCACTTTCTGCCTTTCAGACATGTGCCCTGCCTTGAAGGACGCACTGAGAGATCCAGAGCATCTTTAGCCTCCATGAACAACCGAGTCGCCCGTCAGCATGCACCTGTAACAGCTGTTAGTGTTTAAAGCTCAGACATGTGGCACTCCACTGTGCCGTGATCCCCCATTCCCTCCAGTCCATCAGTCCTGCCACTCCTCCCGCAGGTCCACACTCACCCTCTCCTGTCTCTGTGCTTTCAATCTCCCACTCCGGATGTGGGGATGCACCTGCCTTATCCTCCCACCATCTCACTACACCGTCAGGGGCAGTCACTCCATTTAACTTGCCAAAGCTTCCCCAGGAACATTCTACAAGGGTTGTTGCTCCTATCCTCAGGACGCCACTGAAGCCTTGGCTTTCACACAGCGGGTAGACACAAGCGCGCTGTGTGGTAGGGAGAGGAGCGGGTGGGACATTTACAGCTACACAGTAAGTAGTCTTAATAATCTACCAGGCTGTCAGGATCCTAACTGATGGAGAAGGTACGGATTCTTATCCCAGAACTCCTCACTCTGCCCCCTGCACCAGGCCAATCTTTGTAGCGCTGGGTTTTTATGCACACAATGGTTTCTAATTTTATTAGTATATATCCCAACCAAATTTCAAAGAATGTAGTCATACTACATATTTTAAATTGCATACCCTTCCATCGAGGAAGCTTTTTGAAACCTAATATAATGTTTTTTTAAACTGCCTCTTTTATAAATCAATAGCTGCCAACCTTCCGAGTACAATAGAATTACTGGAAAATACTCGTTCAAACACAGGTTGTTGGACCCCACGTCCAAGTATCTGTAACAGTTTGCCCTGCGGCCAGTTCTCAGCTTCACAGGCAGTGCTGGCCTGTGAACAGCCCTTCAGAACCGCTCATCATGAAACGGACACACACATGACTTGAGGGTTTCTGCCAACTGAGGTTCTGACTGAATAGCTCAACCAAGAGTTCCACATTAAGTAGAAGACCTTTGTACCTTTTGAAGTGTAAAAATAATTTTCTCTAAGTCATATACCCTATCAGTGAGGAAACTATCTTATTTTACTACTTACCAAGAGTCTATTAATGAATAGAAATTCATATAATAGCCATTAACTTACTATATTTCTCTGATGGTACCAGATGGCCGATTTGAATTACCTCATTGGTTTAAACAACAACTACAACAAAGTGTGCTTTTCTTTTCAGTGCAAATCAGATCTAAAGAAAGTGGTTATAAGAATCCTTTTATCTAGTTTGTCCTCTGGTTTCTTAAATGCGCAGAATCTATAACTTTATCGTAAGACCCCTTCAAAACACCACCTTGCACAACATGCCTTCTTGTCTTGTGTCTTGTGTCATTTATTTTCCCTATAAAGTGATTAGTTTTAGTAGCTTGTATATACATATATGTGTGCATATATATGTGTGGATGTATATGTAATACACATGGTCAAATTCTACTGTCCCTGAAAATCTAAAAGTTCCAGTTTAGCTATGTGTGAAGCTTTTCCTTTTAGTTTATTTTTTAAGAGGTATAAATGGCTAATTGCAGTGAGAAATGCTTCCAGAATTTGCTCATATATAGACATACATGTATATTTGTATGTATAATCATGTATGTATATAGTGGATAGTTAAATTTTTGTTGAGATTAGCATATGCCTGCCTGCTCTTTATTTACCCTTTTTGATTAAAGATATTTTCACTTCAAATAAAGTTCCTGCTTATATATATTACATATACACTTAGCTCATGAAATAATATTTAAAAGGAATTGAACATTTATTCTATAGTAAAATTTCAGCAGTACTGAATCTGATATAAACAACTGTTAGAATATTCTAATTTTAGAGCAAAGGAATAAAATAATTTGTAATGATGAGCAAGCAATGCAGTGTTGCCTTTTCTGATTCTCATAATGCAATAGAAACAGCAGAACTGTATCCAGAAATGCTATCGGAGCTAGTAGAGAAGGGTATAAAATTGAGCTATACTCTCCAAGCATAAAATAATAAATGTCACTAACTGTACCAAACTGGTCTCATACAGATGTTCATGCCAAGGAATATCTTGAGCATTCTTCTGGATTCTATGTTATGAATGTGGTGATGTTTGTTTGGGTGTTTAAGTAATAGAGAATTATCATAGTGTTAATCATGTTTATTCTCATTTGTAGATAAAAATTTAAAATTATTTCTGTGAAACATGGGGAATAATTATTTTCTTAGAAAACTGTATTAGTTTTATTTATTTTTTTATCCAATTGGGAGAAAAGTTCTATTCAGAGCCACACACACAGAGGTGGTTCAGGTGCTGTGTCTACACCAGAGATCTAAAAACAAAAGCAAAACAGAAAAAGCTGACTAGCAGCATAATCTTCTATGAACTGTGTATAAATGTCTCTCAATGAAAGGGCATGTGTTCAGAGAATAGCTTCCTAAGAGCAGTTAGCCCAGGCTGCATCACGTGAGAGCTTTCTGTGGGCAGTAGCGAGCATGTGCACTTGCCGCTGCACACCAGGGCTCTGTAATGTGCCGTTGAAAGGGACTCTATGTCAGCAGCAAACCAAGCACTGTAATGGTGAGTGTAAATGTTGAGATCCCAGATGGGAAATGGCAGGCTGTGGGGCAGTTTGTCTCGATGTCTCTGATTAGCTTTTCCTCGTCACAGCTCATGTTCTAATGATCCTTGCAGGATGAAGTGGCCCAGCCACTGAACCTATCAGCTAAACCCAAGACCTCTGATGGCAAATCACCCACATCACCCACCTCTCCCCACATGCCAGCTCTGAGAATAAACAGTGGGGCGGGCCCCCTCAAAGCCTCTGCCCCAGCAGCGTTAGCTAGTCCTTCAGCGAGAGTTAGCACAATAGGTAAGTTCTCTTTCTCTTGTTCTTGTTGACTGTCCATTTATGGCAACTGAATGAAATCATCTAAGATGGTGTGTCACACATAGGCTGGGGACGGCTTGAGCAAATGAGGGAGATGTAATTTGAGTTACTACCATAAGGTCTGTTTAAACATGCAAGGGAAATTTCTGCTCAAATTTCTACGCCCCTGACAAGCTAAAAGCACTAGTTATTGTTATGTGTGAAACTTCGCCTTTTACTTTATTTTTCTGAAAGAGGCATAAATGTCTAATTGTAGTGAAAAGTGGTTCCAGAATTTTGCTCCCAAGTTTCTTTCCTTTTCTCTCACTGAGATTTTTTCCCATTGTTGCGATGTGTACAATGTATAATGAGGGATCCATTTTGTTCGGGTCAACTGTCAACCACAGAATATGAAATTTGTTCACTTCCACTCTGAAAACTCCGACTGCACACAAACAGGGGCTGTGAAGAGCAGCCTTTGGTTTGCCTGTAACTACAGTTTCTGACGAGTTAACCAACACTATTATTTTTATTTTTCACACATGAATTAAAACACACTCAATTCAGCACATATTCCTCGATACAGTCATTCCTTCTCTCTGATTAGGAAGCCTCCAGCACAGATTAGCCCCGGTGTAGAACACGATTACTTTGGGAGGTGTTAGAATCTAGTTCATAAATGCTAAAGGCTACACCAGAGCACAGCTGTAATCCTGTAGTCAAAGAGGTGAGTGTTAGATGCCTGGGAAGAACCAAGATCGACTAAGTGACAAACAGCGCTACTCAAACTAACCTTTGAAGAGCTGATGTATTCATAGGCATTCTAGCCTGTAAGAAAAGAAGAGACGATCAGGAAAATAAGTGTCTATGAAATGCAGGAACTTGCCTAGGAAGCTGAACGACATGGCAGAAAGTAGCAAGAGAGAAAATGGGACAATGTGGCTGGGATGCGATGGAACACGCTCATATGAGATTTTGACTTTCCCTTCTTAGAGCAAGGTGATCAGAACTTTAAGTATTGATGAATGAACGACAGTGTCTAGTGAAAGCGCTGTTGTCATGTGTGGTAGCCGTGTTGTTCCCTGAGGCCATGAAAGGAAGTCTGACAAAGCCATCTCTCCAGAGTGCAGACAGAGGCGCAGGAGTTTCAATTAGCACGAACAAGAAGAAAGTAGGGCAGAATTGGAAGGAAAACATACAAATGAAACTTAGTATTTGCTGACTTCCAAGAACAAGGAAGCACTTACCTACAAGTGCTCAGGAGGAAACAGTGAAACTATCTGATATGCCAAAGCACAGAGATTATTACTTGCCTAGAGCATTTCACCGGAAACCAGTGTGTAAGAACCACAGAGAACCAACTGGATTAGCTAACAGTTGTATAAAAACCAATCCACTGCCTGCCCTTCACTGTACACTTGCTCAGTTTATAAGGGAAAACTCAACTAATTATTGCTGCCTTAGGATATTTCAAACGATTGTAAGCAAAGATGCTGGCCAGAGCATCAGACCCCTTTGGACCACACTGGAGGCAGACAACTCATTTGCCGCACCGGTAGCTGGGAACCTCCATTTGTAATCACGGGAACTCTCCCTGTAGCTGCTTATAACATGGCAGGATAACTTCCCAGGGAGAACAGAAAGCCAGGGTGCTTGTGGCCTGTTCACCAAATCTGCATCAAATCTGTTCTACTGAAACCCCACCCCGCAAAAAGAGAATTAGCCTCCAACTTCTGAAGGGAAAAATTTCAAAGATTATTTGAACGTATTTTAATTCTACCACACATTTTTCTAGGTAAAACACTTCCGGAAAAGACTGTTCAAAACAATGAAGAATAAATGCCATGTATATAAGTAGTATGGGAAAGTCTTCAGTCAGTGCAGTAACTGTCAGAAGCACAAGGAAGTCACACTGGGGGGAAAAGCCTATATATGTAAGCATCGTGGGAAAACCATCAGTCAGTAATTAAAGCTCCTGGTAAAGGCATCAAAAATCTCACACAGAAAAGACATCCTATTTATGCGAGCAGCTTGGGTAGTTTCCATTTCTTCCAGTCAGCTCTAAGTTCATAAAAGAACTTACATGGCAGAGAAACAGCTTCACGTGGAGGTTCTTTGGTGGTGGCACATTCTACAGAAGAGCGGAAGAACACGAAACAGAAAGGCCCTGGGCTGTAGCTGGTGTTCACAGATAGCTAGACTCTGAAAACCAAGGGGAGCGATTCCAGCAGATTCCCCACTGCAGCAGTTTGGAGAACGAGGGCAGCCCAGTAAAGGATACCGTTCAGTCAGCGAGGTGGACTTGCCTTGTACATGTGGGGTTGAGAAGTAACTGGTGAGTTGAGTAGACATGGAGATAGGTAGGTAGGTAGGTAGGTAGGTAGGTAGGTAGGTAGGCAGGCAGGCAGGCAGACAGACAGACAGACAGACAGAGACAGACAAATATTCCTCTCCAAAGAGGAAGAGGACAAAGGCAGAGAGATGCACAGCCCTCAGTGTGAGGCAACAGTATTTCCATCAAAGAGAGAGGACGGCTGGAAGGACGGGCCTGAGGAAAAGGAGAAACTAGGTCTTTGGTTTGAGACAGAAAGGAATAGAAAATTAGTCCAGGTTCACAGACACTGAAAACTAGACATAGAAAAAAAAACATATTTTCAAATGTTTTAATTTTACAAACCACAACTGCAGATGATTTGTTAGTGAGAATTCAGCACGGGGCAGGGGCATTCCTATGAGAACAGAGAAAACCGAAGGCTGGAACCTGCACGCACATCTCACCGCTATGCTCTGTACTCTGCTCAGTCCTAGAGGACAGAAGACTAGGTTTGCTTCTGTGTTCTCAGCATGGAAGAAAATATTTGACTTGGCAAAAAGGGTTCTCTTCCTTTAAAAAATGGAGTTCATAAATATCACAGTGTTGACATCTGGCTGACTTTAAAATATGATTCAAACTCTGCTTTCTAATAGAATTATTATATATATATATAAACTTATAGATAAACATGTATAACCATATGTACATGTGTGTAGATAGTTTTACTTCAGCATCCCCAAAGAATAAGTTTAGCCGAGTATTTTATATAAAGGCAAGGGTGTATTTAAAGATACTTATCCTATGGATTTCTCTGTTACTGTAAGAAAACATCTCCTTCCCCCACCCTGTTGAGGCCTCTCGCCATATCTACAGCCCTCATGTTTTCCAAGGGTTTGAGGCGACTACAATTTACTTTTCTCTTTTCAACAAATGTAGATGTTGAAAGCTGAAACTCTAATGAGAAATAATGTAGTTGGATAAAAGCCGGGAGGATTAATGGTGTTGGAAAGGTCACCCTGAGAGAAAAATTAATGTGGTGGGCCATTAATAAACCATGGAAAACTGTGGACCAAAAGATAACTTTGAGTTATCCTTAATGACACTCAGCTTTTTGCTCCATATCTATTAGCTACACATACAGAAAGTGACTTTTTGAGGTTGGTGGCCACTATGCTCTAATGAGTATGTTCTACAAGAACGCTCTTGATTGGCAGACACGTGTTCACAGAAAACAGTGCTTCATCACAAACAGCCCAAAAGAACACTGGATCATTTGAGACTCTGGGCAGATGTCAATGTGTCTGCACAGGCCCTCTCTACCCATGTTTGACATATGTTTATCTACATAAACACTCTTCCAAGTATTTTTTTAATCTATTTCCTCATTGTGTCTATTCTAAAACTATAGATCCTTAGCTAGAGCAGACACCCATGCTATCTAGTCCAGCATTCCTACTTTGTAGGGAACCGAGGCAGGTAGTTGCCTGCGCAGGCATCCAGAGTAAATTCCTTGGGGACGTAAACAGTCGTATGGCTCTAATGTCATTTGTGTTTTAGTGACAAGAAGCCAATCCTGGGTTTCCCAGAGGCAGAGCCTGAACTTCATGACTGAAGATCACTCTGCAGCCCCCTTATTTTGTTTTAATGAGATGTATGTGTGGTAACTGTCTTAGTCAGGGTTTCTATTGCTGTGAAGAGACAGTGAGAACAGCCATTGTATAAGGAAAACATGTCACCAGAGGTTATCGCCATCGAGAGAAGCACGGCAGCCTGCAGGCAGACATGGTGCTAGAGGAGCTAGGAGTCCTACATCTCTACTCACAGGCAACGGGAAGTGGTCTGTCTCACTGGGTGTGGCTTGAGCAAATATGAGACCCCCCAAAGTCCACCTCCACAGTGACACACTTCCTCCAACAAGGCCACACCTCCTAAAAGTGCCAGTCCCTGTGGGGACCATTTTCTTTCAAACTACCACAGTAACCTAGCAATTAATTTGTCTGTACTTACCTCCTTAGGGAGGCCAGCAGTTTGTCTGTCCTTACCTCCATAGGGCAGCAGCTGAGGTCCCTGACTGGGCATTCTTTCTGGCTGCATGTTACCTCTCTGACTAGAGACGTTGTCTTACTGGCTTATCTTTCCTCTCACCCATGAGAGTGAATGTTAAATACCTTCTGTGTGGGCCAATGCACGGCTGAGCACGTAAGGGTGCTTATTGCTAAGCCTGACACCTGAGTTCAAATTCTAGGATGTATATGGTGGAATGAGAGACCTGACTTATACAAATTGTCATCTGACCTCCACACACACACAAACACACACGAAAGAAAGGAGGAAAAAGAAAGCAAGAAAACGAAGAAAGGGAGAAAGAAAAATGAAAAAATAAAGAAGAAAGAAAATGAAGGAAAGAAAAAACCTAAAACATATTTAGAAAACACCTTCTCTAGGGCACAAATTTTCAAACCGTGGGAAGCAGCAGAAGCAGCATGTACCGGGGCTTATGAGCTCGGAACCCTTACACGCCCATGAAAACTCAAACCACTTAGGTTGTCCTTGATAGGCACAGACTACCTAATCAATGTAAAAGGAATTATGTTCAAGAGCATTGATTGCATTATCAACATAGCCCAGGCTGGCCTCGGACCCTGGAGCATCACCTTCTAGCCTCCCTCCTACGTCCTGGGATTGCAGCTGTGACCCACTATGCCTGGATATGACTTTACATTTTTAATGAGGAAAAAAATGACATGAAGGATACGCTGAGACAAACTGCTCGCTGAGATGAGCCACTAAGTGGGAATATTATAATTCGCAGAAAGCCGTTGTTTCGCCAGGAAGTGAACAGTGTCACATTTGCACGGCATGTCATAGTTTACACACTGTTGCCACGTTTCTGATATAACTCTGACTGCCTCAGTTGCAAAACTGGGTACTGTGTGTTTGGGTGCTGGTATTTAATAACTGCACACAAGGACAGAAAACTTTGTGGAAAAATCATGAGAAATTCCATCTTCAGAACTAGAATGTTTTGAAGGATCATTGAGATGGTTCAGTGGGTAACAAGGATTTCCCTATGAGCCCGAAGACCTGAGTTGAAGGCCTAAGACCCACATGCTGAAAGGGGAGATATGACTCCCATAGGTTAACTTCATATCCCACCCGTGTGTCGTGAGAGTCAAATGTGTATGTGTGTATAGAAAGTCACATATACATACACACACACTAAACAAACTTCATCTGAGTAAATCAAAATGTTTACTTACTATATATAGTAAGAAAGAATTTGCCTTGTCTTGGTATCACTGACCTTTTAACAGCTCTGTGTCGTGCAGTGGCGGTTCCCATTGAAATGAATTTGGAATCACGTAAAGGCAGGCACTCACAGAAATATGTGCACATGCCTTCAAAACAGAACAAAAAGTCACACTAAAAACACATGCCCTTGGGCGTGGGGAGACGGCACAGTGGATAAGAGCATTTGCTGCTCTTGTAGAGGACCAGATTTCTGTTCCCAGCGCCCACATCAGAAGACCCACGCAAGTCTGTAAGTGCAGCTCCAGGGGAGCCAATGCCCTCTTCTGCCTTCTGAGGACACTGCGCTCATGTATGTGCACATGATGAGGCACACATGTGCACACACACACGCATGCATGCACACACAGAGACACACAGACTCAGAGAGACAGACAGACAGACAGAGAAAATTAAAAGTAGAAGAGAATATTCTGCCCTGAGTCAGTCGTGAACTGACAAGCCAAGAAGACATGTTAGGAAAGCACAGGCCTGGGTGACAAGGAAAGCATCCACAAGGCATCAAAGGAGCAGATAAGCCGGCTGCACAGAACTTGCCTGGTCTATGTCAGAGAAGTCCTCACAGACAGAATAATGCCTGAATAAATTTCCAAACACAGCAGAGAGGGAGAGCACTCAGAAAATGAGGGACTTACGAGACAGGCACTAGGAAAGTCTTGGGACTGGGTGACCTCCCTTTGAAACTCATGTAGGAACTCCTGAGAGACAGACACAGGGAGCATGGAACAGTCAAACATCTGACAACCGAAGAAGCTTTTAGGCCCCGCTAAAGCTCTTGGCACTTATCGCAGAACGATGATTTGGGGGAGACATTAAAGGCTTTGGAAAGGTATTATGTGTCCAGGCATGGCTGAAGGCTGGCATTATCACTGGGAGAGTCTCAAGGCACACACCCATAGCCAAGGCTCGGAAGACAGTTGGCATTACTTCAGTGTGTCCTACAGTTACGAGCTGTGACAGACCATCAGGTTGTGGAATGCTGCTTTAAGCACAAGGGCACCAAGAGATGGGTTTTTAAACAGAGGCTTTTACATCCAAATAGTTCGTCTGGAAGCAGAGAAAAGGCAGACTGGGAAGAAAACTATGAAGATAACGAAACAGTAAAGATAGGATTAGCCTAAATGAAGAATGGGGTGACCAGCGAAAACAGGGACCATGGGGTGGGGAGCAAATGTAAGGGCTGAGGAATGAGTGGCCAACAATGAGACTTGACTGTCTGTTATCCAAGTAAGGGAAAGAATCTAATCTTAGATAGCATCCAAGTGATGGGGTAGGCAACTGGGAAGTTTGTGGGATACGGGAAGGGCGGCCTGGGGCAGGAGGGGATAATAAGTTCTGGGATACACAGACTGCCTGATGGGCCTCATAGGGCACGCAGGTAGAGGAGCCTAGTGGGAAGCTATCTGAGCACTAACTAGGGAATGCAGCTGGCAATAGTTGCTTGTATTTGTTTTTCTACATGTATGTGTATATCGATGTGGGATAATCTCTCAATTCTGAGAGAAACAATGAAGAATATAGATGGCGGGCGAGGAAATTAGTTCCTGACTTGTACGCACGAAGAGCTTATTCAGTCCCTGGAGCCCACTTAAGCAGCTTAGCCTTGCAACGTGCGACACTGGAAGACCAGGTCTCGAAATTTAAGGTAGATGATCCCTGAAGTTGAGTCCTGGCGTTCACATGCATGTTCACCTAGGCATATTCACGTACACATACACACAGAAACACACACATATACACACCAGACAGAGAGAGAGAGACAGAGACACAGAAAGACAGAAGCGGGGAGAGAGAGGGTGACAGAGACAGAGAGACAGAAGCGGGGAGAGAGAGGGTGACAGAGACAGAAAGAAGGGAGGGAGGAAATTTTCAGAGTGTTTTTAGCAGTACATGTAAAACACGAAGGCATGTGAAAAAAATCAAAAAAAATGGGAGTTAAAGTTTTAGACTCAACATTAGTTATCTCATTCAAAATATCAACTAGAAGTCATACTGTCTGTAGCCTTCCAACTTCCCCCCCTGGAGTCTGTTAAACTACATGCGTAGATCCTGGTTATAGATGTAATTGCTGCCTAAGTCTGTAGACAAAGACGAAACAAAAAAACAATCAACAAAAAACAAACAACAGCAACAAAAAGCAGATGACCACTTATCAAATGGCCATTTTTTGGTGTGGCATTTTGATCTCTAGCAGACAGGCTTGCATTTCTGAACTTCTGTTTACTTATTTAGCACTGGGGATCAAACCCAGGGCCCTGTGTGCCAGGCAAGTCCTCTTCTCCTGAATAAACAGCCCACGCCCACACACGGATGTCCATGCCAACCCTGAATGCCATACCTTCACAGTTTTCATTCCCATGACCACCACAAGAGTGCCAGGCGGATTCAGAGAGGGCACGTGGAAAAGCAGTTATGGGGATGAAGTACCTCCTCACAGGCCAAGTGCCCGTCCCTCCCTCGCACGTGGCTCCACTTAGGCTCTCATCAGCGCTGCATTGGTTTCACAGCTGAGAAAAATGGAAGCCAGGGAGATTGTTTCAATTTGTCAACTATCACACCTTCCAGAAATAGAAACCCAGATCCATTGGAATCCAGTCTGCTGATTCGGCTTCCTTCGCCAGGCCTTTTTGTAAACAGAAAACTGACGGTGAACGCTGTCACGGGACAGTTGTTATGTCGGCAGACTGCATCAACTCAGCTGATCTTGACACCGTTTGCTGATGTCGTATCCTCTCATTTAAGCAGTGAAGCAGTTGAGAGGAAAGTCAACTTGAGGGGTTGCTGCGTGACCAAGCTAAGGTTTTAGGTCACAATTGGTTTCCTTAGTGACTGGGAAGCTGCACCAAAATTTAAGGAGCAGCTGAAGAAACTTTCTGAGGCAAAAATATGGAGGCGAAGAGGAAATGGCGGCAGGATGAGGAGCATACTTTCTGACCTGTGAAGTGAGGAGAGTCCACACTGTCAGGGTGTCCAGGAGGGCCAATCTGCAGGCAAGGGGAAATACTTTGAAATCCAGCAACTCAGAGAATACGGGAAGCAGCAGAGCCGTGTTAGTTCCAGGCAGCCAGTGAGGAGAGAACGGAAGAGGGCAGGGCGCGTGCAGTAGCTTTGGGAAGCTGGGTTTCGAAAGGGAGAAAGCCTAAAGAAGAAAGTTTGAGGACAATCTTTACCTGCTTGTTTTTTTTTTTTTTAGAATATTTATTTATTTGTTATGTATACAATATTCTGTCTGTGTGTATGCCTGCAAGCCAGAAGAGGGCACCAGACCTCATTACAGACGGTTGTGAGCCACCATGTGGTTGCTGGGAATTGAACTCAGGACCTCTGGAAGAGCAGTCAGTGCTCTTAACCTCTGAGCCATCTCTCTAGCCATACTTGCTTGTTTGAAGGGGGGAGATAACCTCACATGCTGAGAGCTGGGTTAGGAGAAAGATGGTTTAAATATAAGAAACTTAAATGGGGAGCAAGAAAAATCTAGAACTTGAGTCTAGGGCATCTCTGATGACTAGAAAGAAAGCTACCACTTTCAGTGAAACAGGGATGGAAATGTAGTTAGAAGGGTAGGAGAGGGGGTGAGGGTAGAAAGGTTGGCACCATAGCCAACCGTTCTTTCTAGAGCTGGAGACAAGGACATGGGTTGATATGGGAGCCAGCAGGAGAAGAAAGACATTAGGGGGATGTGATAAGATGAAATCATATAGACACAGTGAACACAGCCATGCTGTGGTTGAACTCTAACATATAAATGGCTTTAAGATTTAGCAGAGCAGATACCAATTTTAGAACCTAACACAGCATTACCACTGAAACACAAGGGTCTCTAAAAGCAATGTTTATTTTAGAGCCAGCGCCTATTTGAGCCCGAACCCACACTCGGCAGAGTCAAAGTGGCCTCTGTTGCAGGCAGTTTACAGTTAATCACCTCCATCACCCCTTGCATTCCCCTTGCATCCATATTAACTGTTTTCCTACACTGTCCTATCTTGGCCGTCTGTAAAAAGCTTAAAGAACTCATGGTTTTATTCAACACCATGTGCTAAACCGTCTCAAATATATTTGTGTTCTGGAGAAGCTAAACAGACCATAGAGAGACTAAATAGAGTATAAAAGACACACATTGCCAGGTTGAGCAGAGACAGGGGTCAGGGGCCAGGACAAGCAGGCTGGTCCTCTCAGGATCTGCCTAAACAAACACGCCCAAGCTTATCACAGAAGGGCTGGATTCCCACCCAGAGTTACAGAATACATTGGGGGGATAACATACTGAGAAGGTTGTTCAGGATGCCGAGGGCAGTGGCATAGTAAGCAGGTCCTTCCTCGGCAACAGGTAAACACTTTATATAGTCCTCGGTCTAGATAGTTGTTCCCAGTTCAGACTGTGGGTATCTGAAGCAGCGTTTTATTGTTTGGATCAATAACAGTGATTACTTCTGAAAAGCAAAGTTACCATTCTCAAGATCCACGCTTTGTGTGATCTCATCTGAAACACACGGGGACCTGAGAAGATGCTGGGACCAGGACTTGTCTGTGATGAGGAAGGCCAGGGACCACCGAGGAGCCATCCTCCCTCTGTCGAACTCCCATCCATCTCTCGGTAGAATTTTTGAGCAGCAAGGAACTATTTGATGTGTTTTGGCAATCAGCGGGTCAGACAGAAGAGCTAAGCAATGAGGGTGTGTGTAATCTGACATGATTAGACAAGGCTCTTTAGTACCAGAACATTCATAATGACACAAAGAAAGAGTATTAATAACACTTTCGGAGCACGGCAGCTAGCCATTTTATATTTCCTTTCTTTAATCTTAGTGTTTTTCAACAAATCGTGGGATTTAATAGCGTGTTTTGGCAGATTAGAGGATTTATGGCCCAGATGTTTTTTGTTCTAAAAATGGATTAGGGTGTAAAGTTTGCTGGAATTCGTGGAACATGTTGAGGCAAGCCGGTCATTTTCTGTGTGATTAGTGCCTGCCTTCTGTCTCATAGTCCTCCATCTGTCACAGCTCGCCAATGGATCTGCTTAGATTTAGCCTCATGTCACAAACAAGTCCCTTTTCTGGGCAATTTCATATTACAGATCCATCCCATGCCATTTTATGCCCCAGTTAAAAGACAGAGAGAGAGAGAGAGAGAAACAGAATATTAGCCATCCTTTAAATATTTGCTAATGCGCTGTTTTTTCCCCTCTCAATGCCCTACCCTAAAATAATGCAACTCTGCACAGGAATGAGGAGCAAATAAATAAATAAAGGGCAACAGTTGAGTTGAAATCAGTTTAGAATCCCTTCGCTCCCTTTCTTACCACCCTTCAAAACTATTTCCGGGGGCTCTCTCTAAGCCTGGGGTGGGGAGTTTCAGATGGCAGCTGCTCACTTGACTGTTGAGAGTGAGTTCAGAAAGACTAGAGTTAGCAGTACCCACATTGCCTTACCAGTTGCAGGCTCCCAGTGCCATTCTGTGCTTGAAGTCTAGTCTCATGGTCCTTAGGAATTTAGATACACAGCAAACCACTGCCACCCGTGGTTCAGCTCCATAGCAAGTGAATTTACGGGTGGTGGAGGGGGGTGGTGTTTCTTCCAGTCAGCTAATAAAGATTTATTCCATCTGTCTTTCGCAGGCCTGATTGTACTAGCCACAAACTCTGACCTGACTCTTCTGATATCTGAGAGACTTGGTAGTCATGGTGATTCCCAGGGCACAGATCTATGGTAGAATGCACATGACCTCTGCATGGGAGTAAAATAAAGCCATATATTCAAGCTTTGGAAGACTCAATGCTTCATGGTTAGGAGCATGTACTGTTCTTGCAGAGGTTCCCAGTTTGGTTCCCAGTAGCCATGTTAAGTGGTTCATAGACATGTATGACTCCAGCTTCAGGGAGTCTGAGAATCTCTTCTGGCCTGTGTGGACGCTGCGCTCACATAAATATGCACACATACAAACACACAGAGACATGCACACACAAGTACATGCTTGCAAATTTAAAACAAATTCACTCAGGTATTGACCTAAAAACCTAGGTAAAATTTTATTTTAAATTTGTATTTAGAAGTAACTAAACATGGTGTACGCCTATTTTTTTATGGTTATTTGGCAGCATTTTCAGATATGACTACGTGAATCAGTCACCCCCAGTTGCGTGCTCATTCATTTATTACAGATAAGTTCCATGAAGACACTAGGTTCTGCCATCTCCTAGCCACCACCCCACTCCCCGAAAGAAGTAACGGCCATGGCCAAAGTCAGCCTGTCCCTCTCCCGTGCAGTTTGTATATCTGTTGTGTCTCATCCCCAGGTTATTTAAATGACCATGATGCTGTCACCAAGGCAATCCAAGAAGCTCGCCAGATGAAGGAGCAACTCAGGCGGGAGCAGCAGGCGCTGGACGGGAAGGTGGCCGTAGTGAATAGCATAGGTCTCAACAACTGCCGGACAGAAAAGGTTAGTGCAGGGAGCGCCTTCCTCTCCGGAGTGCTGTGAGGGCAGGGATGCTCTCCTCTTCCCATCCTTTTCCTGACTATCTTGCCTTCCTCTGCGGAGTGCTGTGAGCGCGGGAATGCTCTCCTTCTCCCATCCTTCTCCTGACTGTCTCCAGAATGATGGCTCCTCCGTGCCCGTCTCCCATCGGCAAGGAGATCCGGAGCCCATCCAAATCCAAACAGTCTAGCAGCGGGAAGTTTTACACTATTGCACCCCAGACCTTACGGGGGATGAACGCTGCCCTTTTGCTGCCAGCGTGTATTAAAACAAAGTGGCGTTTGCAATGCTGTGTCTGAGGGAAAGTTTTGCCTTCCAGAGATACTTAGCTTGTATTTGGGGATCAGCTGGATTTGAAAACACGGAATCTTCTTTAGTCGGCCTAAGCTTGGATGATACCCTGGCTCCTGAGCCTGTCATAATGTTGCTCCTGTCAAGTGTTAGGGACTACAGAATTGGAAAGTTTGACTTCATCATGACACAAAATGTGCTTTGACCTTCTGTATTCTACCCAAAGCCAGCAGAGCATCTGAACTAGCCAGAGACATGATGGCTCCATGCCTTTTTATTTGCATGTAAGCTTTGTTTTACTTAGGGGGAAAAAATGTCACTACAGCATGCTTGGAGCGGTGTACTTCTTTAGGTAGTATCGGAATGAAAGTGTGGGATGTTGAATGAATTCTTATCGTCCTGTGCATACTGTAGGTAAGGGGCGGGGTGTGGCCAGCTGTGTATCAGTGGTTTACACGTCCATCCTCCTGAGGGGCACCGAAGTCTGGCAGAAACTTCTCCGAATGAGCAGCTTGCCCCGACGGTTACCTCTCTAGTTATAGAGAACTGGAAAGCTAAGTGCCCCGAGGAGAGCACAGGCCAACTTGGGGCATGACCCTCCCCAGCTGCTGCTCTCTTGGGTCCTCACATGAGGAAATCTCCAGGATGGAGAAACAAGCCCACTTCTGCTTCCTCTCCGGAAGCAGCAGCAGCAGCAGGACCAGGATGCCGTCCGGCAAGCCTGCAGCGCAGCTCTCCCAATTCCTGTAGCCCAAGTGAGACATCGGGACAGGAAGGGACGGCAGAAAGAAACATGGTGGCAGCCCTAAGAAGGAATGATAGCAAGCATGAAGGGATTTATGTTCAAATATTTGAACATTCTTGAAAGGCGCTCCAGCAAGAAACCCTTTCCCCTGCTCCCTGCGTGGAAATGAGTTTAACACTTGGCCAGATGCTAACGCGAAGTGACGGGAACCATTCCTCGCAAGCACAGCTAAATCGCCACTATTTGTTAAGAGCTTTGAATTCAGCTGCGGATGCAGCAGATTGTTGCATTCCGTGAACATCTGTAACCCTCCCCCTTGTTTTTAATCCTCCAAAGCAGAGACAACTCTACCTATCTCCCCCTTTCCCCTCCCCTGCGCTGGCTGGGAATTGTCAAGTGACAACCGCCCAAATCCTTTTGGACAGGAAGCCTTCATCCCGAATTCTATATACTTGCAAAATAGGTCTTGTGGTTGGATCCGGGAGCCCATTAAAAGCACTTTGATGGTATGGAAATCCATCTTCATGAAGTTCCCGAAGCCCCTAAGCAGCAAGCTGTTTAGTTGTGGTTACAGATCAGTCATTCACATCGGAGGGCAATAATTGTGCTGACGGCTTGTAAGGCAACAGGAGTACATAAAATAATCCCAGGTCCTCCACCATGGCAATGGGAGTTAATCTTCTCTAATACAGATCAGCTGCTGCGCTCCTGCACGGCTGCAGTAACTCGGCAGCCTTCTGTTTAAGTCACAGCAGTGCCGCCGCCTGTGCTCCCTCTAGGCCAGGCGCGTGCATGCCAGGGAGTCCTTGAGGCCACTTCTCATCCCACATCCATATCCATGAGCATTTTACTCCACCATTCTGGTTAGTGCCCTTGTTTGAGTGGCAGGCATCGCCATTGCCTTTGCCGGGAAGCTTTCCTTCCTCTTTGGTACAGTTGCAACATCGATTTTTGCAAATCTATTTTTGAAGGAATAACCTGCCGATCCCCGCTAAGGAGCAGGGTCTCTGCCACTAACCTCAAGGGTCTTACTGATTGGCTTCAAGATAGTCTTAACGGTTTTTATCTCTTTAGAGTTACTTCTTAAAACTCTGTAATTAGACAACTCAGTGTGTGTGTGTGTGTGTGTATGGGTGAATGTGTGTCTGTTTGAATGTGCACATGAGTACAGGTGCCCACAAACAGAGCCCTGGAGTTGGGACACAAACTCAGGTTCTCTGCAATGTGAGCTCCTAACCCCCGAACGATCTCTTTAACTCAGCCTTGAATTTGTAATGTTTCTCTATTTTGAAGTGGAGAGCGTATGAAAATGGAAGCCTCTCTCTCTCATGTGACAGTGTGACACTTCTTTCTGGAAAGGCATGCAGCCCAAAAGGGCCTCCCAATGGCACTGCAGCACTGCAGGGGATCACTGGGTGCGCTGCAGGGCTGGCACAGGCAGGGACCATCATGCTCGCTGGCTGCCTTTCTCTGCTGTATACACCTTGATGTCCATTCTGCGCGGATCTACCTCTGTCTCTTCAACCTAAGGAGAGGTGATGATAATGTCAAACTTGCATCTCTGCAAAAGTAATTAGTCAACATTCACACCTACTGTGTGTTACTGGCAGTCTTGTGTGTTGGGGGATTGGTTTTGAACAAGAAAATAGGAAACCTGCTGTCAATTTAAGTAAAATCTGTTGCATATTTTTAGGTGTAAGTCCCGTCTATCAAGAACAGAAGCCAGGTTGCTTAGCATGTCCAATCAATCATTTATCTGTGATGGCAAAGGTGAATACATGTGCTCCATGAGGAATTAGCATCATGTACCTTGGCTGTCTTTCCCCAGTTCCTGCCCTTCTCCTAGGTTTTCAGAACCGTGCAACTGCATCCATGGTCAGTTCACAGGCAGGTTAGCGGTTAGCTTGAACTTCCCTTGGCAGCTCTCAGAGTGACACCTCAGTAGACTGAATGACAAAGTCCTTTCGCATCTCACTAGCATTTTCTCATGCCATTTGAAGTCCCCAAGGAATGCCATCTGCTACCTAAAGTGACCATCTGGTTGGAGAGATGGCTGAGTGGTTACTGTTAGAGAGGACCAGCGCAGGTTCCCAGCGCCCATGTCAGGTGACAACAGGCTGGAACTCAAGCTCCAGCAGATTTACCCCTCTTCTGGCCTCTGAAAGCCACCTACATACATGTGTGCACACACACAATTCATCCATACACGTACTTACACACACATACACACACATACACACACACACACAATTCATCCATACACATACTTACACACACACACACACATACACAAGTCTATGATAAATAGGAGGGCAGCAGTAAGATGGGAGAATGGTAGGGTGGGGTACTGAGCAGAGGGGACTGAAAAGGTCAAACTACCCTCGTGCTGTACACCGGTCCCAAGATCCAGGTAATTAAAGTCCTGTACTGGGGGTCTCTTCCCTCGGCTGTACAAACCTTATGCGTGTTGACTTTTTGTCACACGTGAAGGTCTCAATTCTAAATAGCTGTAATTGACCAGCAAAAACAATTGGAGGCAAGAAGACGGACGAGGGCAAATGTTCGACGGGTGAAGTGTCCCGAAACGCATGATGAGAGTCATTTTTACTGAAACACATTTTAATTGAAGACTTCTAAAAGATTTTTCACTTCTTTACTTTTCTTGGAAGTGTTCCAGCATACCCAAGAACTGTGTGTCAGGTTTCTTGGAAACTCTGGTACACAGTTATTTATAATTGTCATTCCTGGTTAATTATAGGATGATTGTATATTCAAATAATGTTATCTTCTGCCATCCATCTCTGCCACAGGTGACGCTGTAGCAGACACCTTGGTGCCAGGGGTGGGAAAGGAGGCAGCTCAGGTAGGGAGACACAGAAGTGTTCGGAGCTCTGCTTTCTTAGCCCAGATAGGGCAGACTCTTGACCACGCAAGCAAATGGATAGCAGGTCTGAGCTTGGCAGCTCCGAGTATGATCACAGCGCCTGGTTTGGTGCTGTGCTGACCCTGCCAGGCAGGGTGACTGCATCAGAAGCTTGAGCGCATGTCGGCAAGGAGAAGCTCACTCGAAAGTCCCCAGATCCTTTCTCTCCTCCCAAATGTGGTTTTCCTTGGAGTAGTGAACCCCACGCTGTCGTGTCTGTTGGGACACGTTTCTCAACAAACAGGAGGAAATGTGAGTACAGGAACTTACACAAACAGTATTTCACCACCATCAAATGAGAGTGTTCAAAGGCGAGATTCAGTCATTCTTTTTTCTCAGCTCCATGATATCTGGGCTGAAATCTCTACTACTCTTGATTTTTATTTTCCCTTTTGGGTCGCAAAATGATTAATGTACCTACAACCAAACCACCCATCATCCAGATGCTTCAGGGGAGGGGGATGTCTTCTCTTTGCTAAGCTCCGTTCACATGGGCCTCTCTCTGCTAGCTAGCTTCAACAACATCTCACTGGCTCCAGCTGGGTCCATATGAATTTAAGGAAATCTTCATAAGCTGCTCACAAATCCTTTCTGTAATGGATCTAGAGAATCTCTCTCTCTCTCTCTCTCTCTCTCTCTCTCATGTTAAGCGACACTTTGAAATTAAAGATGGCCTTAGTAGAGGAAAAAAGAAGTGTCAAGTAGGTATTGGACAGCAAAAGGCGCTAGTCAGCCCAGCTATTGCATTAAATATGGCCTTGGAGTTCACAAATACCTATCAGCCCGAGTTGTTCTTCATAACCATTGCCCCTCCCTGCCTTTAGCTCCCCCAATGCTGCACATCCAGGGCTAGTACCTCACCTGTGGCTCACAGAAAATGAAGTAATAACAAAGCGTGGGCACAGGAAAACACTGCTTGACATCAGGCCAGAACCTATGACTCTGTGTTCACATATGTATGTGTTTTCCATACACATTAAGATGGACTCCTGCCCTGCTTTTCTTATGTAAGGCTTGAAAAGTAAGGAAAGCAGGCATGCGAGGGTGCATTTATTTCCTAAAGCTGAGAATTTATTTAGCAGATATGGCCTACAGTCCCCATACCAGCAACACTTATGCATGCTGGGCATCCATCTATAATTGCAAATCGCTGCTCGGGGAATACCTCTGAAGCTCGAGAAGATCCCTCGGCAGCTTTCCGTAGAGGGGTGAGTGAGGTGGTCAGTAGTGCACTTGGTTTTAAATCCCAGTTCTCTCGAGAGCTACAAGAGTCAAATTCATAAGAAGCCCTACCCAGGAATGCACAGAATAATTTGCAAACAGATTAATATGGTGGCACTCTGAATCTCTCCTCTCGGGAGCCTCACCTTCTTCTGTCCCTTTAACAGAGTACCAAACCTGAAATGACAGTGACCGTGTTGACTTAATGCAGATGTTTAATAATGGGAAAAAGGTGGGTAGTTTGAGAGCATTATTTACAAATGGCAGTGAGTGCCTCCGCTGGTACCCCAGTGATAATTTCCATCCATCATTCCTCACGGATGCTTCGCCAGCCATCTGATGGATGGGGTGGACGGTGTTAGCGCCTCAGAAACTGACGTGGGGAATCTAGCAGTGGTATCTGACACACACCCCTTCCTGGAGATAAAAGGAAGGCCTGGGAGGACGCTTGAGCTAGGGCTTTCCTTTGAAATAGTGAGCGGGAAGGAACACACACGTATCTCCATTCAGGAGACGATGCTTTCAATTAATGGTCTCTAGATGGCTATTGTAAATATTGGTGTGAGCTAAAATGAATCACAGAGGCCAATTTAGGGCTGCTTTGTCAGTTATTAGAGGATAGCTTTGCAAAAGAGGTAGGCATGGCCATAAGCCCTTCAGAGGAGGAAAGAGGGGAGAGTCTTCCAAGCCTGCATCTGTAAGGCAGATTAGTCATGTGTGTGTGTGTGTAAGAGAGAGAGAGACAGAGAGACAGAGAGAGAGTGAACCTAATATTTTCAATCTTGTGATTAGAATTTGCCTACGAACCAATTAAAATAACAGAAGTAACACAAGTGATTACTAATTTTCTTATATAAAAGTAGATTGTATATTACCTTAGTCTTTACATTTGTATATAATGACTTAGTGATTTTGATTAGAAGACATATAAAGTCTGGGCCTGACTATTTACTTTTCTTTTTATGATGGGAGTCTTTGTTCTCTGCAAATGTATGTGGTATGGCTAGAGACCTGACATCTGGGCATGGCCATCAGAGAAACCAGACCAGGCTTCTGTGCACAGCACCATCTAAACCTCGGGTTTCCTTTGCTTTTGTTTTGCATTTACAAAGCCTCCAATTCCCAGCCTCGTAGCCAGCAAACCCTTCTTATGGTACAAGAGTTGGGAGGAAAACCTTCGGTGAATATTATCAGCACAGAACAACCAGTTTTCAAAAACCCAGGACTGAAAAAAAAGAAAGAAAGAAAAAGAAAAAGAAAGAAAACAAATAAACAAAAAAAAAAAAAACCACCAAACAGGCAAATGGGTGTTCTGTCATCACTTGTCCGTCACCCTATATGTCACCCTCTGAATAACTCCGGTCGACGTTCTTGACAGGCGGGAGCCAGGGAGAGGGGGTCTCTGCATCAGGGAATTGAGTGAGGCCATCTAGAGCTTTCTGTCCCAGGCGGTGTTCTTCTGTATCTTTTCTTTTCTTTCTCTTTCCCTCTCTCTTGCCTGCTCTCCTTTCTGGGGGTATTTAATTGAAATACATGCCGAGTTTCCAGACTGCAAAGATCAGAGCTGTTTCTTCCAGCAGCGGTAAGTATGCATTAAACATTTTGATTTGTTTGAGTTTGAAGTTTGGTCCTTTTTTGCCATTTGCTTCATGGAGTTTGTGTATATTTACAGCCTCTGCATTTAATGGCCACATGCCTTATTTTCACAGATGGCCAGTGGAAGACTTTTTCTTTCTCTGAGTATAGCCTGCACTCAGTTTTGATACATTTGTCACGGCGCCACTACATGCAGCTAGCAAGTGCCCACGCTTGGTGGGGAGCAATTATGGTGTGAGGTTTTAAGGAGCTTTTTAAAGGTTTTTTTTTTTTCAGTAAACTTTTTATGGTTTAATTTTCAAGCCTGGAAAAGCTGTGCATGTTTTCAAACAGAGAGTCTTGTGTTCTTTACATCATTCTGGTTGGAGAGGTCAGGGCAAAACGGCCCAAGAAAATGAGACTCCCAGGCTGTGCCACCCTGGGTTCTCAGAGGCACTTTCATCCTGTATTGCAGTGACTGAAACTGTCTCTTCGTTTTAAGGGATGAGCAGATGCATTCCTGGCAGCATTGTATAGAGAATATTCTAGGTCTCTTAAGAGTCTATGAAGTAATACATAGATTAAAATTAAAATATAATAAAATATACACAGTGTCTGTACCAAGTTGATGGAGTCAGAAATCTGTCTATGTACTCTCCCTAAACTTTGTGTGAGTAAAAACTGAACTTTCTTGGTGCATCCAGAATGGCATCTTTCACAATCTACTCTATCAAGAGTTGTCTGTCCTTTCCCATCCATCCCCAATCCTCCTCAAAATTATATTCTTCCTTAGGCCCCATTCACAGGAAGACAGAGATAAAACAAACACCCCATATATGTTATGACCTGTTAAGGATGATCTTACCGATGTGAATTAGAACTATCAGGAAAACAGTCAAACTTTCACATTTATTGCAAGAGATACCGTGAGATCTTCACAGACACACCTCTCCCCTCCCCTGCAAATGAGAAGTCCTTGCTCACACCCATGAGTGGTAGGGACAGCAGTGGCTAGTGGCTATTGACTTGTATTTTGTGCCTTCATGTTTGCAGTGTTTCCACACAGACTCTTTAAAGAGAGCACGGCATTTGAGAAGACTGGAGGAACTCAGTGGCAGATCAGTGCTTGGGCCTCCGTCCTTTGGCATTGAGCTTAATATTTTTTTTTCCCAGTGAACCACAAAGGCCTTTAGGAAAGTACCCAGAATTTGTGTGCTCAGCTCATGCCCCTGAGCTGGGCACAAGTATATCTCAGCATAGTTTTCTAAAGCTTAAATTATAAAAAATCTCATGCAATAAGTCAGTATCTCCTCAATTAGTACACTCCCCAACCTGTCTTTGTTTCTCTTGGCTCCTTTCTCCCTATGCCAGCCTCTCCCCTAGGGAATGAGAGCCATAAAACCAGCAAGAATACACCCAATCTTATTTACATTGCATTTCCAGCAGCTCTGATAAAATACAGAGCAAAGTTTTCGCTGTTCATTAAAATGGGATTTTAAGAGTATACTCCAATCTTTCTTTCCCTGTCTCTTCACCTAAAACTACCATGGATAATTGAAAAGTGAGCTATAACCATGGTGGACCTGTTTCTATTCATCAGATGCAGTGTTTCCGCACCAGCACCATGACTCTATAAAACAGTCTAATTCAATTTATCCAGCTGAAGTAAGTGCTGGCTACTCAGGTCACATTTGTAAGAATGCTGACAGTTTCATAGCTTTTATCCATGCAAAGGAAAAATTAAAGAGGAAAATCTGGTATGTTTCTGTACTCTGGTGACTGAGCCACCCATTGTTTATAGAACAATTATCACTGCACAGCCTTCTAGTTCTATATGTGCATCTGTGCACCTCCAATACACACCAACTAGATGTCCTATATAGATTATGAATTCTATTATTTTTCTTTGTTGGCCACCTGTACGTCTCCCATTAACCCTTGTGGTTAGATGCAGTGGGCAACACAAAGATGCCTGCAGGGTTGTAAAGGAACAGTAAATAAATGTCTTCTTGGATGTTAGCAGGATCCTGACTGGCTGTGTACGGACACTTAGAGCCTTGGTCTCAGTTTCTCCTCTGATGGTTTTCTCTCTTTCTCACACTCACACCATGGCCTAGAGGATGATACATGAGCAATGCTGAGTTTTGAGTTCCAGTGTTCCTTTGCAGCTTCCTTGTGAATCCTTTGTTCTTGACATAATCCTCAAAGTGACTTTTCTGTTAGTGGCACACTCCGGCTACCATGGTACTGTCCTCTCTCTGGCAATGATACACTCCGGCTACCATGTTGCTTCCCTCTCTCTGTCAGTGAGCTTTGTGTCAAAGAACAAATTAATCTTGTTAGATTCGAACATCCAACTGTGTCCTTTATGAACTGCCTACGTCAGTAAGTGTCCTCTCAGAATGGATCTGAATAACCACTATTGGTTTGGCTTGCAACCTATTCCTTTAAGACAACGACTGTAGAACTTATAAACTATGTTTTCATCCAACATATAAAGTTGAAATGTATTCCTGAGTTGCTTTTGAGAAGTTATGGACAGATAGAGAAAGTGCCCAAATGTTTACATTTGTTCCAAGTATTTTATGTCTGTTGCATGGAGTTCAGTCAGGTTGGTGAAAAAAAGTGTAGGCTTTCAAGATTCAAAGACAACAAAATAGCCTCAGCTCAACCAGCCACGAGACCATGGATGCCTCCTGGGCATCTCTGAGGGGCAGGTAGTCACATGGCCAACACTTAGACACCTCAAAGGGATGTGACATCTCAATCCCATTCAGTGGACACAGCTCCATCCATGCGGTGACTCTTCATTCCGTGGTTCTGTGTCTTTCACCTGATAATTCTATTGTCTGTGTTCTATTGTCCATGTACAGTAAACTCTCTGTGCCTCACCAGAAACACATTTCAGTTCTCCTGGAGCACGAAGCCTCTTAAGGTATTTAAGGAAAGCATTGTTATCTTCTTCCCTATCTTAAGCTTCTTTGGGGTCTTCGCATATTCGCAGTCACAACAAGCAGGATGTTGATAGAGTAATCCATGCCTGTTCTAAGTTCAAGCCATCACCCCATCAACCTTAGCTTTCCTCTACTGCAGTTCCGACAGGAACACATGCTGAAGGCAACGTAACATTTCTCTCAGCCCATACAGTCTAGCTCCACGCCATTACCACACTGTCTACCCACCGCCATTAGCTCAGATCCACTGTGGTCGCTACTGAAACATGCATCACGTGTGTAGGTATAGTTCCTAAACGTCCTTTCTTCATGGAAATCAGAATGAGTTGGTTCATATAAGCTTTTAAATATGTCTCCCCTTTTACAATTACTTTTTTAATTATTAATAGGGAGTCATCAGTTGTCACCACAAATCATTTTATAATTTTTATTGTTAAGCTGAGCATAGAAACTGACATGGGCACTGTGCGTTTCTCTGCTCTTCCCATGGACCTTCAGCCCCATGGCACTTTATAAGGAAGCATGTCTTCCTAGTGGGTTCTCTTCTGAACACATTACCAGGTGAAACTGGGCACCTGTCTTTCGGGGATAATTACACTTCAAGAAACATGTCACGAAGTTAGCTACCAGATTTCAAACCAGGAGTTCATACATACAACAAAAATCAAGCCTGAATCTCAAATTAAAGTTGGGGGTGGAGAGGCAGAAACTAGGGCTGATTGCTTCTCTGACTGAACCAGAGGGCATACAGACGCAGTTCCGACTTCTGGATTGGCAGGCCCCTACATCTCTGTGGTTCTCTCATTCCTCAAGGGTCTCAGTGTCTAGGATTGCAAAGCTTCCATACATAACCTAATGAAACAGAAGTCTTTCACAAATGTTACCGTGTCCTATAAAACATATCTGTTAAAATTGGAAGAGTTTTGTTTCTTAGTGTGTGTTGTGTGTGTGTGTGTGTGTGTGTGTATTCCTATGTAATTTATACCTAATGTACAAGAAAGCCTTTTCTCTCATTTGTGCTGTTGGTTGATGTGGGTGGATGGTTATTTTATAGAGCCCAGAGCCATCAATAGGCAAGAGTGAAGATGACGGGCTGAGGGGGTGGACATCCATGTGGCTTCTTCAATCTTTTATTTCAGCAGATGAAAACATCCCCAGCTGATAAATCATGACAATGTTATGAATAATCTTCTGGTGCTTCTGCTGGGCTGTGAAGTTCACATAACTGGATGGGAGAGTTAGAATCTTTTCTCTTTCTTTCCTTTTCGCTACTCCCTCATTCTCTGTGTCATTAGTATGGTAGGAGACCGTAAAGAAAGGGGGACAAAAAAGCTGCAGCCAGAGGGCTTTAGCTGCTACCAAGTCACCATTTGACAGCCTCACTCTGTTTTGTCATTACATGCATGTGCCTTTTACGAGTTTTATAGCTCGGGAGCTTTATTTCAGAGATGTCCATTATGGCAGCCGATCCACAGCCTATCCCGCTCCTTGGGTCCGTCTGTGTGCTGGTGGGGAGCGAGGCTCACTGCCCATCTGAATCCCAGACTCAGAGAGGGACAGGGGAACTGTCTCTCCTTGCACTGTTTAATTTAAGTGCCGAGAACTAAAGCAGAGGCTCTGGCTTCTCCTGGGCACAGCTTGTGCACGCTTCTGCCTTGACTGCGCTATGAAAGATAACAAAGATGGCCACTGTCCTTTGTGTTTGCTGTGGAGTTGCTCTGTGCAACGTGATGTAATCATAATGGAAGGAAATTTCTGACTTCTAGATAGGCAAAGACGTGTAATCAGTCTCATTCCTAAGTATGAAAAGGACAAAATTAAAAAAATAAACATTGGATACATTGATATATAAAGAGAAGGAGTGAGGGAGTTCAATGATTTTGAAAACAACTCAAATCTTATTTTTTTTAATATGTATTTCTTGTCTTTACCACAGGGAGCTGAGGCCCATAACCATTCCCGTGAACCCTACATGTTTGACACTCTTTTTTCCTTGGTGTTTAGTTTTCCCCATGAAGTTTTCTTTTTAATATCAAAAATGTAAATTTCTTAAATGTTTGTAAGTTGATGAGAACCTGTCTCACATTTAAACCAAATTTTAAAATTAGGGTTCTGAGACTCAGATGTCTTACATGGTTTACTTAAACATATTCTCATCTCAAATGTGCCCCTTTCCCGGTTAATCCCTGTTACCTTTTCCAATAGAAAGTGTAGCTATGCTTCGGCTGTCCTGTTGGGTCCCTACACTGTGGTCATATGCAAGCGATTCAGTGCTCTTTCCTATTGTAGTGGTCAGTAGATAAGATGGACAGCCAAAGGCCAGCTGCCATGCCACAAGTGAACATGAAGACTCTAGGGAGAGCTGTGTGATTCCACACACTGGCCCCCAGAACCGCCGGGGCTAGATTGATGGCTTTCTTTTATTCCATTGGTATTTTGGGACCCAAGTGTAGCTCCACCAGCTTGGAACTTACTATGTTGACCAGGCTGTCCTTACACTTGTAATACCTCCTTCCACCTCATGAGTGCCAGGATCACAGGGATGCATCTTGCTCTTCTTCCGGCTAGGCACAATCATTTGATCTTCGTTCAGGACAGCATAAGATCAGAAAAGATCTCACAGAATCTTAACTGCCTTAACATAATATTTCCCTTGGTCTTAGCAAACCTTAGACTTATCTGAGACTAGGTTAGCCAAACAGGACTGTACTTCCAAAGGAGATGTGGTTGCTGTCCAATTGCTCGTTTTTAATCAGCAGAGGGGCAGATGGGACATTTTGTTTGGCTTATACTTATATGTGCACCAAGGTTCTGTTCTGACTGCTTTGTGAGGGTTATTTTCATCTACTCTCCAATGACCCTGGCAGGAAAGACCTTTTGCCAGTATTTTTGAAGGTTGCTGTACCTCTGCTGCTGCTCTTTCTAACTGGATGAGGGTAAGGAAGTTCTAGATCAGCATCTGAATGGTATTAAGAGCCCAGGAAAGCCTAACTACTACCTGGCACTGCTGGCATTGGTGGTTTAAAAACTTGCTCATAAAATTGAGGTATGCTGTGGCAAATTCGATAAAAATTATCATTGATATGACTTTATTAACTTGATCCCAATGGAAACAAGATTATGAAGGTGGTGGAAAATTATGAGCATTGTCCATCAAGATTTCCTTGTTTCCCGAACCTTGGTGTGTGTGATTTCCAACGTCTTCCGCCACACCTCTGTGCTAGCTGGTTAGTTGTTCTTGTCTTTGTTAGCTCCGACAGCACACAAGGCCTTCCTCTGCAACTCTGGATCCCACAGCTCGCACCGTGTGTCCCAGGATAGCCTCACACTCACAGCAAGCCCTCTGCCTCAGCCTCCCAAGTCCTGAAACAACCAGCCCTGTGCCCCCACACCCTGCTCCCACTTGTGTTTATCTCCTTGTATTGAAGTTGATGCTACTTAGGCAAGACTTAACTCTGACGACTGTGAGAGTCACACTATTCTTATTCCTATCCATATTTGAAAAGAGAGTTCTGTAAAAGGAAATTTTGAAACTAAAGGGTATAGAATCTCAAGTGATTGAGTCTTGAAAATGATAGCACCCATATCAGTCCCTTTGACTGGCTCTTTCTCCTACTACTCCTGAACAGTTTAACTTACACATTATCTGCACTTACTTCTTTTGCTTCCTGTCTAAATGCATGTATACTTGGACTCCTGAGAAATGTATATAACATTTAACCATAGTATCAAATTCCAAGTGGAATTAAGGGACATTACTTTCTGCTTGGGTTGCTGTTGTCACTAGAAATATGGCCATACTTCGTGGGGTCCCTCCAATCATGTCCTCCTCTTCCTTTTCATGTGTCTAAGAAGGAAGATACCAAGAGTAGAAGAGGGACAAGATTGTAGCTACCATGGTCTTCCTTCTTTACTTCCTCTTGCTGACAGCTTCTGGACCAGTGTGGGGGGCTCCACTCTAAGAAGGCTCATTGCTTCCTCTCAATAGTTCATGTGCATTAGAGGCAGCTAGTCATGTGTAATTTAGTAGGAAGATGAGCACAGCATCCTGTTCACTTAGTTTCAGCATCTCAATAGGATGGTCATCCGTAGAGGCGGACTCGGTGGCTTAGAAAACATTTAACATTTCATCCTTTTTCTGTTCTGTTTACTTCCATTTTGCTGTCTCTCTTTTGAAGCCCCTTTCATCCAAATGGGACATTCTCTAGACAATGTGTAGTGTTATTTCCTGGTAGACGATTAAATCAAACGTTGAAAGGCATTGTGTGTGCACAGTCCTTTCTCTAAAGAAGTCAAACAAGCATAGTGATGTTTTCTGTGACCAGGGAATTCTCAGATGTTGTTGATGAAGGACTGTGTATGTGTGTGTGTGTGTGTATGTGTGTGTGCACACACCTGTGTGTGAATGCAACTGTATTTTAACACTTATATTTACTATGAAAACAGTTTGCTAAGTTAGTGTCCTTGAAGCTCCTAAATTCAGCTTAGTGGATACCTACTTTCAGACTCCCTCAGCCAAAATAAAGAAAGGAACGAAGAAACGAAAGAAAGAAAGAAAGAGAGAGAGAGAGAAAGGAAGAAAGGAGAAAGAAAGAAAGAAAGAAAGAAAGAAAGAAAGAAAGAGAAAGAGAGAGAGAGAGAGAGAAAGATATCCAGAGGTTACAAAGCTATGAAAAATGCCAATCTCAGACCCCAAGCAAACTGGGCGAGAGTCTACTTCCTTCAGCTTCAATGCTGTGTGCTTCTGTGAGCTGGACTGTAAACTGGGTTCTCTTGTCTGCTGATAGACAACTTGAGTTTTTCCCATCAAGTCAGATATGGACTTGGATGAATAGAGTACAGAGTTCCAAGGCCACAGACTCGAGAGAAATTTTAATCTAGTTCTTACAATTGTACTATTGTAAGGTTTGCCAAGATAAAGCCTGCACTGTATGAAGGATTTCAATTCCCCATTAGTCATTTGTGACCGCATTCGCTGGGCTCTTCCTCCTGTGATACAATTATCTTATGTGATGGAAACATTTTACCGTGGGTAGCAAGCAGTTCTGTAGGGTATATGATCTACCAGTATCATTCATGACCATCTCTCTGGCAGTCTGGTGAACTGTCAAGAGACCTGAGCTATAGCTGCAGAAGCCAATGGCTGCCTTTCTTGAAACTGTCCTAGAACCATATCCCCCAGAGAGCATGGCTGGAAAACTTAAGAGGAAGTGGCGGACCTCTCCTTGCATGCTTTTTTCTGTTCTCAGAGTCAACTGGTTTCTCAATTTGGAAGCAATTTAATAGCATGTGGGGGTGAGACGAAGCATTATATTTTTCTTGAACATCATTTTGTTTTTGACACCATGTTCTCCACTAATGCAAGCCACATACTGCATGCTTTTAAAAGACTTGATGTCTTTGAGATCTAATTTATGTCTATTTGTATCTCAAATAATTCGCCAACTCAATATTTTGGCTGAGCAATCCAAATCAAATATTGGTCCAAGTACTAGGCACTTCCATTGGATGTATGAAGCCTTGACAAGCAATTAGTGATGAATATTTAAGTGCCTTCATTACCCTTGTGTGAGCAATGCAGATGGCATTTGGGAGATGGCAACCGGAGGTGAACACCTCTGAGTTTTGTTTCTGGTCACCTGTCTACTGGAAGACGTTCTCTGGGCCTTATGCCACCCCTACACCTCTACTGTCGGAATAAAAACAGAGCAGGCTTTCCAAATGCAGAACAGGTTGCTGATGGGAAATCTCTCTGTGCGTTTTGTGACTGAGAAAGGTTGTCTCCAAGGATCCCTGCCTAGCTCTTTTAGGCACACAAAACCCAAATGAATGCCAAGACTTTTGAAGAGTTTGGTAGAGTCAAAGTTCCTTCAAAATCCCTGCTGATTATGTTCCTTGATTGCCTCAGTGTGCTGTGTTGACCATGCAAAGGTGAATAAACTAATATCCCACGTCGCCCAGAAGCCAACTTTATTACATATGGCCCAAGGGGAGAAATGTCCGTGAGTAATTATAGCTTCAAGATTCTCATTTTCAATTTCTTTTTTTAAAGGAAAAAACAACACTGGAGAGCCTGACTCAGCAACTGGCAGTTAAACAGAATGAAGAAGGAAAATTTAGCCATGGAATGATGGATTTCAATCTGAGTGGAGACTCCGACGGTTTGTGACCATTACTCATTCAGAACCCTGAATGGAGAGGTGGAGGTGTCCTCAGAGCTGCTTAAGACAGGAAAGAGAATAGACAGCAAGGCCATTGTCTCCCTGACCATCACAGTGGACAGTCCCTCAGTCGTTCTTGCTTCAGGACACCTGTCATTATCACTATAGACAAAGAGATTGACCCTAGCAGTTTGTGCCAGGGCAGGACTTAGGTCTAAGATGATATAATTCCAAAGCAAATACTCTCGCCAGCAGCCACCCTGCCTCTCACCTCCTTACCTCCTGTGCACCAAACTTTGTAGAACTACGTGTCTATCAGCTTCTTTTGCAGTTTGCTTTACCAGTAAAGTATATGGTAAAGCGCACACGTCCTGGGCATTTTCCTTGCATTCGAAGCCCTCCCCAACACACTGTCCTCACACTGACAGACATTACTACTCTAAGTCCGCACCTAGACCACATTTTACTGGCCTTCCATCTGGGGAAGTCCACACTCCCCTCCTATACCAAGTTTGTGTCACTTCAAACACCCCAGCCAGCAGCAAG
>NW_026067905.1:125427-235427 GCF_014885135.2 Alexandromys fortis
AGACTCAGAAGATTTGGGGGAAACAGTGAAGGCTCCTTATTTTCTCTTATTTTGAGCATCAAATATTTTTCATCGTAACTCACTCTTTTGTTAGTTAAATAACCTATTTATTTGTATCAGATATTTTTCTGTTGTAAGTTACTCTTTTGTTATGATGAGGCATTCCCAATAGCCTATTTATTTTCATTGCAAACAGTCTGCAGCAAGCCACTTCCTCATTGGACATGGCTGCAGGCACAAGCCCAGTAACTCTTTTCATCTTTTGGGGGGAAAGGGGCGTTCTACCACAGTGTCTTTGCCACCACCCTCAGTATTTGTAGGATCTGTAGTCAGTTGCTCTTGTCACTGGGGAGCCACTGAGACCAAAACCAACTCACCAGCTGGCTATCCTCACCCGGAGAAATTACTAAAGATTTCAAATGGATTTGCCTCCAAACTGAGACTGCATGGCCCTAGGATGGAGTTGGGCCACTGCATGGCCGTTGGTACTTGAGTATCATAGTTCGGGATTATGAATAAATAAATCTGTAAGCTGAGTACGGGGGGTATGCAGAACCTATAATCCCAGAACTTAGAATATTAAATCAGAAAGACTGGGCCAGTCTGAGCTACCTGGGGAGTACTGTCTCTAAAAGCAAAATGTATTTGTATTTGCAATTACTATGTGGCCCTATTTTAGGATATAGCTTAAGGCTGGGTATTCTTAGGGGAAAGATACTGTCAGAAGTTAAAGCAGGGAGTTTTAATTGTCAACCTACCAACCCAGCATTATGCTCATGGTAGGAAATGTAAGAATGGCTGTCAACCCCAGATAGGTTGCCTTCGGGAGCTAGCATTTTCTTTCCTTAGAGATGTTTTACAGAAAATCTGGGAAGAATTTTCAATACATTGTAATCTAGTTGAATTCCTTTATTTATTTATTCAGTTTTCAGAGAAGGTAGTAGGATTTGCTCTAAGTCAACGGCCCTAGACCCATGATTTTCATTGTATTTCTACTTTCCAGGGGGCTCTTTCTGGTAAACTGACCTTTATAAGCTGATGTGTGGTTTGAAAAGAATTGATCTCCTTCAATAGTTTCTAAATATTATTTGTGTTTATGATGACTCCAGAAGGGTCATCTAATACTAATTGGAAAGTCCCTCCAAAGCAGGGGTTCTCACCCTGTAGGTTGTGTCCCTCAAATAACTTGCATATGAGACATTTACATTACAATTCAAAACATTAGCAAAATTGCAATTATAAAGTAGCAACGAAATAATTTTATGGTTGTAGATCACCAAGAAGAACTGCATTAAGGGGCTGCAGCATTAGGAAGGTTAGGAAGCACTGTTCTAGTGTGTAACATGAGATAGAGTTTAGGGCTGAACTTACAGTCCTATGGCCTGACCACACTGGAAATGCTCAAGTATGGGTTTTGGAAAACAAGGAACTCTGCTAAACCGAGTTTCTGCTTTGGTAAAATGAAACCATAGCAGCTCTCTGAATGGTGTCTGGGGAGCTAAAACACTGCTGGCAAGTTGGCCGGTGCTCTCATGGGAGAGACTTCCCTGTCCACCCCATGATGTGGCATGTGTACCTCTTCTGTACTCCTAAGGAGGATGCTCAACAATGTGCTGGCCCCACCTGAGTCCCATGATTCTGCCTGCTTCTAAGCTCTCCTCTGATTGATGCCCAAGGGAGGGAAGGTCCCTTCTGTGGATGTCATAATAAACTTGAGAAGGAGATACTTTTATCATGATAATTATTGGGGGTGATGGTCCTACTTGAGGGACTACTGAGTAGCAGGAAATAGGGTCTTGTGTTCTTCCTACCTTTCCGTCTTGTTCACCCTTACCTACCGACCTCCCCCCAGTGACTGTATCTGCTCTCCACCACCTCGGAGAGGCTTGCCTTTAAGCACCTCACATTTTCAAGTCAGATCTACACCAGTCAGGTTAGCTTTCCCTTCTGGGTCATGTCACACAATGATGATGAGATTCCAAGCTGAGTCTTGGCGCAGAGATGCGACCGTTCACCATCTGCAGCTGTAGGCAACTCCCATGTTTCGATTTGGAGGGCTCAGGCTTGACTCAGGTTGAGCTAATTGTTTTTCAGAGCAGCATACCTCACCTGCTCTAAGATTTTAAACTCTGGCTTAAGACTACAGCAATTCCAGCACCTGCATTGTCGGCCATACTGACAGAACCAAAGCATCCAACCCATATAAACCCTAAACTGAGAATTATCAGATGCTATACTTAGTGAAGCTTCAAACTTGTTTTCTCTTCCCTCTAAATCCATGTTAGATTCAACACAGAATAAAGAAAAGGGGAAAATGCGTTCAATGTCTATAATGTTGGTTATCTTGAGATGAGGCAGGTTTCCTTTTGAGTTGTTAAATCAAAGTCTTACTCTGTGGGTATTTGTTCTGCTGCTTGTAGTGTTGTTCGCTAGATCATGGAGCATGTGCACGCATGTGTGTAAGAACACATACTTTGGAGGCACATCTGTAGGTGCATGGTGTTGGGTAGTGATTTCATGTGTTTGGAAATCAGTTCTCTCCTCTATGAACACAGGTAAGGGAGGTGTCTACCTTACAGGACTATGGGAGACGATAGTGCAAGGTGGCAGAACAGTCTTTAAAAGGTTGTAGCTTCTTGTGGGAACCCGGGGACTCACACGTGCAGGAGAGAGAGCAACTCGCAGGTGCCAGTTCTCTCCATCCACCACGTGAGTCTGGCTTGACTGATGAGATGAGCCATCCCAGGACCCAAGATGACCATCATCCTGTCCACAGCTCTCACACACAGCAACCCCCCAGTCCGACTCCTCATTATAACCTCGCCCCTAAGGACCTATTTAGAGGAGTTCATCTTCTAAGCACAGTGGTTTTTACAGACATGACTCCTGAAAGCATGTGATTCGTGAACTTTGGTGACAAGTAATGTGCCCTCCACAAAGAAATACGCAACGACTCAGTGAGTTACAGATTCACAAGATGCGATGAATTCACATGGAGCTTTCAGCAGTTAACTGCATCAGATAAAATTCTTGAGCTTCTGAGTGCATAATAAGAAAGTTTAGTTAAACTGTACATTCAAGTCAAAAATAAGCCATTGCCCAGTGCTCATGTCTTTGGGTACATAATTTCCTTGCAGACACCTCTGCTCTTGTGAAAATCTCGCCTTTCAAGTTGATCTTGCTAATCAGAAACATGTTTATATAGTTCTGGAATTTGTCCAACATTTTTTTCTCCATTTCTTTCTTGTTCGCTCTGGCGTCTCTTTTTTTAGGATTCTTAGAAGCACTGCACACTGGCATCCCTAACACCCTTGTCTCCACAGGATCTCGCTGGAAAGCGATGACCAACCTCGAGAAACAGCCATACTATGAAGAACAGGCCCGCCTCAGCAAGCAGCACCTGGAGAAGTACCCAGATTACAAGTACAAGCCCAGGCCGAAGCGCACGTGCCTGGTGGATGGCAAGAAGCTGCGCATCGGGGAGTACAAGGCCATCATGAGGAACCGGAGGCAGGAAATGCGACAGTACTTTAACGTCGGGTATGAGAACCGCATTCTGGCCCTGTATCGCATAGTGCCAACTTCCCATTGTCCAAGGGAATATCCCCATCCTCCACCCTGGCTGTTTACTTGCAAAGCAGCCTTTTGAAAAGGAACCTGTAGGTGGAGACTGCTCATTGGTTTCCTGGACACCCAGAACCAAATAAGCACACAGGAACTATATTAATTACAACACTGTTTGGCCAATGGCTCGGCTTCTTATCAACTAACTCTTACATCTTAAATTAACCCATTTCTATGAATCTGTGAATCACCACGAGGTTGTGGATTACCAGTAAGGTTCTGGCTGGCAGCTCGCATCTTTCTCCTTCAGCAGCTCCATGGTGTCTCCCTGGCTCCACCTATTCTCTCTCTATATCTCTCCCAGCCTGACTATATTCTGCCCTGCCATAGGCCAAAGCAGCTTCTTTATTAACCAGTGGTAATAAAAACATATTCAAAGCCTACAGAGGAGAATCCCACATCAGGAACCTGCAGTCTTTTCCAACCCTGTATGTAGCCCTGAAAATGTACATAGCGTAACTACAGACAGATGTTTTTCTAAGTTTGCATGTGGAGTGGCGTCCTCTGCGAGCTGCCTGCTCTCCTGAGTTTTATTCACAAGTTATTTGAAAGCAGAGTCAATAATAAATGTAGTCCTGATGTCTGATATTACAAACTTAGAGCACGCAGGACTAGATCTCGCCAGTTCTCTTCCTGGCTGGTGTCTGTGATTTCCAGCAGTTGGCCATGATAAATTTCACCACTGGTAGTTTAGTCGATATAGCACAACATTACAGTAGCTCCAAAAAGAAGCGCTTGTGTCTGACGAGTGTAGAGTCTCTCTCTCTCTCTCTCTCTCTCTCTCTCTCTCTCTCTCTCTCTCTTTCTCTCTCTCTCTCTCTCTCTCTCTCTCTCTCTCTCTCTCTCTCTCTCTCTCTCTCTCTCTCTCTCTCTCTCTCACACACACACACACACACACACACACGACAATAGAGATTACATTTAGGACACAGCAAGGTCATGCACAGGAGAATTCACCCTGAACTGAGAACCCTAGGATGCTCTCCTCTGCTTTCCATAGCGAGGCCGTGCACAGCGATGCTACACACTGCCTATAGCAGCCCTGCAGAATTCTCAAGCTACATGGGAATAAGGTCATTCATACTTAAAACAGTAAGATCGGGAGAACTTAGGATACTAAATGCCACTCTGGGTATAGGCAGAAGGTGGCTGAATAATAAAAGAAAGGAGCTCATACCTGCCACGGACCCTGCAGGGTCCGTGTGTTCTGGGCAAGGCTCTGGGAGGCCCCCACTTCTGGAGTGTATAGGAAATGAGTGAGTAAACGAATTGCCCAGACAGATGCCTGTGTATCCCATCCTACCAGGGGCAGCTAAATTGATCACTACGGTGCAGTGCAAAACCGAGAAGACAGAGTCCCCAGGCTAAAAGGTTTTAAAGCATCTCAAGTGGGACAGCAGGAGTTGGAAACAAGCGTGGAACCGTAGGCAATTTCTGGGGTGGTATGTCTTTAAGCGGGGGCTCTGCCTCCTACCCCAAAAGGGCCCACACCGTTTCACACAATAGTTAGATAACATGATAGCATTACCCTCCCATGTTTTGGGGACCATGGCATTATTTTGAAAGTTCTAAACAGTTTAGAGATTTTGTCCATTGGGCTTGAACTATCTTTAGGCTCCATTATAGGAAAAGCAAACAAAACTTCCTTCCATTTGCCATAATGAAGGCAAGTGAACTGGGAGGCAAACTCTTGGGTAATTTGGCTTAATCTTTCTGTCTCAGATTTTTTCCTAATAATAAAAAATTAGGATTATTTTAATTATCAAGGGGTAATTCAACTAAATGTCTCCAATTCTCTGAAGCCCGATGCAGGCAGGTAAGGCTTCAGAATCAACGTGGGATGCCATTTCAGCGTGTCCCATGATTGGGTAGACGCTGGTTCCAGTTAGGGTGGCGCTGAGGCACAGGGAAGCTGAGACGTCCTGTGCACACTCATCTTCTCTCTCCGCGACAGGCAACAAGCACAGATTCCCATCGCTACTGCTGGAGTTGTGTACCCTGGAGCCATCACCATGGCAGGAATGCCGTCACCTCACCTGCCCTCGGAGCACTCGAGTGTGTCCAGCAGCCCGGAGCCAGGGCTGCCCGTGATTCAGAGCACTTATGGCGTGAAGGGGGAGGAGCCTCACATCAAAGAGGAAATCCAGGCCGAGGACATCAACGGGGAGATTTACGACGAGTATGACGAGGAGGAAGATGACCCCGACGTAGATTATGGGAGTGACAGCGAAAACCATATTGCAGGACAAGCCAACTGATAAGGGCCCACAGACTGCGGTGAGCTGAGGACTTAACGAAGCCCTAGCTGGCCCATCCTTACCAGTGGCCAAGCACATTAACTTTCTCGTACACTGACTGTTATTTTAACTGTTAGTCTTAAATAGTTGGGACATCAGCTGACAAATAGACCTCAGCCTCAAAAGGCTCGGAAAGGAAAACAAAATGTTTCAAGCAAACAACATCAACCACGAGAGATTGAAATAAGCTATGGTAAAACAAAGCCAGTAACTCAGCTGCTAAACCCAGCACTGAAGTCTCGCCCGTCAACTTTTTTTTTTTTAATAAACTTTATGGCTGTTTGTTCTATAACTAGAAATTCTCACTCAGGTACACAGTGCCAACAAGTGGCTTGTGAATGTGTTTCGTTGTTTTGTGCTACAATTTTTAAAAAGAAATACGTTTTGTTTTGTTTTGTTTTGTTGGGGGGAATGGTTCTGGGGTTTCCTTTTACCTTTTCTTTCCTTTCTTCTCCTTTGTGATTGTCGTCTTGCACCTGACAGAAGGAGGGAACGGGGCCTTCGACCCCTCTGCCCTCTGCATCTCTCTGCTCTAAAGATGGAGGCCTGTGTGCGAGGGTGGGGAGAGAGGAGAAAAAGAGCCTGGTTTTGCCTTCCTTGCTTCTGTGCCCCAGTGTCAGCAGCCGTTTGCTTTAGAGACCTCTAACTCTTGCACACAACACTACATCTTGGAGCAAGTGCCAAATCCATCCTGAAGCGATCACCAACTTCCTTTTCTAAGTCCTTCCTTACTCCTGCTCCTTCTTCCGTGGGGACAGTGTTAAATCTTAGACGGTCCCCAGAAAGAGCTGATACACCAGCAACTGGTGAGATTGATTTTTTTTTTTAATGGAAACTGTAGGTGCCGTTCTCAGGTGAAAAGAGAGAGAGAGAAACATAGAAATTTAGAGAAAAAAAATATTTTCTGATCTTGGATTTCTGTGTGTGTATGTGTGATCATGGTACATTAGCTACATTCCTATTAGGGAATAATGTTGGGCCATTGTGAGCAAAACCCACTTTTGGGAATGGAATCCCAGCCCTCCTAAGCAAGTGGTCTAGAAGCAACCTTGCCCTTGGCTTTGCCCGGCCAGTGACAGTGGAACTAAGCGTAGGGCTCAGAAATTCTATTTTTCAGTTTCTAGTGTGCTTATTACTGGGTGGACCTGGTGGCCCTGTGTCACGGAGAGGTGCTTGGCCAACATGGAAGCTACCAGTCAAATGGTTCCTGAGGTCCCTTCTCCCTGGACAATTTGCTTCTTTTAATGTGTGCTACTTAGTAACGTGTGTGTATGTGTGTTTCCTGTTGAAACTTTGAGCAAAACAATCATTGTTTTGACCGACTATATTTGGCCATTTTTCAGAAATACAGAATTAGCTTGTGTCTCCACCATTCCACCCCTCGCTGATTGGGAAACAGAACTGCTCTATAAGATTTTTTTTTTTTGCATCTCTCCCTGCAATGAGGTCAGAGACTGTATTTCACAAATGGGGGCCATGTGTATTTCATGCCCTAAGATCCCAGGATTTGGTTAAAATTCACTACCGCACCACAAAGTGGAGCCTGGCTGGACGCAGAGCCCCTTACCACTGTCTGGTCCTTCACTCTGACTCTTGAGTCGGCTAAAGATCAATGCTGGTGTCAGCAGAGCCCATGCTCAGAGCAACAGCTGCTGGCTCTGACATCGCCAACCCAAAGGCCAAGACAGGGGTAGGGCCTGCACCAAACACAGTCACTCCGGGTCACTTCCCCTTGGTAGCGCTGTAGTCAGTGACCGAATATGGGACAGTGTTCCATCTCGCTCTCATTCTGCCCCACCAAACACCGCCCTCAAGTTTGATTTTCATACATAATGAATAGGCAAAGAAAAAAAAAAAGAAAAAGAAAAAAATCTTTTTGCTTTTCTCTCTCTCAAAGTCTTGCTCTGGAGGTTTGCTTGGAGGAGCTGATCATACCTGCATGTCAGAGGTTTGGTTCTATTTTCTGTTTGTGGTTTGTTTGTTTTTTTTTTTAATGACTGTATTTTCCTTTGAATTGCCTCTTTTTTGCTAGTGTTGTAAAATGATGATAAAATAATAATAATAATAGTAATAATATTAATAATAATAATGGTCAGCTGTTCCCAGATTAGTAAATTATGTATAATTTATTTTATTTCTCCCTATTTTATTCTGTTCTGATTTGGAAGCACAGCCAGTAAGCTGTTAGGTATTTAAAACTAATATCTATTTCCAGCTCATACACACATGTACACCCATGCATGTGTGTGTGCATATGACACACACATACTCACCCACACACTTGCTTCTCTACCCGTAACTTCCTCTGTGTTAACAGTTTTGGCCCCAGTAGCGTCAGTTCTGGTGTTTAATACAAAGGGGTGTATTAGGAGGAGGATCGTGTTCAATCTTAATTAACTTATGCTCTTTTCTCTCATTTTAGTTATTTAATTACCAATTATCTAGAGCCAACTTTTTGATTTTGTTTTGTTTTGAAGCACTCTGAATAAGAGAAAAATGGACACTTGTTTTTCTACCATTATAACATACAATGTGAAAACAGGTTTATAAAAACTATTGTTTCTCTGTGTCTGTTAACAAAGCCTCCTGACTGATGTGGGTTCTCCACCTCTGCGTGCTGCGTTCCTGTTCTACAGCACATTCTAGACAAGCTTGCTTTTCATTTCCTGACCTTGGGCAACAAGAATACTTTGTTTTAGCTCCAGGTAGATGCTACTGAAGGCATCCATGGCCCAAATCCATCCCAACCAAGCGCTATCTGAACAAACTCTCTCTTTGGTTTGCATTTGTTTTGTTTGAAGGGAAAACAGATTGTTCATGGTGACCTACAGCTGCCAAACCTCTCCAGGTTAGTTGAGTTTAAGTCCGTGATTGAATTGTGCCCAGGCAAAACCACAAAGCAAGTCTGTAATGTCCCGTCATGGTCTGTTCTGACATTTTCTTCAGTGGATGTTGAGTTTGCTTTGCCCAACAAAACCAACAAAAACAAAAGTAATTCTATTCATGTCTAAAGTGCACTGAAGTCACTTGAGGGGAAAAAAAGGTGCTTTTAATAGCAACATAACTGTGTTAAAACTTTGCCCTTTGGGCCTTTGATTGGGTGATGATTCTTGTGAAGGATCCTAAAACCTTTTGTTCTTGTCTATGCCACACAATGACCAAATAAGATATGGTATAGGAAATAAGACACAATGAAAAGGTCCAAGTTAGCAAACTGCATCCCTCCTCCTCCCCTTCCTCTCTGTTCAAGCCACACCCCTACCTTTTCTCAGCATCCCAACATTTATAACAACACTGAAGAATAATACTGCCAGTTTCTCCTTTTTTATATTTGTAATTGGTACCTCTAAATATCATCCTGTTTGATATAAATCTAAGAAAAATATTTACCAGAAAAAAATGGGTTAAAGTTGTTTGTAAGTTAATGATAATTTGGCTAGTTACTACAAGCAGGAGAAACACAGGCCCATGTGTGCGTACACCTCCCCACCCCCTAATACATTAGTATATTTTTATTCAGATTAGTTAAGTGAACTTTGAAAGTTCATTTAATATCTAGCTAAGAATTACCTTTGTGCAAAACACCTCCCAATAAACATATTTATCATGGTTAAAACTAAATCTTCCCATAGGGAATGAATATTAAAGTGTAAAATGTTCTTTAATGAGGTCACTTCATATATTTGATTTCTAAAGTACAGTTAACTTAGTTCACCTAAAGGAAATTATCTTTACCATTTAATGGTCCATTTCCAAATATTTTCTTATGGCAGAAGCTGATCCTGTTCTCAGAGGAATCCTCTTCTATCTCATTCAAAAACATAAGAAATAATTATACTTTCCTTACTCTAAAGGGTAAATTATTGAATTGTAATAACTGTATATTTACAGACAGGTTTATAAAATATTTGTCTATCAAGTTAATAGTGAAATACAACTTCACAAGGTTTGAAAAAAACCCACTTAAAGTGGCTGAGCTTTCTCTGTATTGTAGGGCATAGGCATTTCTTTAGCCAGGTTTATACAGTATTTAATTTTGAAGTTCCGCAGGTTGAAGGTGACGTGTAAAGTTTCCCACTGATGGGTCCCTGTAAGCCCCAGTGTGCCTGTCACTGGTCCACTGAAACAGTATTTATTCAGCTCCCCTGGCTTGAACGCACTTAGTCTTTCTAACAGTTTGGATTTCAGAAGTGAAAAAGTTTTGTTTGATTGTTTTTTTTTTAATGATTAAAAAAAATAGAGAAGAGACAATCAATGCCTGGAGCTTAAAACAAAGTATGTGCAAACTACCATCTCACTTGAAATTTAATAAAATAAAAAATTGTGTAAATATAACATAGAGTTATAGATTTCTATTTTGTTCATAACACATAGTGTAATATAAGTTGTATATTTTCATGTTTTTTGGTTTTATGTTATCATTCATGCCACAATAAAAATAAAACAGGAGTTTGTGTACTCTTGGGGAAAAAAAAAAACAAAAATAAGATGTGGGTTCCCACCAACCTGTTTTTTGCTTTTCTGTTTTTGTTTTCATTTCCTTTTGTTTTGTTTTGCATTCCCTTTTTCAGTATTACTGCCGTGCAAGGCACCAATAAAAACAGCAAATGTGTTCTTTATCTATTATACTCTGTTTCTCTGCACAATTTATTTATGAAAGAGTAACTATTCATTTATGAGACAAAGAGAAGTCTGGAGAACCTGTTCCCTCGCTGTAAACATCATGACACTGACCCTCTCTGAACTGAAAACTATGGACTTCATGCTTAAATGTGGACAATCCTAAAACAGTACCCAGTCAGGAATCCACCCCGAGTCCCCTCTTGTGTCACTGACTCTGAGACAACACTTTCCGTATCTCCTAGGACACGTCACTGGGTGAGGGCTGCTATTCTTACACCCCATGGTTACACTATCTCGCAGTGTGTGGCTGCCACATTTCCTAATATCAGCTCACAAAACTAAGAACCAGGAAGGATTTTCACCTCAGTGAGGCTCAGTTTTAATTGCTTACAACACACCTTAGCCTCCAGCGTTGGTGATCCATTATGAAGCTGTTGTTAAAAACACACACCCCTTTTTCCCCCCAAAGGCGATTTTTGCTCCCAACATTGTGTGTGTTTTGGTCCTGATACTTCTGTGTGGTCACACTTTCCTCTGAGGGTCCTGAGTTACTGCTTGGTTTGGGGGCTTGTCTGTAAGCAGTATCAGTTACGTGAGCTAGAACCTTCCGTGAGTGCTTGTAGAACACACGTGGAGGCTGAGCAGTTGCTGCTCTGCCGTCTGTCACTATAAGGAGCAGGTTGCAAAGGCTGAACTAACTACTGGAAGTACAGAATCTCAGGCCCAATCCAAGATGTCACCAATCAGAATCTGGGACACTAACCCAGCTGCTGACATCGCTCAGCTCCAAATGCTGTATGCGTGCTGATAGCGCCACACCATTACCTATTTGGTTTGGTAAGAGGGGCTGTCTTTTTCCACTGCACCTACCTCTCTCTTGCATGTGCAATATGGCGTTTATTGCTGTCTACCATGTTTGCACACGGACATTAGGCCTCTGCAGAATACTTGACACCTCGGACAGAGAACATGCTTAGTCTCTCTCACATGAATGGCTTTGAGAACATTGGAGACATCACTACAGCAATAACCCTTCTCTCAGCATCTAGGAGTTCGCTTAGCCAAACAATAGGTTTCAGATACTCCAGAGAGCAGGGGCACCAGAAACCTCATAGACACACATAAAGCACAACGAGATGAGGTTTGCAAAACATCGTTCTGAACTGAAAACATCCATCCTGGACTTGGGAAGGGCTGTGTTTGGACACACCCTCAGACCCTCTGGAAGCAGCTTCATCAGATTTTAGATGTGGAAAATCTGAGCTGTTAAGGAAAACTCACTGTCCTTGCTCTCTTCCAAATAAAACTCCCTCAGCTGCATTTTACAGCGGTTCAGTTTAGATACCCCAGCGTTATGATCTCCACGGCTAAGGATGTGATAGAGACTCTTGCCACCTGCCACCAAAGACTTGAGCAACTGCAAGAGTCTCAGCCACCAAGGAAAAGATTCCCATTTCTCTAAGTTCAACACTTCCATTTAGTATTCAGACAGTCAAGTTTTGCATTAAAGATGCCATCATTGTTGGCATATTTATACTTGTAAGTATCCTTTCTGTAGCTTCACCATGTTACTGCAGCTTGCTACAGCAAGAGAGGCAAAGAGACACAGAAAACAGTCCCGGGTCTCATGTCTAGATGAATCGTTTATGAAAAAAATCCAAAGTTTATGAAGGAATCTAAGAGCTAGCGGGGAAACCTGTTCCATAAGCATTGTGATTATTATGCAAATAGTATTGCTGGGAGTTCTGTAAGATAGCTGCATTTTCTTAAGCAGGCTGAACATCTGGCCTACAATGTGTTACTCTACCAATTTGCTTAGCAAGCTATTTTTGCCCCAAAGAATGAACTAATTCAGCTCTGATCACAAGGTGCCATTATTTTTTCAGTCAGATCCAAGTACACAAAGTTGTACGTTCACAAAACCAGTATTTACACATGCAAGCAACCATGACCTAGAATGATCCTCCCATCCTATTATATATACAGTGTTCAATATTCAGCCATGAGGATCTATGTTAAAACACCATCATAATCAGCATGCATTCCAGATAAAGGAAAATACATTAAACAAGCCGAAAAGCTGTAGTAATTAATGGGCCCAAGTACACATCTATTTTGTACACAACCTGTTCAATTTATTATTAAATTTCAGAATCTGGGAAGAAGTCCCAATTACACACAAACTGTAAAATATATTTGAAATAAAGTCTTCATATATAAAAAAGTCAATGTCAGAATTTTTAAAATATATATTTTTAATATTTATGATAAAAGCATACTGTCCTGCTAGAAGGCGGTGTATGGAGGTAAGGCAGTGCATAGAACGGTTTCAGAAAGGCCAGCTAGACAAATTGATGAGAACGGCCCTGCCAGCGTTCACCTCCCCGTGTCTCAACCTGACACCCAGTAAGTACAGTTTCTTGGCTCATCTACCACTTGGACTAGCAGACCCCGGACAATGGACACAAACTGCCCTTTCTTATTTAGACATGGTCCTGTAAGCAACCCCCTGCCCTACTAGGTTAACAGGCAGGACTGGAATGAACTATTTGGGGGTACACGAAGGGGTGTTTCCTGGGTTTGAAAACAGATACCTTTGGTAGTGTTTAGGCATAAATACTAGTACGGATCTTTTGAGAGAAAACTTTAGGTTCTTTTCATTAAGGAATTATCAACTTCTTAGGCAACCAAGCACACAAATCTTCAATATTTTAAAGTTATCATCAAAGATGTGCTAAATGTGTATTTATTTTTTATTATGAAAAGTATTAAAAGTCCCTTTAACTTTTCAGATATTTCAAGATTCTTTATTTTGTAAATGGAAAAACCTTTAACAACTTTTCTATATCTTCAGGGTAATGTTTAACTCACAGAGGTGGAGATTATATCATAGAGAGGCATCTAGACCTATACCTAAATATCTAAATCCATGAAAATGAATGAATGGTAAGAATAAAAGGAGAGAATTTACGGAAGCTGTAGAGTTGTCTTTGTCTTACTGCATGAGTGCTTGTCAACTCTTCAGGGAATGGCCTTACCCTGGTCTGTCTTTCTGGAATAAAAGCTAAACTCTTGACGAAGTCCCTAAGCCACTGGCACCCAGGATAGCAGATTCGTCAATCGCTCTGCCTTCCTCTCCTTTCCTCATGCTGTGATAAATACCATGACAAGGGCCCACAGCCCCAGGTCCTTCATCACAGGGAAGACAAAGCAGCAAGGGCCAGCTCAGGTTCTCTACTCTCATAGTTCAGAATCCCCTTCCTAGGGAGGGATGTCACCTCTAGTGAGCAGCCTCCCACTTCCTAGGGAAAGATGTCACCACCAGTGAGCTGGCCTCCCACTTCCTAGAGGAGGATGTGTGAGTAGCCTCCCACTTCCTAGAGAAGGATGTGTGAGTAGCCTCCCACTTCCTAGAGAAGGTTGCCACCTCCAGTGAGTGAGCCTCCCACTTCCTAGGGGAGGATGTCACCACCAGTGAGCAGCCCCCCACTTCCTAGGGAAGGGTGTGTGAGCAGCCCCCCACTTCCTAGGGAAGGATGCCATCTCCAGTGAGCCGGCCTCCCATTTCAACCATGGCATCCGGATAACCCCTCCCGGGCATGACCCCAGCCAGTGTGAACTAGACAATTTCTCATTGAGACTTCCCTCCCGTTGACCCTAGGCTTTGTCAAATTGCCATTTAAGGATAACCAGGACATACTCTTTCTTCCATTTTCAAAATTCCTTCTGACTTAAATACAGAAGTACAGGACTGCCTGCATACTTTTTTAAATGATCAGGAAATACACATAAGAAAGATTAAAATCATTAAAATGACACATACACGACACTATATAAACACATAGACATGCATATTTGTATATTGTGTGTTTGTGTGTGTATGCGCATGCACGGAATAAGCTTGGAAACTCTAATAGCTAAACAGATGCAGCTCTTATTTTCAAAACAGTCAGGGCAAACAAGATATCCAGGATTAGAACACTCTTATTACTTAATTGAAAGAGCCTTGCAAGTTTCTGATGAGACACAATCCTCTCATTGTCCTAAATTCGCAGATGGATTTCACACTTAAGGGCTCACAGACAATGCCAAGAGCCCCTTTTTCTGTAAACAGATTGACATCAGCTGTAGATGTGTTTCCCGCCTGCCTCCTCCATCAGTGCTCTCGCAGAGTTTTATAAAGACAGTTTGCAGGGGGTCTGAAAGGAGAGGGTACACATCTGAATAGATAACAGGATATATGGATTAGACAGGGATTTTCACGGATAAAGCTGGAAGAAATGTGTTATGATGAATATTTATCATGTCCCAAAGACTGGCTTTTTCAACTGCTGGATGTTTCAAATTGTCTTTTAATTAATGTTCATTACGATGAGAATATACGAGGCAGAAGACAATATTCCTTCATTCACAATGTGCGATCTGCAAGGAAATAAGATCAACAGACATTAAGCAACATTAAGCAAAAATGCAGGAAAGTTATTAATGAACCAGAATTGCAAGCGATAAACGATTTCAAATGAAAATTAGAATTATTTCACTGTTGACTGTGGCTTCTCCTTTCCAATAGCACATAACAGGCCTTGAAAAGCTAATCTCCTACTAGAAATAGAGAAAGCTGAAAAAAATGAAGTCTTCTAAATTTTGTTTTGTGTGTGAGATTGGGTTTTGTTCCATAGTGCTTGATTGCCGGTGACATAGTGACATACAGAATTGGCAGTTCTACGTGTGCCTGGTACAGCCATGTACTACAGAGCCTCATCCTCAAAACTGTATTTTAAAGACAGGTGAGAACTTAAGAAGACACACAGGATAGATGAGCCATAATTTCAGAAAAGCAGAAATTCATCCAAAGTAAATCTGATGAGCACTGACATTTGTATTTAGCAAAGGCATGAAACGAAATTTGAGCCTTGCCATACAGCTAGGTAACCACTCAAAAACTGGAGAAAAGGGCACATTGGGCCCCACACTGCTTCAAAGCATGGCAGCAATCACTGGGAGCATCTAAAGGGACAAGCTGGGTAGACCATAAATGCAAGCCTACGTTTTCCAACAGTTTGTTTGATGAATTTGTGGGCTGTGGGAAGTTAAACAGGATGTTTATAGCATTCTGCTAAAAGAAATAGTGAAACCTACTACTGTCATTTAGTGCTCAGGGGCCAGGGAAATGGGGCCTTCCTCAGGCACACAGCAAGAGCCACTCAATGCTTCCCTGGCTGTATCTTCAAAGGAAGGATACTGGTGAGATGTGACAGGTAACTGGAAAAGGCTGACTTAAATATTCTGGATTCTTTCATGGCCTAAAATGCATAAGAATCTTTGTAAAGGAAAAATAAAAACATCTAATGTGAGGTATTTAGGTAAATTATGCAGAATTTAAAAATTTAAGGAAAATAAAATGTGAAATAGAAAAGAGGGGAGGAGGGAGGTGCTAACAAGTATCCAAACGTCCAAGGGCTGGTTGGGAGTGTAGCTCAATGGTAGAATATTTGCTGAGCACATAGGAGTGCCACAGTTCAACTCTTAGTACCATACACCAAAGAAGAGATTTGCAACAAAGAAAATGCCAAGCTCTGATAAGGTTTGTGTCTGTGTTCTCAGCTACCTGAGGGCCTGAACCTTGAGCCCAGGAGTTCAACAACGAGCCAAGGCAACTTAGTGAGATACAATCTTGAAAAACAAGTAAGAGCACACACAAGAAGTCCCAGCATTCCGATCCCTAGTGCCAATGTGAAAGGTTGGTGTGGTGGTTGGTTGTATGGCTGAATGGGCAAGCCCCGGTTTGATTGAAAGACTCTGCCACCGTATTTAAATTAGAGAGAGATGGAGGAAGAACTGTAGACATCAAAGTCAGGCCTCCACACTTGCCTGAGAACTGACAGACAAACAGATGACAGACACAACACATAGCAAGAGTTATTATTCCCTAAAATGACTAAGCCAATTCTATGACCAGCCAGACATTGAAGATCGAGATTCCTGCAACATTTCCTAAACGTATGGACAGAACTGCTTATGTTCTAGGATCTATCAGGAAAACAAAATCTGTTCATTAGGCGAGCTTCAGGCTAGCTTCTCTCCTCCTCGAGTCCCTGAATACAGTTACTGTTCAGCCAGTACATCCTTGTGTTGCGCGATTTTCCCTGGGCAAGCATAAACGAATGCCTATTCACTAGAGATAGGGTACTGATAATGAACCAAAGACACCATGCCACCCAAGGCTGGGTTTATCAGACTAAACCCATAAGTCCACTGGAGTTATTTAAAGAGAGGCGAGGGCTGTTTACAGGAACGTGGCTCACTCAAAGGCCGCTCCAGTGTTAAGCAAATCCAAAGACCACATGGTTAGTAGTTCCTGAAAACTACTCCCTACCCACCCTGCAGGCAGCTCTTCTGAAGAGCTTTCTCTAATCCCACGGGCTATCTAGGCTCTTAAAAGTCAGGGAGAAGCCACCTGGGAACTTTCTGAGCAACTTGAGTCTTGTGAGCTTCCCTCCTTCCTCCTGGAGGGAGTGGTTCAATCTATAGAAAATAGCTATACAACACAGTAAGTTAAAACCCGTCCACTTAAACTTACTATTGCACGTATTTTTATCACAGCTTTGTTAACATAAATGACATACTTTCTTTTCATCCTGTTCCCATGCACAGACCCAGTTCTTTCAAGACTTATTTTTTTCCCGTATAAAAGCCTTTTGCCTAGGCCTAGGGACTCCTACTGAGCATGGCTCACACAAAGGAAGATTCAACATCAGAGAGTTTCTCTCTTGAAGAGCCTTCCTTCTCTACTTCAGCCAGCCTCCATCAGCGGCTTCTCTGTCACTATGACAAAATGCCCGAGATAGAGCAGGGGAAAGAGAAGAGGTTATTCTGGAATATGGTTTCAGATAATGTGGTATGTGGTTTCAGAGAATTCAGGCCATGGTTTGTAGTTTCTGTACCTCTGCTGAAGTTAGCAGTGTCTGTGGGAAAGGTGTGACAGATATTCAACACCTTACAAGAAGAAGGAGGAGGAGAAGGACGCAAAGAAATGGGAGGAGAGAGAGAGAGAGAGAGAGAGAGAGAGAGAGAGAGAGAGAGAGAGAGAGAGAAAGTGAGAGAGAAAGGTAGGGGAAAGTGCAGCTGGGATATGATAGAGCCCAAAGGCCATGCTTCCAAAGACCCATGGCTTCAACTGGTGCTAACTTCTTAATGAGCCATAAGCTGGAAAACCCTGCTGTAAATACTGCTACTAAGAGTTTGAAGCCATCCACACAGGAGCCTCTGCAGGATATTTCAGATCCCTGCCTCGGGCCTCCCTTTCATATTCTAACACAACTGCATTTAGAGTTATGGAGTCTGCATTTAGAGGGTATGTCTAGAGAGGAGATTCACTTCTTCTCTTTAGTTTTCATACTATAAGCCTCGGGTTCTGTGTAGATTGTCCTGCACATTTAAGAGGACAAGGAACACTCAAGTTGCAGGACACAGTGAACATGTCCTCGGACCTCAACAATAGGGGTCTCCAGCTTGAGTGGTTTGCTGGTTTTCCTCTGTTCCTATCATGCCCAAGTCTTGGATATTTTCACTGAATATTGACTTATGGCTTTTTCCTTCCTAATCTCAAAGTTCCCCCACCACCACCCCCTCTCTCACACATACACCATCACCTACCACCACCACCACCAACAACAACAACAACAACCGCTCCTCTGTATATGTTTTGAAGAAGACGCCCCAGACATTCACTTTCCCAAAGCTGCCAATTCAGGACATCATTGGGCACAAAGGGCCCTCAGGGAAGGAAGAGCAAAGAAAGTACCTTACACTGATGGCTAGTGAGGTCGAATCTGAGCTATTGGCCGATAGCTAGCGCTATGGCCTTGCTCACATTGCTGTTGTAGGACCATTTTGTGTTTCTTGCTTGTAAACATCTCTTTTCTTTTTAGTATTTGATGCTATATTCATTTGGTCAAAATAGAAAGAGTATCCAAAATTGTTGGGACTAATGAGTCCTGGCCTTCAGCTGCTCTTCCCTCCTAGAACCTTCTAATTGAAGTTACTAGAAGCTGTGCCTAGCTTAGAGGATCAGAGGATGAGATTTTCACCTGTTGGCCATTGACTACAGTGTATTTAAGCCTACATGGTGCTGATAAAGAAGGGCTTTTGGTACCAGTGATTGAAGGTCTGTGTGTCTGTCTGTCTCTGCGTGTGTATTCTCAATCTCCAGCCCCTTTCCCGAAGCTCATGAACTGGGGTTTAGCGCATAGAGTGCAGACTGGGACAGCGGTGTGAGGCACAAAATACAAAAAATACAAGAGGGGGAGAAAGAGAAGGGAGAAGAAGAGGTGAGTGAGTCAGAAGAGCAGGAGGTAAATGACGAGGGGTGAATGATGAGGGAGGGGAGGGGGAGGAGGGCTGTGAATAGCTATGCTTTGTAAAAGAAGTTAGCAGCGGAGGTGAGAGAAGAGTTCCATGGTGAGTGAACAGACAGGCAGATGTGACTAGGGTGTGCCAGGCAAGGGAACTAAACAGTATCTGGAAACAGAAAAGTATGGATTAAAAACGAGTCTCTACTTCCAGCCACCAAATAAACAAACTAAGTGACCTTTTTCCAAAATTGTATCCCTCATAGAAAATGGGAATGCCCAACTCTTGAGGTTTCTTGTAGCGTGGTTCAACACGAGCTTCACAAGGTCACAAACCATTTATCACAGTTCTTAGTGGAAATGCCCTGCTGGAAATCCCCTCTGTCGGCCCCTCCTGGTACTAGAACTCATCTTTCTTGCTTTTGCTTCATTCTGCAAGGCGCATCTACTTTGAATAATATTATTCTAACACTGATTTTTTTTTCCGTTAGTACTTTTTATTTTTATCTATAAGAGCAACCCCTTGAAAAACTTTAAATGACAAAGGACTTGAACGGGCATCAGCAGGATCATTACTAAGTTCCCAGAGTGACAGATACCGAACTTGATAAACTTGACCTCAGAGCTAGACAAGGCACACAGTACCTTCCACCATCGATTTAGTGCTCTCCCAGGTCATTCTTGCTGGATTCAACAACCTAATTTGAATAAGTAATTTGGTATATGTTCTTTAATCTTTCCTCAGAAACATGGGTGCTAGCTCTAACCCTTCGTTTTTTGAAAAGTTGACCTCAACAAACCAGACAGAACTCTTCTTATTAAACAAAAACCCAGAGAAGAGAAGCACCCCTGCCTGGTAACCACTTGAGTTTCCCTTACTGAGATTCAGGAGACCACTAGAAACAGCTTCTTCCCTGCACTGCATCTCTGAGACCTCACACGCTTGTGTTTCTTCTTTCTTCACCTGTAAATGAGGCTATCTAAATGGCTGACTTTTGAGAGGAAGTCTCCAGATATTGAGAACCTAGCTAATATTCCCCCTCCATCTGGAAGCTGCACCCAAGAGGAACACTGGGGAAGTGAAGTAGAAGTGATTTTTTTTTTTTTTTGATTCTCAAAGATTCTTTTGTCTTTTTCCTGATAGGAAGGAAAGCTGTATGTGGGAGGTGGGTAACACCACTGCAACCTGCTTTATTCTGTCTGGGTGAGGAAGGCCGGTACATTATCCCATGAAGGGGGAGGCAATTGCACAGACAACTCCTGGAATGACAATAAAGACATCCTTGACAGCATGTGGAAAACAGTGCCACAACTTTCTCTTTTATTTTTCCCAGGGGGAGAAAAATCAGGATTGAAATGACAGATGAAGTTAAATGACGGACAAAGCGCTTTGTTTACAAAGCTTCTCCAAGTCTTTCAGAAAGAACCGTTGCATTTGAAGGCTGAATTCAAATGATGTTAATAATAATGATGATGATGATAATAATAATAATCTATTGGTTTATCAATAAGAGTGTGGAGCTGTTCTCTATAGCCGTAGTTTGAAGTTTTCCTGTATTGTTGGCTATGCCTTTCCAGAGGCTGCTACAAAAACAACTGAGAAGAAAACAACGATTGCATCATTTTAACATACAAGCTTCTCTCTTCCAAAGTTTCAAGTCTGCAGACTAACTTCTAGAATAATGGATTACTAGATGTAGAGGGAGCTGTGGGCTGCATTCCTGCCACCCAGCTCCCAGCTGCCTGGTTAGCTTATGCCCTGAAATAACAACATACAAACTGTATTCATTTAAACACTGCCTGGCCCATTATATCTAGCCTCCTCTTGGCTAACTCTCATATCTTGCTTAACCCATATTTAGTAATTTGTGTAGCACCATGAGGTGGTGTCTTACCAGGAAAGATTCGGCATGTCTGACCTGCGTCCATCTTGGGCTGGAGCTTCATCGCATCTGCCCAGAGAGGAGTGGCATGGTGATTTCCTCACTTCCTTCCAGCATTCAGTTCTATCTACTCCACCCACCTAAGGGCTGGCCTATCAAATGGGCCAAGGCAGTTTCTTTATTAACCAATGAAAGTAACTCCTCCATCAACTAGATGTTTTCAAACTGGTAGTGACTACTCTCTTGGAGAGTCTATTTTTAATAAATCCCTTTACTTGAATCAATATTGTAGGCATTTTTTTTGTAATGTGTCATAATTCTACAAGCCACCAACAACCCTGCTTGCCTGAGACCAGCAGAGTAAGCCATCATTGTGTCTCTATTATATCCTGAAAAGAGGAGGGTGTAGAAGGTGGGCCATTGAGATGGATGCCCAGAACCCACACGGTGGATGAAGAAGAGATTCCAGAAGCACCAGGAGGGGAGCACACGCACACAGGCACACAAATCCATAAAGGAGTGAAAAATGTTTTTGAAACATTTCTCCTTGGCTTTGTTTGGCTTTGAGGCTTATTTTGTTCCATGTGAATGTGTTTTTGCCCGGATGTATGTAGGTGTACCATGTGTGCTCTGCCAATGAAGAGGAGTGTTGGGGACCTTTGAGCTGGAGTTAACAGAGGTTGTGTGTAGCCATGTGGGTGCTGGATACCACACATAGGTCTTCTGAAAAAAGCAAAACAGTGCTTCTCACTACTGAGCCATCTTTCAGCCCAATTTCTCTGTGGTTTAATAAGCACGTGATGAGAATACACTAGGTTTAACATGAAGGAAAAAAGTACAAGAGTCATGAATGAGTTCTTATCTCTGCATACTGACTTCCTCCCAAATAGATGATACTTGGGTTTTGCTTTTTTGTAAACTAGGTATATATCAAGTATAATAATTTATCTATTTTTTGTACAACTCTATTATTCTCACTAGACATGTCAATAATTTTCAATTTTGCTTTATAAATAATTTGGTTGTGAACATTTATGAATATAAATCTTTGATAGTACTTTTGCTTCCTTATAAATATTAACAGGTTCATGTCTTTAAAAATGTACAGGTTAAATTTCATTCCAGAAATTGTACAGATTTACCTATCTGCTTTAGTCCATTTTTGTGTCGTCTCTGCTTTAAAACTCCTGGTACCCTGGCCCAAGCCTCTGCCCTACTCTCTTTAGAGAGATGGCTCTCCTTCAGAATGCAAGATGCATGTACATCTTCATCTCAGCAGGGAAGAGGCTTCCTCAACTTCCAAGTCAGGACTTGAAACTCTTCCTTTCTGCTTGGGAAAGCTACTGCAAAAGCAGCAAAGAAAGAGAGGAGTAAAATACACACATAAAATGTTTGCTACAATTGTCAGAATTGCTGGTTATTTTTACTCCATGTTCAACTGATAAATTAGGATAATCATCATTTTAATTAAAGCTATATTAAAACATTGAGTGTTATTTTGGAAGTTAACCCAAGATACCCAGAAACTTCTCAATTTTTACCAAGCCTTTCTGAACAGTGCATTTGAGCTGGGCATGGGGCTCATATATAGTGTTCAAATTTCCTGTTGAAAACATGGTGCAGACCACTGTTTGTTGGTTTACCCTGTTTAAATAGTCCTTCCACAAGAGCCTTGTATTGTCAAAGTAATTCTCAGGAGGGCCAGTGTGTGTGGCATCCTTTACTCTAAGGAGCCTGTTGTGAATAACTTCAGTCTTGGCTTTGATCTCTATCTAAGCTAAAAAGAGTTTGCACCCAGTGAGGACCTGAAACCAGGTGAGTCACATTGGTAATGACCAGGTAAGAAGGAGCTGGTGGAGAAGCTGAACCAGCTGCTGTTCCCCAGGTCACACTGATGGGACATGGGAGTCTTTCTGACCGTAAACACCCCTTGAGAAATCACAAGCTCAAGAGAAATTAGAATGCTTCATACAAGGAATCTCCCCTACAATTGCCTTTATTTCTTGTGCTACGAGCTGTTTATATAGCATATGTATTCATGTTTAAACATTAGTTAACATGCCTTTGCTTATATGAAGAGGTCAGGCTACAGCCATGGGGCAGGACAGTCATATTTTAACCACCAGAAGGCTCGTGGCAACAGTGCCAGGGATGACAGATAATAGCAGTGTCTCGCATTCAAACACAGGCAGCGGCATTCAAATGAAACAAATTTGGAGAAATAAAATCATTGTTTAAATTAGGTAAGACAATAGATTACTTCGAAGTACAAATGGAACAAACACAGATAGATCCATGGCTATAAAAAAAAAGAGATACATGAAGGATTCTGTATATAAAGCAAAGATCAAATGTAAGAGAATGAAGATCAAAGCACTGTAACTAAGACTGTGGCAGAACAGCCGTGTCCCTCTTAGTTGTTTGCTCAAATTTCCTCCCTGGGCCACTGGGAAAATCATTTGATTTGGGGCACTCAGTTTCCTCATCTGAAAATGGCACTTGTGACAGTCCCCGCTTGCCTCCTGTGCTTTGCTGTACTATTATGACACATTTACAAGGTTTGAAACTAGGGCCATCAATGACTGTGAAAGCTGAGGTTGCCCTTGATTTTGTTGCTGTGATGAAACACTAACCCAAACAAGCCTCAAAAGATACCACACCAGTCAGTAAAACAGAGGACCCTATGGCATTAGCCTCACCTCCCACCCACAGACACCAAGAATGTCAAGGATGTGTAGTTTAAACCACTAACTCGGAAGCAATATCCTGAAACAGAAGCAGACTGCTCAGATGAGGACTTTGGGGTTTAGGGTACACTCCATGAATGAACTTCTTGGGTTTGAAAAAGCACCTCACCAAAATGACACTGTAGGTTCGTCTTCCTTCATAGGGAGAATGGCCTTATTGTTCCTCAGCCTGTGGCCATAATTCAAATGGACAAATGCCATAATTAAGATCATGGGGATAGAGAGGAAACTCAGTGGTTAAGAGCAGACATTGTTCAGGCAGGGGACCCTGGTTTAGTTCCCAGCACCAACATCAGGCAGCTTACAACTTCCTGTAACTCAAGATCCGTGGGGATCTAGGCCTTCCAGCCTCCTCGGTACCACACATACACACACATACACATGCACATGAACACACACATATGCACATGCACACATACATACACACATACACATACACACACTTTAAAACATAAATAAATATAATGTTTAAGGAATCATAACTGTGTGATGGTGGCACATGCCTTGAATCTCAGCACTTGGGAGGCAGAAGCATGCGGATCTCTACAAGCCTGGTCTACACTGTGAGTTCCAGGAATCCAGGACTGTTACACAGAGAAACCCTGTGTTGAAAAACCAAAACACGACGACAACAACAAAGAATCATAACATTTTCCATTACATATACGTGACATTTTCTATGATGTCTATTGAAGAAGTACTGAAGAACAATGGCTATGGGTTCTTGAACCTACTGCACGTACTGGCTTTGTGGGAGCCTAGGCAGTTTGGATGCTCACCTTACTAGACCTGGATGGAGGTGGTTGGTCCTTGGACTTCCCACAGGTCAGGGGACCCTGATTGCTCTTTGGGCTGACAAGGGAGGGGGACTTTACTGGGGGAGGGGGAGGGAAATGGGAGGCGGTGGTGGGGAGGAGGCAGAAATCTTTAATAAATAATTAATAAAAAATAAAAAAATAAAAAACAAAACCCTCCATAAGTACACAATACACCACAACACAAAGGAGCAAGGAGCACAAAGATATGGTGTAGTGTGGGGCAAGCAGGCCTGCTTTTCCTCCCACCCAGCTCCTGCATGGTTAGCTTTACACCCAAAATAACAACACACAAATTGTATTCATTTAAACACTGCCTGGCCCGTTAGTTCTAGCCTCTTCTTGGCTAATTCTCATATCTTGATTAACCCATTTCTAATAATCTGTGTAGCACCACAAGGTGGTGGCTTACCAGGAAAGATTCAGCATGTCTGACCTGGCAGCTGGCTCCATCACATCTTACCTCACTTCCCTTCTTCCCAGCATTCTATTCTGTCTAGTCTACCCACCTATGTTCTGACCTATCAGGCCAAGCAGTTTCTTTATTAATTAATCAGTGAAAACAACAGATAGACATATGACCTTCCCACATCAATATGGCAGCTTTCTCCATGAGCAAAGGGAGGTTACTTGGTTTGAGCTTGAAGGCAGGTTCTATGTCAGGAGTTTAAAGCTAATGGCCCCCCTCCATCAAATGTCAGGTAGAAGAGAGACAGCAGCTGATGCTGGCTCACTCTCTCCTTCCTTCCCAGTTGGGACCCAGGCCCAGGAAACCAAACACTTTTAGGGCAGGTCTTCCTGTCTCACTTCCTCCCGCCCAGGCCTGCTAGAGGCTAACATGACCATTCCCCACAGGGAAACCCAGAGGATTGTCTTCTGAATCATTCTAGATCCTGTTGAGTGAACAATCGGTATTAATAATCACTGGCAGCCAGTGCTCTTCAGACCACAGCATTTCCCAGTAGAGGCCAGAGTGCCTCTAGCGGAAGTCCCGGAAATGACAGAGGTCAAACACGCTACACATGCACTACTTAATCTCTCTGACACGTTTGAGCCTGACACATGCATATAAATGAAATCCCTCTGGAAGATCTTCAAGTCTTCAGCTCTAGGTGCTTGGAAACGTTTCACAACTTTTAAAGGGCATTATGGTCACTTTCGCTAAATAAAAACGAGCCCTGAAGAAAATACTATTTTCGGGTGACAAAGTGATAATGAAATAAATGTGCTTAAAATGGACAACAAACATGCTTTTCAAACTGAAACGCAATAAAGATCTGTCTGCAAAAGTGACTGCAGCCGGAGCAGCTCTGCAACCCGGGGCTGAGCTTGGAACCCCCAAACTGGAATAGCATCAGCCGTGTGTGCCAGGAAAATCAAACTCCATTTAAAAATCTAAGAATGTCACCATGTCAGTGACATTCTGGGTGCGAGGGCCATGCTAGCAAACAATCTAACAGAAGCTGCCACCAGCTGATTTGGGAAAGAATGCCGTGGTTCACTCTGGTATTTTAAAATGCGCTGTCCTTCTTTGTGTTTGGAAAGTGTGTTTCTTTGTTTTTAAAGAAGATTTCTTTATGACATTTATTTTAGCCTAGGCATCCTCTATCTTGCCCATCAAAGCCCAAGCCAAGGGATTCCTGTAAGAACAGAGGCAAGTGAAATGGTGCTCCAGAGCCATGTCCGGAAAAGGGTTCCCCATTCACTTCTGTCCTTGACTGTTGAAATATGGGCGGCGGGGCTGCGTCCCCAACACCCCAGCCGCTTGGCTAGCTTATGCCCGAAATAACAACACACAAACTGTGTTCATTTAAGAACTGCTTGGCCCATGAACTCTAGCTTCTTATTGGCTAGCTCTTACATATTGTTCTAACCCATTTCTAATAATGTGTGTAAGCACCCCAAGGTGCACTTACTGGGAAGATTCTAACCTATGTCCATGTTGGGTCGGAGCTTCATCGCGTGTGCCTCAGAGAGAGCGCTCGGGAGAGCGGAGCATGGCATCTCTGCTCCAGAGCAGAGCTGTTAAGTCTCTCCGGGAGCAGAGCAGAGTCTGACCTCACTTCCTCTTCCGCCCAGCATCCTATTCTGTCTTCTCCTCCCACCTATGCTTTAACCTATCAGGGCCAGCCAAGCAGTTTCTTTATTGCTCAGCCAATGAAATCAACACATTGATATGACACTCCCACATCACTTGACCACAGAAGAAGATGACCCAGGGTCACAGAACTAAAAGGGAAATGATGGGGAAAACAGGCCTTGTGTGAGGCAGCCACACTGGGCATCTCTGTAGTGGTATAACATTTTAGCACTACTGTTATGATGCTAAGTGCACACTTGTTTTTTCATATACTTACATCCCCCCGCCTTACAACGATCACAGTGATGAGTACAGAATCCAGTCAACTCCTGAGTAAGTTTAGATAAAATGTCTCACTTTTCAATTCGACAGCCAGGCTTCATCTCCTCAAAAATATCCAGGGGATTTTTAAAAATAGATTTATAGTGTGTGTGTGTGTGTGTGTGTGTGTGTGTGTGTGTGTGCATGCGTATGGGTGAAAATAACTTTGGCAGCCAGAAGAGGACATCAGAATCCCTGGATCTGGGGTTATGGGCTGTTGTTGTGTGTTGCTGCGGGTCTGGGCCCTGCACTCTGATTCTCTGGGAGATCAGCGCATATCTCTCATGCCTCAAGGGGCTTTGTAAAATATTCTCTTTATTCAGGGGAACAACAGAAAAAAGCTGAACAGACAAGGTTTAAAAACACTTTTTAGGAACTAAAAACCTAGAGTGTGATCTGTATTTGAAAGAAAATAAAATTAGAAACTCATTCCCAAATATTTGGGATATATAAGGATTTGGAATATATAACATATATACAATTGATGAGCATTTTATGTAGAATAAATTTACATATCGGTAATTCTTATGGGCATCTCTACAATTGTTAGAGCAATGCCACTTGGATCACCCCTATGTCCCTCACTTCCCTCTGTTAAGTGTATGAAAATGATATCTGCATATAGAACTACCCGTGACATTAGAGTTTTATTAGCTGTTACTGATTTGTAAAAGTTACTCTTACACAAACCTTTAAAGAGCCTTAAAACTTCGAGCCTTTAAGACTCCCTCCTAGGGTTCAGTTAAAGACACCACGGATGAGCTAAAGGCGGGCTAAATGTCTGAGGGTAAAGAAGTTGCGCACAACAGGAATCTTCTGGCCATGCTTCTTTATTCTTCTCTGTCCAATCCATCATTTCTCACTGCTCCTTCTTGCTCTCCCTTGTTCTACTTTGTTCTCAGTTCTACACGATTCTTCCTTGTCCTACCCGTTACCAATGTTTCCAGTCATATATACCCTTAAACCAGCAATTCCCCAACCCTAGCAGGTTCCAGGACCAGAATTCTTGTGCCCCATAGAAAATCAGATAAAAGTTTTCACACACACACACACACACACACACACACACACACATCCATGGGAGTGGCTAGTGTACATCAAGTGAACTCCTTACTGTAGAAAGTTAGTTAAGAAAGGGATTAAATCATCAGAAGATTCTTGGGGGGGGGTATTTAGTGTGCTATATTATTAGAGAGCTAAAAGGTTAATTTTCAATAAAATTATGAATAGGGCACGGATTGTTTTTAAATCAGCCTGCCACTATTTTCTCTCAGTATACAAAGACAATACCAGGTAACCAGGCAACTCACGTAAACAGTCAGGGAGAAGCTAATGGCTCTTGATCAGATAACACACACACACACACACACACACACACACACACACACACACACACACACCAGAAGCTACAGTTTCTAAGGGTCTAGGTCTAGAGTTATACTTACTTACTGCTCTAAGCAAGAAGAGACCCAGGCCTCTAAATTATCATTTCTGGGCTATGCTGTTGTCAGCCCTTCTGATCGCGGGTGTTGAGGGTGTTTCCGTGGGTTGTAGTTAACCATCCCTTCTGCTGCCCTTGAGAGTCCTGAACTAAACTCAGCGGTAAACTGAGGTGAAAGTGAGCATAAGGAGTTAGGAATCTGTTACGTGGGGTAAACCAGCTTCATCTTGGGCAGGTAGTAATCCTATGTCCCTTGGAGATCTGTGGATATCCTCGACGGGATGCTCTGTGTCCGGACCCTAAGCACTGACCAAATGCCTGCTGATAAAGATAATTGCAGGAAAGCAGGTCTCTGCACTTACCTAGGAGAGGAACAAGGGCTGGCCAGTGCGGAACTGTTTCCACTAAACAGTTCTCAACTCTGGGAATTAATCCCCAAATATGTAACAGGAAGGGAGTTAAACTACACTGAAAATCTACAGCAAAGGTCAGCCAATTTATTCTCAAAGCAATAAGGCCAAAAAGCCTTGCCTTTTGGTTTAGCCCTTACCATATCTCGTGAAGAGATGGCTGAGCCATTACTGCCCAGTGTGACTTGTAGCACACTCCGACAGCAGTACACATACGTACACAAGAAATGCGTTCGCAAAAGTCCCGCCCACCTGAGTATTGTGGGAAATAGTATTTATCTTAAAAACGGAAAGCAACACCGAAGGCCTGTGGGTCACTGAGTCGGCCCATCAGGTAAAGGCGCCTGCTACACAAGCCTGGGTGGGACCTGAGTTCAATCCCAAGAGCGGGCATGCTGGAAGAGAACCAACTCCCGAAACTTCTCCTCTGGCCTCCAAACACACACGTCACAGCACCGCTGCCCGAGCCCCGACAATAAACAAATGTAAGACAAAACAATAAGTTCTTTTGAAAAACTCATCAAATTAAGTAAGCATTTCTCAAAAAACAACAACCAAACCCGTTCTGCCATCTAGAACTATTCACCAAGAATGAGGACTTAGCCCGCTCCCGTTTTCATTCGGGCGCCTGCTCCGACAGCACAGGCGGGCCTTCAGATGCATGTTGCTGTGAACTTTGGAAAATATACTGTCCTCCATTACAATTTTACCCGCTGCTTTCCCACAGTTAAAGGTGATTCTTTTAATTCATAACGAGGCTGTTGTCGGCCTATGAGATCTCACTGGTGTCAGTGAAGCCCAGAAGCTCTCATGTTCAGGAGTAAAGCCCAGAAGCGCTCACCTTCAGGCTCAGGTTAGGACCACACACCCCCTGAAGCTCAATGCCGTGGCCGTGCTCTCTCTGACAGCCCAGCCATCCTAGTGCGCTTCGCTGTTGCTGTGATAAAAAGAGTATATTTCAGCGGACAACTCACAGTCCATCACTGCAGGAAGTCAGGGTCGGAACTCGGGGAGGACCGGAAGCAGAGCCATGGAGGAATGCTTTTTACTGGCTTTTCCTGCAGGGTTTGCTCACTTAGTTTGCTTTCTTCTACCTCCAAGGGCCCTCTGCTGTAATGTGACACCGCCCACTCTGGGCGTGGCCTGTGCGTACTCACCATTAATCAAGAAAATACCCCATAAACATCAGGGGTCAATCTGATGAAGACATTTTCTCAATTCCCTCTTGCCAAATGCCCTGAGTTTGTGTCACGTTAGCAAAAAAGGCAAACTAATCAGGACAACTGTCAGCTTGTCTACTTGACACAGAAATGTATCACTATTAAACCATAATCTTTCCGTTAAACACCAACGTCTCATGTTACTATAATAATAAAAAAGCAGTGTAACTTTTAAAAGTCCCACAATCTTTAAAACACTTTGAAAGTTCAGTAGTACACCATACACTCCACATTTCCAAAGACCACAGATGCTACCCCAGACTGGGGGACCCAGGAGAATGCTCTGCCATAGTTGAAGGATAAAGAAAGACTTTCTGTGATATAAACAGACTAAAAGAATCCGTGCCCACCAAACTAACCCCACAGAGAATAATAGAAGCAATCCCAAGGTCTAAAATCACAGACTAACAGAGCCAAGAGACTGTAAGGGTAACCAAATAACACTAAAATTATCCAAACATAATAGGCCTAAGAACACAAACAGGAAAAGAAAGTAATAAAGCAGTTACAATCAACACATTCCTTTCAATAATAACTTTAAATCTTAAATGACCCCAACTCCTCGATCAAAAGAAACAGGTTAGAAGAATGGATTAACAAAACAAAATCTATATTTCTGCTGTCTATCGGCAATTTACCCTAGTTTTAAAGGGAGGCACCACACCAAAGGTAAGGGATTGAATGAGACCGGGGAGCAAGCAGACACTGCTAGCCTGAGAGATGACAAGATAGACTTCAAACCAACACTAATCGGAAGAGATAGAAGAGGACATGTTCCTCTCGTCATAGGACAGTCCTCAGGAAGCCATCACAATCACATCTGCACCAACCCCAAACCCTGGCACCCTCACTGTCATCAAGGGTGCCTCACTGGAATTAGAGACACGGATTAACTCCAACTCAGTAATAGCAGGTGAAGTCAATATTCCACTTTCTCTGCTAGACAGGTCATCTGGACAGAAACCAAATGGAGCTGACTCAGAATTGAATGGCATTGTATGTCAAAGAGATCAAAAAGACAGCTACAGAATATCCCACACAGACCAAAACTTATGCATTCTATTCGGCAGGCCAGAGATGCTTCTCTAACACAGACCACATCCTGGGACACAAAACACATCTTTAACAAATTCAGAAAAAAATAAAAAGTTCCATGTATCCTTCCTAAAAAGTTTAATAAAGCTAAAAATCAACAGTAAAGAAGCCTGTAGTAATTACACAAAATCATGAAGATCAAATAGTTCACATTATTAGATGATGAAGAGGTCAAAGAAGAAGTCAAGAACAAAACTAAAACCTCCTGAAATTAGGTGAAAATGACAAGACAAAAACTTAACAAAACCACTAGACACATTAAAAACAGAAAGTCTTGTCCCTGGCTTCCTCTGGGCTATTGGCCATGTGAAACTGGAAGCCTCTTTCCTGGCCAAGTTCTATCAGAAGCTCACAGAAGTGCATGTAAATGCAAACTTTATAGTCTCCGAGAAAGCACACGGCCGGAGAAGTGGCTGCTGATGCTCGGGGTAGTGAGTAGAAAGGTTATATGTCCCGGACTGGTGGCAGAAACAACAAACAAGAGTTTCCCATGAAGCAGGGTGTCTTGACCCATGGCCGAGTGCACCTGCTATTTTTGAGTAAGGGATATTCTTATTCTATGGACACAAAGTTGAGTGTTCTCAACTTGGATATTGTAAAGAAACAAAAAGCATTGAAGGACATTTCTAGAATGACAGAGAATACTGTGCATTAAGGATCCAAAGAGTTGACATAATCGACAGCTTTCCAGGCTCTCTAGAGATGACCAAGTCCACTACCTTGTCAGCAAGCTCTCTAGAGATGACCAAGTCCACTACCTTGTCAGCAAGCTCTCCACCATGGCAAGAAGCCCAGGACCAGAGTACTGGAAACTCAGAGTCTCCTCACTGTATGGGTCCTGCACACAAATGCCAACAAAGTATTGAAGAAACAACCTCTAAGGACAATGAAGAGCTACAGAATATACTAATTTTTTGGTCCAGATAATGAAGGAAGCCAAAGAAAAGCATCAGCAGCAGACTCCAAGACACACTGTCTTCACTGAGAGTTTCTACTTCTAAGTCTTATCCCTGTCAAAAGGAGGTGTTTAAATGAAACAAATAGATGGTCAGGTCTTGAAAAGAAGAAGCAGTTCTAAGAGGGGTATTTGTGACTGAGTGTCTATATTTTAAAAACCAGAAAAATGCTCAAATAAATAATGTAATTCAAGAATAAAATAAAAACAAAAACAAAACAAAAAGCAGGCCAGGTGACAATTGCACACATCTTTAATCCCAGCCCTCCAGCAGGCAGATGCAGGTGGATCTCTGAATTCCAGCCTGTCTGGTCTATAGAGCAAGTTTCAGTACAGCTAGGGCTATACAGAGAAACCTTGTCTCAAAAACCAAAACAAACAAACAAACAAATAAACACAAACAAAAAATCAGAATAAAAAACAAACACAAAACTGCAAAAACAAACCAAACCTAAATTTAGCCAATGAGAAGAAATAAAAACCAGGGCAAAAATAGAATAAAAGAGAATCAAGTCATCTATGAGCTGGTTCCTTGAAAAGATAAACAAGATGGATGGAACCTTGTCCAAATTAACCAAAAGAGACAAAGAAATGACCCCAATTAGTGGAAATCAGAGATGACCATGGAAACATGTCGTGAGACAATCCTTTTGTACACTATGAAGATGTGTCTCTGTTTCACCTCATCTGCCCAAGGCACCTTCTGATTGGCTTAATAAAGAGCTGAAATGGTCAGCTATTAGGCAGGTAAGGATAGGTGGAAGTTCTAGTCAGAGATAGGAACTCTGGAAAGGAATGTGAGAGGCAGGGGATTCACCAATTAGACACAGAGCAAGTCAGATGTACGGTACTGAAGAGAGGTAACAAGACACATGGCAGAATGTAGATTAAGATAAATGGGTTAATCTAAGTGTAAGAGCTAGTTGGGAACACGCCCTAAGTTAAGGCCAATTAATAAATGTCTCACTTCATTGCTTAGGGGCTGGTGGTCCAAAGAAAGACCTGTTACAGAAACATTACAGCAGACACCAAAGAAATTCAGAATATAGGAATCACTTTAAAGACCTATACTCCATTAAATTAGAAAACCTAAATAAATGGACATTCTTCTAGATCCATGAAAACCACCAAAGTTAAACCTTGAAGAGACCAAATATAAACAGAAACCTAACAAGAACAACAGAAAATCAGAACAGCAATAAGAGTCTTCCAACTACCATAGCTCAAGCCTGGATGACTCACAGTAGAATTCCAAAGACCCCACCTTCCAGAGAGATCTACAAGATACAGAAACAGCTCTCTTGAAGCTCCCCAACACACACACACACACACACACACACACACACACAGTTACTCTCGTACACAAAGCAGGGAAATACACAACACAAACAGGAAACTGTAGGCCAATAGCCCTGGAAAGCATATATACAAAACAGCACAATAATAACAAAACAAATACAAGCATCAAAAAAAAAAAAAAAAAAAAAAGATCATCCATCATGATCAAGCTATGTCCTGAGAAGCAGAGATGGGTCAGCATACATAAATAAATATAACAAATTACATGGACATACTTAAAGACAAAATGCAGTATTATCCCAATAGATGCAGAAAAAAAAAAACTTTGAAAAATCTGATAAGATTTCATAATAAAAATTCTAAGAAGACTAGGACTGAAAAAAAAAACAAACTGCAACATAAAAAAGTAAGGCATTCCATGGGATGGAACCCATACTAGATACTGCTGTGCAGTCAAGAACCTGAGACTAGATAGGCCATGGGCCTAGGGGAAGCCAAATGCTACTGTTCTACTAAAGTGACTCCTGCCCTCATTCTGCTAAACTCATAGACCAGTGCCTTGCTCATCATCCTTAGAGAAGCTGCCTCCTTCAGCAGATGGGAGCAAAACCAATGACCCACAGTCAGACAATACACAGAGAGTGAGAGAGCTTGAACACTCATCCTTAAATGGGATGTCTCCATCAAACCCCTCCCCTCAAAGATGAGGGAACCCTGAAAAAGAGGAGGAAAGACTGGGAGAGCCTTAGGGAATGGTGGGCATAGAGGAAACATGGCCTTCTAGACACTACAGGACTACACACATTCAAAAGTCAGAGAATATGGTAGCATGTATAGGATCAGCACCAGATGGGGTCCTAGAGCTGAGAGGAGACATGGGCACACACACCCATTTCTAACTCAGAAGCTAGTTCCAATTGATAATTATTTACAAATGAAAAGGGTTGTTTCATTCTTTTTTTTTTCTTTTTTTTTTTATTGAGAATAAGAAAAAAAAGTTTCCGCCTCCTCCCAGCCTCCCATTTCCCTCCCCCTCCCCCCAATCTTCTCCCGCTCCCCCCTCTCTTCTCCCCCTCCCCCCACTCCTCTCACCCCCCCTCTCCTATCCAAAGAGCAGTCATGGTTCCCTGCCCTGTGGAAAGTCCAAGGTCCTCCCCCCTCCGTCCATGTCTAGGAAGGTGAAGTCCAAACTGGCTAGGCTCCCACCAAGCCAGAACATGAAGTAGGATCAAAACCCCTTGTCATTGACCTTGGCTTCTCATCAGTCCTCATTGTTCGCCATGATCAGAGAGTCCGGTTTTATCCCATGCTGTTTCAGTCACAGTCCAGCTGGCTTTGGTGAGTTCCCAATAGATCAGCCCCACTGTCTCAGTGGGTGGGTGCACCCCCCGTGGTCCTGACATCCTTGCTCATGTTCTCCCTCCATCTGCTTCTCATTGGGACCTTGGGAGCTCAGTCCAGTGCTCCAGTGTGGGTCTCTGTCTCTATCTCCATCCATCACCAGATGAAGGTTCTATGGTGATATGAAAGATATTCGTCAGTAATGCTATAGGATAGGGTCAGTTCAGGTTCCCTATCCTCAGTTTCCCAAGGGACTAACTGGGGACATCGCCTTGGGCTCCTGGGAGCCACTCTAGGTTCAAGTCTCTTGCCAACACTAAGGTGGCTCTTTTAACTAAGATATGTGCTTCCCTGCTCCCCTATCCGACCTTCCTTTATCCCAATCTTCCTGTTTCCCCAAGTTCCCCCAATCCTCCCCTTCTTACTTTTCTCTCCCTGTCCCCCCTTATCCCCAACCCACCCCACCCCCAAGATCCCAATTTTGTCCCCGGCAATTTTATCTACTTCCCTTAGCCAAGAGGATAACTATATGTTTTTTCTTGGGTTCACCTTCTTCTTTAGCTTCGTTAGGTTCACCAGGTATACACTCCGTGACCTTTATTTATGGCTAGAAACCAATTATGAGTGAATACATCCCATGTTCATCTTTTTAGGTCTGGGTTACCTCGCTCAGGATAGTGTTTTCTATTTCCATCCATTTGCATGCAAAATTCGAGAAGTCATTGTTTTTTACTGCAGCATAATACTCTAATGTGTATATATTCCACACTTTCTTCATCCATTCTTCCATTGAAGGGCATCTAGGTTGTTTCCAGGTTCTGGCTATTACAAATAATGCTGCTATGAACATAGTTGAACAAATGCTTTTGTCATATGATAGGGCATCTCTTGGGTATATTCCCAAGAGTGGTATTGCTGGGTCCAGGGGTAGGTTGATCCCGAATTTCCTGAGAAACCGAAACACTGATTTCCAAAGTGGTTGCACAAGATTGCATTCCCACCAGCAACAGACAAAGGTCTGATCTCCAAAATATATAGAGAACTCAAGAAACTAGACTCTAAAATGCTAATTAACCCAATTAAAAAATGGGGCACTGAACTAAACAGAGAATTCTCAAAAGAAGAAGTTCAAATGGCCAAAAGACACCTAAGGTCATGCTCAACCTCATTAGCAATCAGGGAAATGCAAATCAAAACAACTTTGAGATATCATCTCACACCTGTCAGAATGGCTAAAATCAAAAGCACCGATGATAGCCTTTGCTGGAGAGGCTGTGGAGGAAGGGGTACCCTCATCCATTGCTGGTGGGTTGTTTCATTCTTAAAGAGTCTCAATCGGGAAACAAACCAGTTTTAAGAGCAGACCTTGTGCCCAGCAGAAGATGGCCAGTGATGTAGGTGGGTCTTCTGTCAATGTATGAATTTTATTGGTTAATAAAGAAAATGCCTTGGCCTTTGATAGGCCAGCCCTTAGGTGGGTGGAGTAGACAGAACAGAATGCTGGGAAGAAGGGAAGTGAGGCAGATGCTATAGCTCTCCTCTCCAAGATGGACGCAGGTTAAGATCCTTCCCAGTAAGCCACCACCTCATGGTGCTACACTCATTAATAAAAATGGGTTAATTAAGATGTGAGAGTTAGCCAGTAAGAGGCTAGAGCTAATGGGCCAAGCAGTGTTTAAAAGAATACAACTTGTGTGTTGTTATTTCGGGGCATAAGCTAGCAGGGCAGCCAGGCGCTGGGAACGCAGCCCACAGGTCCCTACTACAGACCAGCACAAATGGAACTCAAGGGAACTTTGGAAACTCTTCCATTAGTACTGTTGTACCGGGGCATTTCTTTCTTAGCCCTTGTAAGTCCTTTGTTTATATATTATGTCTTTCTGCTTTGTACTTTTATGATATTCCTGTGTGTGTGAAAACATGTGTGTCTGTGCTTCTGTATGTTTCCTGTGCTTTTTCTTTGGTCTCTTCTGTCCATTTTGTCCTGTTCCACTTTGTTTGCTGTTGTTTTATCTCATCATACTATACTATAGTTGCTGCTGTTTTATCTCATCTTACTCTGCTTTAATTTATTCCTTATATACGTGTTGTTTTCTAACAGAGGACAGAAAGGGTGGGAATCTGGATTGGAGGGGAGTTAGGGAGTGTGAGGAGCTGGGGGAGGGGAAACCATAGCCAGAATATATTGCCTAAAATATATTTTCAGTAAAAAATTATACATATGACAAATCCATGGTCAACCTCATCATTTCATCTGGAGTGAGATGAGGCTTTTCACAGTCCTTAATGCTCTTTAACACAGTACCAGAATCACTAGACAAGAAAATAAGACAAGAGAAAATTAGAGGAATACAATCAGGAAAAAGATGATAAATTATATCAATTTATAAATAACATGCTATTATCCATAAGAAATCACAAAAATTCCAATAAAGACTTCTATAAATTATCAACAGTGTGAGCAATATGGCAGAACAAATGTCAATTTACAAAACTGAGTAGCAATTCTGTATATTGTCAACAAACAAGCTGAGAAAGAGGATACCTAAAAACTCCTATTTGCAACAGCCTCAAAGTCTATCTAGGAGCAAACATAACCAAGTTATTGAAAACCACTATAGTTCAAATATTAAATCTCTGAAGATGGAGACTGAGGAAGCCCTAGGAAATGGAAAGACCGCCTATGCTTACAGGTTGGTAGAATTAATATTGTTAAATGACCATCCTACCCAAATCAATTAACAGATGCAATGCAAGCCCAATCAAGATCCCAATGAAATTCTTCCCCCACCCTCACAATTCCATATAGAACCACAAAAGATCCAGGATATCCAAATAATTCTTGAGTAAAAACCAAACCAAAACAAAAAAGAATGCTGGAGGTATCACTTTTCCATATTTCAAGATATATTACAAAACTATGGCTTAAAAAACAGTATGGTATTGGCACAAAAACAGACATGTAGATCAATGGAACAAAATAGAAAACCCAAATATCAGTAGACACAACTACAAGCATCTGGTATTTGACAGAGAGGACAAAAATATATGTTGACAAAAAGGCATCATCTTTAACAAATGGTGCTTGGGAAACTGATGTCTCATGTAGAAGAATGCAGTTAGATCAATATCTATCATACTGAACCAAAATGAACTCAAACTTGATCAAAGACCTCAATATGTTTAACTTAAACATTGAAACTGCTGGGAGACAACTTAGTGTCCAACAAGATGGAGTTGTTGAGAATGACTTTCTGAGCAGAAATCCATTTGCTCAGGAAAGGAAGTTAACAGTTGACAAGAGAGAACTCATTAAACCAAAAGTCTTCTCTTCAGGAAAGGAAGTCATCAGTCAAGTGGAGAGAGAGAGTCCATAGAGAGAAAGAGGATGTATGCCAGCTATACATCTGACAGAGATGAGTATCCAGAATGTATATATTAAAAAAAAAAACACAAGCAACAAGAAGGTGAGCAAGCAAGCAACCCAATTCACAAACAGCAATGGAACAGAACAGAGAGTTCTCAAAAGAAAAAGTAAAAATAGTTAAGAAGTATGTCAGAATGGTGTTCATCATGCTTAGCAGCTAGGGACATACACATCAAAACACTTTTAGGGTCTCATCCCAGTCAGGTGGCTCATTCCCCTGCTCCACAGCTGTTGATCTTGTTGGGGGTCATCCTGAAGTCCTGGGGTCTCCACTGCATGGGTCTTCACTGAAACTAGGCTGCACTTTCACCCATGACCTCTCCTGGGCTATCTTTAGACACTCTGACTCTACCAGGGAGTCCTCCTCTGTGAACCTTCAAATCTTGGGCTCCTCCTACAACCAGGGCTGAATCCTCACTTCTCACAGTGCCAAGACTCAGCTGATCTCCATGACTCCTATGTCTTCAAAACCAGCAACACCTGGGAGGCTTTCCCGCATTACCATGTTCACAGCCAGTGTGAGCTCTGGCCTGATATTTCTCTCCACAGTCTCTTTATGCTGACTATGAAGAGATACTTGAGAAGATGTTGGTCACATCTTAATCACTGCATCAATTTGATCAGAAGAACAAATTTCCCCCCTCAGTGGTTCAGAGCTCTTATCACAGCCTGTCCTTCAGCCCCAGCTTACCAGTTTAAACATAGATTCTCACCTCAAAACATCACACAGACTATCCAAAAGAGCTTTTGCTTCTCTCTGAAACTTCTCAAGTCAGGTCTCTGTTGTTTTCATTTCTCTTAGAATTCTTATCTTCTGAGACCTCATAGGACAGCCCATTCAGCTCTGAGCACTCCATGACTTTCACAGTTATGTCCTTCCACAACCCTCCTCAGGACCACATGGTCCTGCCCTGATGTGGGAGTGTCATATAAATCTGTTGCTTTCATTGGTTAATTAATAAAGAACCTGCTTGGCCTGATAGGTTAGAACATAGGTGGGTGGAGTAAACAGAACAGAATGCTGGGAAGAAGAGGAAGTGAGCTCATACTCCATAGCTCTCCTCTCTGAGGCAGATGCAATGAAGCTCCAGCCCAAGATGGACGTAGGCTAGAATCCTTCTTGGTAAGCTACTGCCTCGTGGTGCTACACACATTAATAGAAATGGGCCAAGCAGTGTTTAAAAGAATACAATTTGTGTGTTGTTGTTTAGGGGCATAAGCTAGCCAGGCGGTCAGGAGCTAGGTGGCAGGAATGCAGCCTGCAGCTCCTACTACACTGCCCATCACAACAACATCCCGGAAACCCAGCACCAATTCTTGCCCTAATTTGCACTTGATCTCTGTGTGAAATGCTGACCAAAAGCACCTTGTTGGGGGAAATGATTATTTTGCCTTATGGTTCAGGAAGCAAATCATCTCCAAGGGAAACCAAGGCAAGAACTCAAGGCAGGAACCTGCATGCAGGAACTGAAGCATGGTCCATAGCAAAATACCACTTACTAGCTTGCTCAGCCTGTTTCTATATGTACAGCAGGACCTCCTGCCAAAGGGCAGCACCGCCCACAGATGGACCTCATACAGCAATCACCAATCAAGAAAATGCCCACAGCCTAGCCTACAGGCCAATTTGATCAAAGCATTTTCAACAGCTGGAGTTTCCATTTCCCTGATGACCCCAGCTTGAGTCAAGTTTACATACAACTGTATTGACTGACTGTTTTCTTTTTTATTAAAGATTTCATTGGGGGAGGGAAGCCGTCACCTCTGTGCCACCATCCCAATATTTTCTGGTTTCCACTATGGCTCCCGGTGCAAAAATTGCAGGCCTGGCTGTGAGAAGGCTGGTTGTTGCAGAGATAGCCGGGAACCCGAATTTTCAGAAAAGCTCCCATTCTTTGCTTATGTTCATAACTTACTGTCCTGATAAGATTAATGTGATGATTCATCCTACTGTGGGTGAAAATGTGATTATTACTCATTCCTATGATGAGACCAATTGACTGAGATATCTTTATTGTTGAAGGACATGGAGTATAGACTTGGAGATGCAATTAGTCCATTGTAATTTATTGCTCTGTTTTTTAGACAGACTCTCATGTAGAGCAGGATAGCCCTGAAACATCAACCTTTTTTTCCCTGCTACCCTGATGATGAGATTACAGAGGTATGCCTACACACCTGGCCAAATTCCTGATTGGTTTTCTAGTGATATACCATGGAATTTCATGTCATGGGTATTTTAGTCAAACTCTATTTGGTAGCTATGCAATCTTTGATCAGATTCTGCAATTTTCCAGATTTCAATTAGTTTCCAGAGTAAAACAAATCCTATTATATTCTTTTTGACTAGGCCACTGTGAAGAATCTATTAAGAATATTAAAATAAGCATAATTAGGCACTCTAACCATAAAGAATAAGAGAATATTCTAGAATAGCATCACCTTATATTTTACACTTTGGGTATCAGAATCTTAAGTGATATTTATTTCCTCCTAGCAAAAAAATAATATTCATTATTCATTTTAGCATATTTTTCCATTCACTTTCAAAGTTAACATTCCTACAGCCTTTTACCTCTTCAATCATCTCACTTTTAATTTGAACTATCATATTGAATCATGGGTATCCTTGTAAATTATTTTAAATTGGGTGACACTTGTATTAACAAGCCTATATACATGCTCCATTATCACATGAGTGAAAAACACATCTGCAGAGTTATGATGTATACCTTCTTCTCATAGTCTCTCCCAATGTGAGCTCCTGGAGTTATTCATACACACTGACTACAATAGCTACAAGTTTAAGGGGAAAGGGGGGTATCTGTTGGAACAGAATCAATCTCTCTATTATAGCTCTGTTTAGAAGCTTCTAAGTACAGGGGGGAGCAAGTGCGAGATTTCTCAAACTGAGTTTCATAGGATGGGGAAGAGTCATTGACCTTATACTTCTTACCAGCACTTTTCCCTTACTGTTGGGTTGTTTTGTGTTGTGTTGCACCGTGGTGGTGTAAGACACTAACGCCAGTGTCTTGCACTTGCTAGGCATGTACGTTCTCTAGCATGGAGAGAATCACCATCCCAACTCCTCCTTCCTGGTCCTTTGGAAAGGCTATCTGGTGATGAATGCCTGGAATACTGCTCATTGAAGGTTTCTCCTAATGCCGCACTCAATCTCACTGTGTTTAGCAATTATAAGTTTTCTTACTGAAATCCTGAAGGTTACTTTATACTGAGATTGAGAAAATCCTATTCTAAAGGAAGTTGTTATGGTATGGAGCCTCAATCGACCTGAGGTGGTTGTATTGATTTGAAAGGAAGTGGCCCCCATAGGTTCATATATTTGATTATTTTGTTCCCAGTTGGTGGAACTGTTTGAGAATGATTAGAAGGTGTGGCCTTGTTGGAAGTATGTAATGGGGGCAGGCTTTGAAGTTTCAATATCCCCTGCCATTCACATTTAGTGTCCGCTCTGCTTTATGGTTGTATCTCAAGATAAAGCTCTCAACTGTTACACTAGCTCCATCCTTTCTTGCCTGCTACCATGTTCCCCACCACATGGGTCATGAACTCTAACCCTCTGAAACTATAAGCCCCAAATAAACTCTTTTGTAAGTTGTCTTGGTCATGGTGTCTTATCAGAACAATAGGATATTAACTAAGATGGTGTTGATTTGGGAAATTGGGGTGTCTGAGAATGACAGGCCCTTTTTGGGCTGTTAGCATCTCAAAAAAAAAAAAAAAAAAAAGAGCCATAAAAGCTGCTCTGAGCTAGTGACTTCCGTGTTGCTTTTCAGGAAGATTCAAGGAATGAAATTCCCATACCCATACCACAAAAGGGATTTTAGAGAGTCTTATTACAGAGTTATAGCTTGAGAGGGAGGGAAGAAGGAAGGGAGGAAGAGTGAGAGAAACACAAATAAAGACACAAAGAGAGACTTAAATGAGACCTAGGAACCAAGGTTCCAGCAAGGGCAAGTCTGGGGCTTTTTAAAAGACTTATGGCAGATTCTGGGGTGAGGTGTGGGGGGAGGGGAAATGAGGGTTCTTTCACAGTCACCTGCATGATGACACACAGCCTCCAAGCAGAGATGTTCATTTAGAGGGTAACAAAGCACAGGAATCTGAATGTCCTTCTAGCATGGGATGTTCTTAGAGCCATGACTTTCGGTGCCTGCCTGCACTGACCAATCGGTTGTCATCAGTAGCACATAGCTACCTGAGCCATTAACAATTATTACAATTACAATGAACAATTATGGTTACCCAGATTCACTGTCACTGTTAATTGGAAAGCGTGAAACTAAAGAAACAGTAACTCAACAAACAAACAACAATTTAAAAAAAATGAAAAAAGATGTGAGAAACAGTTCTCCTTGCCATGACTGGGGTGGAGGTAGCAACATATACTTAGAGATAAACATGAAACATTTAAAATATTTAAAAATAATGTCCCCAACTTTCAAAAGTATTTTTAATTGAATAAGACTGCATTTTTATGAGAATACCAGAAATAAATTATGTTAAACTTTGGGGCGAACTGAATAGGTTAATTGGTAGATCACTGATTAGGATGACAATATTAAAAAAAAAATCCAGAAAGAAAAGAAAAGTAGGAGTAAGAGAAACCAACTGAGGTAGTTAGGAGGACTGAAGAGGTAGGAAGAAGAAACAGGGACAGGTCTTGGAAGCATTATGCATGTGTTGAAGGGGCTTGGACCATTGTAGAATACAACAAAACAAAACAAAACAAAAAACTGAACAATGTGCCTCCAGATGAGATAAGATTACAACAGGCAGGATTATGTGACCAATCATGTTCACAGGGCTTGACTATCCTCCAATCCAAACTGCCAGCAAAGGAGGAGGGAAAGTGTAGGTGCCAGTCGGCTGTGGTCATGCACTATAGCCTGGTTCCCAGCCGCCTGGCTAGCTTATGCCCCGAAATAATTACACGGAAACTGTATTCTTTTGACCACTGCCTGGCCCATTAGTTCCAGCCTCTTATTGGCTAACTCTCACATCTCGATTAACACATTTTTAATAATCTGTTGTGGATTGCGTTGGGGTGGGTTACTCAGTCTAGGTGTTTGTAACCCACCCTGCAATCAGTCATGGAGGGGCGCTACCTGGAAGGGAATGAGCTAAGACAGAAGAAGAAGGCCAAGCAGATTTGTCAAAGCCTCCGGTTTATTAGGGACGGGTTACAGTTTATATATGGTAAGGAATGGGGGGTAGGGCACGGGATCTCGCCGCGTGGTCCCGGTCAGGTAGGCCAAGAAGTCACAAGTTGCCACACCTAGTTCCCTGGATAGCTGGAATGTGGAATGTAATTAACAGATTAGCAGTTAATTGGGTGAGAGGCAGGTTTTCTCAGTAGAACATAATTATGGGTGTGAGGTTCTCTGCAGACTCCCCAGGGTGATTCCTGTAATGATTTTTAGGGGGGAAATGGCTCGGGGGAAATGGCTCGTGACAATCTGTGTAGCCCCATGAGGTGTGGCTTACCAGGAAAGATCTTAACCTGCGTCTGTCTGGAGTGGGAGAATCATGGTGACTGCCTGACTCGGCTTTCTTTCTCCCAGCATTCTTTTATGTCTATTCCACCCACCTAAGGACTGGCCTATCAAAGGCCAAGCAGTTTCTTTGTTAATTAACCAATGAAAGCAACAGATAGATGACACTCCCACATCAATGCACGCTTGCCTTCCCTACACTAGAGACAGAGGTAAGAGAATTGGGGGCTAAAGTCTGGGGATAGCCTGATCTACATTGTGAGTTACAATTCAGAAAAGAAGAATAGACACCCGAGACCATACCAGGGACAGTCTTGAGATCAGATACGTCTGCTGCACATTTTAAAGTTCCCATGTTCAGCCAGTCTTTCAGGTTCAGGTCAGCAGCTGTCCCTGACAAGTGTCACTTCCAGGAGAAATTATTTATGTGTCATTCTTTCCGTTTTCTCAAGTATTACTGTACTGAAATCTGGCAATAAGTCTCAATTGATTAAGATCTGCACCAACAGTAGTGGTGGTGACAATGTACAGCCTTGACAGAATGATGAGAATGACATTTTCCCTCTGTGGTCTTCCTCCAAAACCTAACACCTCCTATCTAACAATATTGAAAACATCAGACAAGAATGTTCTACAGCATGTGGGACTTTGTTCTTCTTCCAACCACCGTGAGAGCTGGGGCTTTAGTGCACGTTGATAAAGGCACGCAGGAGTGGATGGCAGGCTCCTCTCTAAGCAGCACCGTGTCTAACCCCTGAGAGCAGCCTTGATCAGTCAGGATCATCATTGTCACCACTTGACACCTGAACACAAAATGCGGAGCTAGAGATCTGGTTTTCAAGTTGTAGCTGTCAAAGGCTGGGATTAAGCTGTTGGCTGCCACACTGAAACAAGGAACTAGGCTCTTTCAAAATTCATTGCCAGCTCAGACAAACTTCCAAGGCCCCATCCAATGGGCAGCCTATTTTCATGCTGCTGGAACTGAAGGGAAGGTTCAGGGTTTGAGAGAATATTCTGGTGGTGCAGAGGACCTGAACTCAGTTCCCAGTACTGGGCCAAGTAAATTAAAACTGCCCATAATTCCAGTTCCAGGAGATACAGCGCCCTCTTCTGTCCTCCTTGAACACCGCACTCTATGCACACATACACAGACAAACATAAACACATAATTAAGAAAAATGAGTACCACCTACCCCCAAAGATAAGCCCATGTGAACTCTGCTAATCCCTGAGAAATTAATCTTGGATTACATGTTAGACAGCCTTCTACAGACTAGTGGAACTCAAACTCAGTCATTCTGGACAAAGACTGGACATGCAGGTGTAAGCTGGTTTCCTTCCAGACTGCAGCAGCTTGCAGCTGCAGTATGATTCTGGACTCAATTGCTCTTCATGGGTCTGATTTGAACAGTTCTAGTTCCTCTGCTATCCTGGGCTTCCGTGAGACTTTCCAGACAGGTCAGCACTTTGGAGTCTGGTGAGCGCTTGGTCTTTAAGTCTTGCTTTCAGTGAGAATCAATTTATACTCGTGGCAGGACTGACAGAATAAATCAGGCTGTTGAGTTCATTCTAAGACAGAATAGGGGCCTTTGCTTTTCCGGGGAGGAGATGAACCAGATGTTTTCTTCTAGCCTCAGATGTATGTGCTCCTGTCACAGCATGGCGACCTGACAGGAATGTTCTTGCATCAGTCTGTTCTCAATAAAGGAGGAACAGAAACCACAAAGGCTGCCTGATCTGGAAAGAGTGGCTTCCAGGAGGAAATGATGATCAAGCCCAGAAGCTACAGAATACCAGTTCCCTGACTGCTTAATATCAGGGCACCCCAATAGTTAATATTCAGAACTGACCACATCCTTATCCTCAATCTAGCCAGAGCTTCTTCTCGTTCAGGTGTGTTTGAAATAAAGAAGGTCCCAAGAAAGTGGAGCCTTTAATTAAAGCTTCAAAGCCAGTTGACTGCCTCAATACTGATTTAAGATGGAGCAAAGTGAAAAATAAAAGAATTGTTTCCCAGGGAATTACTTAAGCTTCTGCAATGTATTTCTAGCAGTTATAAAACTATCCATGGACTGTGGTTTTACACACATGTACACACACAGACACAGACACACACACACACCAGCTGGTGAAAAGTAGAGCTGAACTTAAAAGGAGATTAATTTTTCATATCTGAGAGAGTAACACTGATAAATAGACCTAAGAGAATATTTTGCTATAGAATACTAACAATCATAAATATTATTTTGTATGCTTTAATTTTACTTGCAAGTTGTAGCCTTGTGAGTATCTCTTCTTTTCTAAATATATACCCTATAATATATTTCAGTACTTACTTCAAGCTGTTTTATTACAAAAGGTATCAACATACATAGATCTAATCTACATGGGAAGTAGAAAAAGACAAGATCTCCTGAGTAAACTGGGAGCATGGGGACCTTGGGAGAGGGTTGAAGGGAAGGGGAGAAGCAGGGAGGGGAGCAAAGAAAAATGTAGAGCTCGATAAAACTCAATTAAACAAAGAAAGGATCTCAATATGTGGCCCAGGATGGCCTGGAATTTTCAGTCTTCCTTCATGAGCTTCCCAGCTCTGGGATTGCAGATACGAGCCACTGTGTGCAGCTTGGTGCTTATTTTTAATACAAGGATGAGGCATAATTCTGACACTGCTTCCTAAGTTGTTTAGATTTTCTCAAAGTAGGTCTCCCATTTATCATGACAATAAATAAAGTTTCTCATAAGTTTTCATGATCCAGAATACTACTAAACACTGAAGTAATCTCCAAAGTTTTATGTGGATGTACTATATCTTAAGAAAAGTCACTGAAGTGGGTCTGTTAAAGGCTTGGGTAACAGCCTGTGGTGCTAAGATGTAAAGGGAGGCTTCCTGCGAATAAGTTAGGTTATTGGGGTGCGCCCTTGAAGGAGTAGTGAGCAAAAAGCAACCTTTCCTGTTGTGAGCAATATTTCCTGTAAATATTCATTACAGTAAGGAAAAGCTGACTAACACAGATTTTAGGCTATTTTTCTTCTATGTTATTTATATTTTATTAGCAAGCTGACTATGAAGTGAAATTTTTTCTAATAAAAAGATAATATAAATTTTAGCTGGAGAGCAGTTTTTGTCTTAAAAACAGGTACCTTAGTTGAGTCTGGATGATAGCTGCTTCTTGGTATGATACTAAATCAGTGTGAAGTGACTTATTCTTGGTATGGTCCTACATTAGTGTGAACTGACTTATTCTTGGTATGATCCTAAATCAGTATGAACTGACTTATTCTTGGTATGGTACTACATTATTGTGAACTGATGTATTCTTGGTGTGATCCTACATCAGTGTAAACCGACTTATTCTTGGTGTGGTCCTACATCAGTGTGAACTAACTTATTCTTGGTGTGGCCCTACATCAGTGTGAACTGACTTATTCTTGGTGTGATCCTAAATCAGTGTGAATTGACTTATTCTTGATGTGGTCCTATATCAGTGTGAACTGACTTCTTGTAATCCTATATCAGTGTGAATGGATTTATTTTTGGTGTGATCCTAAATCAGTGGGAGCTTCCTTTGCACACGGAAAACTTTAGGCTTTAAAGAACAAGCCAGGCATGTTTGATTCTGATTTAGATCTGTGGCCATCTGGTCGATGGTTTCTGGTCCTGGAGGGTGTGGGGAGTGCTCCCTCTCTTGGTGGCATGGGTCTCAAGCCAGGCCAGTCATTATTTGGCTTCTCCCATAATGTCTGTGCCACCTTTACCCCAGCACATCTTGCTGGCAGACTAAATTATAGTTTGAAGGTTTTGTGGCCAGGTTGATGTCCAAATCCCTCCACACGAAGACTTGTCTGGTTACAGAAGATGGCCAGTTCAGGATCCACATCACTCATTACTAGGAGTCTTATCTAGCATCGCCCTAATAGATCACTGGGAGTATCCATTGCACTAGGTTTCTAACTTGCCCTCAATAGCTCTCCAACTCCAGTCGTCTCTCCCAATACTTCCTTCCTCCATCCTTCCCTACCTTATCTCCCTGTTCCTAGCCCCAGTCTACCTGCAATACAAAAGCTCTTCTATTCCCTTCCCAGGGAGATGCATGCATCTCCCCTAGATCCCTTCTTGTTACTTAACCTTAAGCATGATTAGCCTTTACTTCACAGTTAATATTCACTTATAGGTGAGGAATACTATATTTATCTTTCTGGGTCTGCATTACTTCATTCATGATGATTTTTTCTAGTTCCATCCATTTGCCTACAACTTTCATGATACTATTTTTCCACAGCTAAGTAATACTCTATTGTGTAAATTGCCATTTTCTTTATCTGCTGTTGGACAATGGTCTGTACCTTGTCAATTGTGTTTTAATAAAACACTGATTGGCCAGTAGCCAGGCAGGAAGTATAGGCAGAGCAACAAGAACAGGAAAATTCTGGGAAGAGGAAAGATTCAGTCTGTAGTCATCATCCAGACGCAGAGGAAGCAAGATGTGACTGCCTCCAAAAAAAATGGTGCCAAGCCACATGGCTAACACAGACAAGAATTATGGGTTAATGTAAGTTATAAGTGTTAATGAGAAGCCTGAGCTAATAGGCCAATCAGTTTATAATTAATGTGTATTTCTTTGGGACTAAACCAATGTGGGATCTGGTGGGACAGGGAAACCTCTGTCAACATTTATCCAAGTAAATAAATGAGTAAATGAAGTGATTCCTGATGACATTCAGCTATACTTGTAGATGGGCATCTGCCATAATTATCATCAGAGAGACTTCATATAGCAACTGACAAAAACAGATGCAGAGACCCATGGCCAAACATTAGGCAGAACACAGTGAATTCTGTAAGCTGCAGAAGGCAGGGATTGAAAGAGCCAGAAGGGTCAAGGACACCACAAGAAAACCCATGGAATCAACAAACCTGGACTCATAGGGGCTCATTAAGACTGAATTGACAACCAGGGATCCAGAGTTGAGTCTGAGGTGGTTGAGTCTATAAATATATTAGTGTTGTGTAGGTTGATGTTTCCATGGGACTCTAACAAAGGGGGCAGGGACTTTCTCTGGTGCTTTGTTCTGCTTTGGAGACCCTTTCCCTCCAACTGGGATGCCTTGTCCAGCCTTAACATAAGGGTGGGTGCCTAACCTTACTGCAACTTGATATGCCACGTATGGTTGGTATCCCTGGGAGGCTGGCTCTTTTCTGAAAGGAAATGGCGGAGGAGTGGATGGGTTAGAGAAAGGTGGGAGAATGGACTTGAGGAGAGGAGGAAGGGGAAACTTTGGCCAGATGTAAAATATGAGAGAATATTTTTTTTTAAATGTCAGTGTCCAGACCTAGTCCATTGGGGTTGGTGTTGCTTTCACTGTCTATACAAGACATTTTAAGAAAATCAATTCAGAACTTGAGTTAACATTGCATAGCCTTTGTCAGTTCTGTGGCACTTGGCCTGTGTTGACCCCTGGAGATTTCATAGAAATCAAAAGAATTTAACTTAATATTGAAGGCCTGATTACCAATGAAACTCAATAGAGCACAGTGCATTTAGTTTATAGGCAAAGGCTTACCGTAGCATGCACAGCCAGTAAGATGACAATATGTTTGCCTGCCATGGTCCATGACATCTTCGTTCACTGAGATGGCAAGATAAAAAGCACAGCTGTGCAAATGGTGAAGACTAAGCTGGGAGTGGTGCGTGGAATTTAAAATATTCCCAGATGTGGGGCTGGAGAGAAGGCTCATTGTCTAAGGGGACCAGAGGCCATTCTCCAGCACCCAACTCAGACAGCGTACAAGCGCTCGTAACTCAGTCGAAGGGGACCTAACACCCTCTTCTGGCCTCATCAGACACCGGAGCGCACATGCACTCACCCTCACACAGAACCCACGCATACACACATAATTGAAACTCAAATCAGCCTTTGAAAACAGATTCCCAGATACAATAAACATGTACAAATTAAACAACTAGGCAGAAAAACGAAACCCATGGCTGTATTTAAGATAATTTTCTTACTTAATTAATTGTACATGCATATGTGTGCATACATCAGTGTGTATGCGGTCTCACATGCATGTACATGAATCTCTGTGTAGAAGGAATCTCAGGAACCATCCACATCCACCTTTTTCCTATTTTGAGACAGAATATATCATTGGCCTGGAACTCAAGAAGTCGATTAAACCAACTGTCCTGAAGGCTCCCCCGGATCGGCCTGTCTCTCCTCCCCAGTGCTGGGATTATAAACATGCTGCATCTGGCTTTTCCAACTTGCACAAGCTCTCTCCCAACTGAGGTATCTTCCATGCTTCTCTTTCTGGCTGACCTAGAATGTGACATATAGACCCAGGTTTCCTTACTTTTGAAGCTACCATCCTGCCCCAGTCAACCAGGCCCTGGGATCAGAATGCTACCTGTGTGTACAAGTAAGACACAGTTGTGTGGCCTTGATTCCAACAACCAACTAAAGCCAAGACAATGGTTTGTCTGCTTTGGAGAGCCACGTTACCAGGGAGACACACAGCAGTGACAATTCTCTTGACCTGTAGAAAGGAAGGGATAAAGAACAAGGCCATGGATCTCCCTGGTACAGGGTTCTCGTGTAGGTATTTTTCAGTGACTATGTATGGTATGCTTCCTCATTTTGTGTCCCTGCTTTGTGTCTGTGTCTAGGCTTTGCCTTTGAAGGCAGAAATGCCTTGGCCCCAGTAAAATAGCATAGTCAGTGATTAAGGCTCAAAGAAAAAATGCTGTAAAATGATAGCGATCTGCTCATTTGAACTGGAGGTCTTGTAGAACTCTTAGCTTTCAATACCACTTAAAAGAGAAACGGATCTCCATGATGTGACTTCAGATTCTATTTGTATCATTATTCTCTCTCTAACATAAACACAGAGCTCTGTGATGTTGCTGCATGTCATAAATGTCATCATAATTTGTCTTTACACATCATAAATATCTTAGTTTGTGACATTATTATACCTTCGGGTGTCTCTTTCCATATTTATGGTAATTACATCAAAGTATTTACTATAATTATGTCATTTGATGAAATTACAGTAATTACTTCAAAAAATGATAGCCCATGACTAATGAATTAAAATAGCATGGAAATTCACATTAAAAATGACGTTAAAATAAGGCTAAGGATCTCAGATAGTGAACAGGAAGAGCATTCCTCACTGAGCTTTTTAACCCGGATTTTTCTCCACAGGCTTCCCTGTAGAGGAGTTCAGCTTTATTTGAGCCTCAGAAGTACTTTGTAAGGGCACAGGAACCCAAAAATGGAAACCCATTCAGCATCATAATTTTCAGTAAGTTTATGAAGCCAAAGTTGACTTTAAAAAAAATAATTCTTGTCAAAGAGAAAATTCCAAGTCCTCCTCTGTCTGTGTTCCTATGTTCTTTTACTATATTATTTCTGTTTTCTCAAAACCAGGCTTATGCAACATCTTTGATGAGCATTGGGAAACCAACTGGAAATAAACCGAACTCAGGAGGGGTTGATGTATATTTATATCACTGAATAAAGCAAAAATGTGGAAAGGCCAAGAAATGAACAAGGAAGAGGAGTTGGAACCAGTGGGGTGGAGGGCAAGTCTGTTGTAGACATACCAAGAATTCTACCAAAGCCTCCAAGTGGATATGCAGAACAGGCTACCGGTTGTTCATCTTTTGGGATTCATCAGCACAGAGATGCTATTTAAGGGAATGAGGTTGGACAAGAGCATGAGTAAAGGGGAGGAGCAGGCTGTGGCAGAGAGAATATGACCAGCAAAGATGCCTTGAGCAATCCTAGCCAGCCGAGAAGCTCAGCACAGCAAATTCTGGCTTGTAGGCCAATGAAGCGCTGGAAGAGGGAGAGGCTGGCTTAAGGGTCCACCTTGCAGTAGGATGGTGAAGCCCAGTGTGGACCACTGGACACAGCAGCAAGTTGGAGCTCATCATGTCCTAACATAGACATCCCAATGTTAATGCCCACCCTCTGAATCTCAACTCATGCCCCACTCAACAGAAATAATAGCAGATGTTAAAAGGCTCTTATGCACAGATAACCCAATCCTGGACCAACACCTTTCTCTCATCTGTCTTCAGAACAGAGAGGGTTGCCCAGGATAGGGGAACCCACATTGCTTCTTATGTGTTGGAAAGCACAGAGGGATAAAAATACACCATATAATGTCACTCTTCCTAATTGTTATGTTTTGTTTTGACTCATAGATATTTTCCTTCAAATAAAATATTACCAGGGTTGAAGAAATAGTGCAACAGTTAAGAAGTAAGTATTGCAAGGGATCGGGTTCTATTCCCAGAAGCCATATTGGGAGGCTCACAGCTGCAATGAAGCCTACCTTCAGGGAATTCAGTGCCTATTTTGGCTTCCCGGGTGCTTTGACTCATGCACACAACCACACAGAGGCACACATGGATACACAGAAGTATATAAAAAATTTAAGTCTTAAAATAAATAAAACAAAGTATTAGCAATAACATGTACTAAGTTATTTTTAAATTAACAAATTCTTTTTGAAATTTGCTTTCATTTTTAATATAGCAAGTGTTTCTATATGTTCACCTGTAAAACAAAGTCTTTTGGGGTCCCCTATCATTTTGGTAGCTTCTGTTTGTATTATATCTCCTGAAAACTTTTCCATATGTGACCTCCCACAAGAAAAGATCGTGTAGTCCAGGCTAATGAGTACATACAAGAGCAACAAAATCACCTACTGATACTAGATCAAAAAAGTGGGTTTTAAGAAAACATAATTTATCAAAGAAGTTTTTATAATTTACCGAAGAAAAGAAACAAATCTTCATTAATTGGATGGGTGTGCTGGTTAATGCCAACCAGGCCAAGGGCAGAATAATCTGATGCATTCTTGAACAGTGCTAGCGCCTTTGTTTTCTTTAACTGGGCCATTATTTTTCTACAAAAGCAGAAAATGTTTTAAGAAAACACTGCAACTCAACCTTCAATGATGCCAACCCTGAGCCCAGGTGTTCTGGGTGGTGTTGGCTGATGTTATGTGATGTGGTGGCACACGCAGTTCAAATTCCACATACTGCGTGTCCAGAACCAAGACTGCAGTGGTCCTTGGATGTAACGCTTGATTTCAGACTAACTTATATTTGCTGTGCTTCCAGAAACCTTTGCCTTTGTCTAATTCTTTTACCCACATGGTCAGATTAGTGGCCTTATGTAGTCTGATAGTCCCTAGTTCAAGGAGCTCTGGCCCATAATTTACATTCAGGGTATTCCAATTCACATTTTTCTACATAGTACTTAGCACTGATTTTACTTTCTTTCTATTTAATTCCTATTTCTCCCCAAGATTATTATCTCTTTAGATTATAGGGCAATAGCCTCTTTATTTATTATTTACTTTACTTAAACATATTTCCAATGTCAATGGGTAGGTAATTAACTCATGCTTAATAATTTTTCATAGAACAGTTGATTTTCAAAGTCTTTAACTTGGTAGTTAAAGAAAAGACATTTCTTTCTGGTTGCAAAGCCTTCCTTTTAAATACAGCTTTTTGTATGGATTCATTTCTTTAACAGATTCTGATTAACTGGATGCACAGAAGACTTCCTATAAAATCTCACAATGGTGAATGAGACCGCGTTCCTAGCAGATGCCTACTGCGTGAATGCACAGAATGTAAGGAAAGTCACAGGACGGTACATGCGTTGCAGTTCCTGGATCCCCACCTGCTCCACCTCACGATGAGTTAGGCTATCATCATGACTAGCTACGATTCCTGATGGTTGATCGTCTCTGACTGAGGGAATTTTGAGACAGACCATGAGGTGTGTCTACGAGAGCATTTCTGCAGAGGATTAACTGGGGTATGAAGATGGCCCTCACTGTGGGTGACCTTCCCAGCAGGTGCCAAAGGAATAGAGGGTCTAGGGAAGCAGCCTGCACCGGTGTGTGTTTCTGTCTGACTGAGCTTCTCATTGGCTTCTGCTTCCATCCCCCACTTACGTCAAAGGTCATCTTCTTCAACCTCCCAACATGGAGTCTCGATTCTAGCAGTTCTCCAAGAAGTTCTCGTGATTTCCCTAACATACTGGAAGAAATTGGTGTGGTGACCACTCTTGTGATCTGAGAAGCATTTAGACCACAATTCTGCATTGTGCAAAGCAGTACACAAATTTAATAAACCCAGTTTATAATGATGATGAACTCTCTCATGCACACACACACACACACACACGTGCACACACACTATTGACTATAATTTCCTGGAGAACCCTGCCTAGTGCAGTCCTTAACACTAGACTTCCACTTCTCCCTGCCCCGCGTATTCCAACACCGCCTAAGCCAAGCCTTGCAGCAGGTGTACATTGTTATTGTGCCATCATTCAAATAGCAAAACTCTTTTTTTCTCCCATAGAAATGTGGAAAATTGTATGGATGTCTCACAATCCACAAGCCTGAGAGTCAGTGGCATACGCCCCAAATCAAATACGAACATTTGAATATGACAAATATCAGAAAAAGGAGAGCAAACACAAAGATGACTATTCTGCAGGAAGTCTCCACATTCTCCGTCCTGGGAGCTGTTTCTTTCAGATCATGTTGAAGCGTGATAGCATTTTAGTACACTTCTTTTTGTTATCCCTCAGTATAAATTCTTCAACTAACAATTTACGATGAACATTCCTCAAAGTTGCTCCTCCCTGAAACTCAGTAGAACGATTGCTTACCCTGACCAGAAAACTATTTCTTGTCTAGGCTCCCTCAGAATATGAAAGGAAGGATCCGAAGAGTCTCACCTTTGGGAAGCATGTTAAAAGATAAACGTGTCGTTCATAATTTGTCTGCCACATTCTTCTTGCACAGTTCTTAGTAAGCTCTGCGGCTTAAGATGTTGATTGTGCTCAGAGAGTAAATTCTGAATTCAGAAACGTTCACAGCCACTCCTAACTCACAAATGGATGAATCAACTCTAACCCATTTCAACACCAAATAACCTCGACCATCATGAGGACACTGCTCCCCTCTCCTCGTTTTTGGAAGAAAGAAAAATGGACAAGAATTCGCACTCACATTTGTAGAAAACACTACCACAGCAAATGCACACCAGGTCCACACTCTCCCATCAAGCACACAGAAGCCCTTGAAAAAACTTTGATAGTGTCTGTTGGCCCCGAGTGCTGGAGAGGTGGCTCAGAGGTGAAGAACACTGGTTGCTCTTCCAGAGGTCCTGAGTTCAATTCCCAGCAAGCACAGAGAAGCTCACCACTGCCTGAGACTCCAGTTCCGGGGATTCTAGCACCCTTTCCTGGCCTCTGTAGGCACTGCACTCATCGTGATGAGTTGCGAAGACATGCAGGCAGGCAAAACACGGCCTTATGCAAAATATAAAAACAAATAAATCTGTAATAAGAGTGGACACTAAACAGAAAGAAAACAAACAAGAATAATTCTGCTTATTTGGCAAGTTAAACAACAGAACACAATGTCCTGTTCTCTGGCTCTAATCCTATCCTATGTTTTGTGTTTTTATTTGTTCGTTTCATTTCATTTTGTTTTACGTGTCATTTCTCAGATACACTGCTCTGGTAAGGTTGTGAATGAGGCAGTAATTATAATAACCTTTCAGTTTTAGGGCTAAACGAACATTGAAAGTGTTCATTATTTCTGCTTCTAAATTTTTTAGATGTAGAAAAACATAAAGGTTTTCAAAAACAGTCATGTTTGGTTTTATTTATAACTTTTGGTTCAGAGTCTGCTTAAAATGTTTTTGTTTTCCAGATTTTTTTTTTAAAACCACGGCTTCAAGTTTGTTTCTCCATGAATGGCGCATTTGCTGTTATGTCTTGGATGGAGAGGTTAGTCTGAAAGGATTAGAAGTGAGATACGGAATCTGGTCCCCTTAGGTCATTTGTTTGTATCCAGCTGAAGTCAGCAGTGGCTAAAATTCATTACCATCTGGCAGCTTTTCCATGGCGTCTTTGACAGAACGTGTGGTCCTAGTCTAGTACACACTAGACAGATGTCCAGGTCATAAAAATCACAACGATCCTTGGCATGATGTCACCCCTTGTTGACAGAACCATCAGACAGGCCAGAGATCGGAGCAGAATAAAGGATGAGCTGTCTTCATCTCTTCCAGTGGTCCATTGGCAAACAGATCCCCAGTCCTTATGCATCCCATGTGGGGGATGGAGTTCTTGGCTATACTCAGAGGAAGAGGAAATCATGCTAATGAACTCAGCATGTCACAGCCAAGCATAATCGGGTCTCTTGCTATACCTTCACGCACAGATGCAAAATCTGATGGGATGGCTAAGCCTTCGAATCTTTCCTTTCAGTCACAAAGAAGACTTCATCTATTTCTGCCTCATTCCAAACCATTTTGTGAAGTCACAGCCACCTTTGTGACTGCAAACCCCGCTTGTAAAGACGGACAGCCGTGTAAACTATGCACGTAAACAGGCTGTATGCACGCATCTTCTGACTCGCTCAGCTACCCAAATATTTCCCATGAGACATGTGACGTACCATGGATTTTGACAACCCCGTCAGCCCTTAGCCTTTCCCCTAAACAACTTGCTTAGCCAGCTCTTCAGGTCCCAAGGACAGATCTGTCCCGCGTAGCTCACTTCCTCTCACTGGCCACCTTCCCATGGCTGTTCTGCAATTCTGCATTTCCATGTGCGAGCCTCCAGTGTGGGTCCTGTCTGCTGCTTCCTCGTCTTTGTTAACCCTGCTTCAAGTTAAACTCTGCTCTTAAGGCTTCACCTCATCCCCTCACCGCCTCATCACCATGCAACTCCCTAGTTTAAACCACTAGACGTTATTACCAAAGTTAGTTCCACTTTATAGTCTCTTAGTTCCTCTTTTTTAAATCTGAACCACCACTTCTGATTCGCTAGCTGCTTTTCAACACTCTCCCCCATCCCAAATAAACACAGCTGGGTGGGTCCCATCCTCAGTCACTGCTGTTGTGTCTTTTGCTTATGTTCCCATCTTCCTTTCTGTCCTCTCTGTGTTATTACACACAGGGAAAACATTGACTTTGTTCAGTTCCAACTGCACCATGGCGGGTATTTGCATTCAAAAAGCAGAACGTGGGAGCCATATAGATGGACAACTGAGACATGGAGACTCCAACTGAATTGTGACCAGAGACTACAGATGAGGCCTCAGGTCCGTTCACTTATGATCTAGATGACAATATCCAGTTTCTCACACAGTCCATTCCCTTACAGTCTAGACAACAATCTCACACCTACAGTTTGCAGTCTTTCCTGGCATTCCTTCCTCTTCCTCCCACTCGCCCCCGAAGCACCCTCCACTCTCCACAGACAAGAGCTGAGAATAGAGACCTCTCAGCTACCGCTGTATCTGCCCTACTTCCTCTCCCCCTCCCACAGGATCAACCTCCCTTCCTTACTAGGTTACGTTTTTACTGCTCTATATAGTATGGTGTTGCCTGTCTTACAAACAAAAACATAGCTTAATGTGTATTTTTCTTAATGTTGGTAGCACTATTTTTCCCTTTTCATAATAAAAGTCTTTTAGGAAGGTCTCTAGAGATAGCTCAGCCGATATCAACACTTGTTGCTCTTGCAAAGCCCGTGTGTGTGTGTGTGTGTGTGTGTGTGTTCAGTTCCCAGCACCCACATAATGACTTACAGCCATCTGTAACTATAGTTCGAGGGATTCTGATTTCTCTAGACATGCACATGGTACATACACACACGTGTAGGTAAAACACTCATAAACATGAAAAAAAAAACAAATAAATATCTTACTTTTGAAAATGTCCTTTTGGAGACTGGGAAGTGTTAGCTGTCTCATTCCTCTCCCATCCTCCTCTCTTCTCTCTTGAACTTGGTCAAATTATTCAACCCTAACTCTGTTGAGGTCCCCGAATCCAGCCTTTGATTTTTGTTCTAACTGCATATCCCCTCCAGCATCTTTGGGCAGAGTGGTCCATTCCTCCCATCTCAAAACACACTCTGCCCTTAGCTACTGTATCCCCTCCAGCATCACTGTGCAGAATGGTCCATTCCTTCCATCTCAAAATACACTCTGCCCTCAGCTACAGTATCCCCTCCAGCATCTCTGGGCAGAATGGTCCATTCCTCCCATCTCAAAGCACACTCTGTCCTCAGCTATTGTGATCACTTCTTTTGGGGAACCCCGTACTTCACTGACTATTCCATCTTGACCTTTATTCATGGAAATACTTCACCAATCAAAACAAACAAGTAAACAAAAACAGACAACAACAAAAGCCCAAATTACAGATGCAGGTCATGACATGGTCGACTATCAAACCTGCCATCCACCATTCATCAGGTTAGATTTGCTCCAGGATTTGGAACTGTGAATCAAGTTTAATGTTACTCAGGATATCCATGTAGAAAATCATGCAGATACATGCTTTCCTTGGTTTTGAGTATATGCTTGCAACTCCTAGATCATATCGGAAATTTGTGTTCAACATTTTATCATTTAATTTTAATTTGTGTTTATGTGGGGGTGGAGCAGATGAACTGGGGTGACTGAAGAGGCCGATAGAGAGTGTCAGGTCCCCTGGACCTGGAGTTACAGGTGGTGACCTTTTTGATATGAGGGCTAGGTACCAAACTCTGGAAAAGATGTGTGTGACCTTAACCACTGAGTCATCTTTCCAGCTCCTGTGTTGCACGTTTGGGTGGATCACTGATTTGTAATCCAACAGTTCTGCTCCAGCACACTAGCACAAGCAGCATAGTAGAGTTGAATAATCCACATCTTCAGCAACATTAGTCTGGTTTATTATTGTCACAACCCTACTGGGTCTAAAGCAGTTTCATTGTGAAGCATGAATCTAATTAGTCCTAATCCATAAAAACCTGGAGTCAGATATTAGGGCGAAAGCTGAAAGATCAGAGAGGCAGAGCAGTCAGCCACTAGAGACGTCTTACCTCTACAAAAATCTCAGACGGAATGGGGAGATACTGTCTCTACCAATCCTCAGACTGAATGGTAGGGTCCTGACTCCACCCTCCTTATATTTCTGTCTCCACCTCCCAAGTACTGGGATCAAAGGTATGGGATCCCAAGTGCTATGATCAAAAGCATGAGATCCCAGTGCTGGGATTAAAGGTGTGAGCCATCACCACCTGGCTCTGTTTCTCTTTTAGACTGGCTTAATATCATGTAGCCTAGGGTGGCCTTGAACTCACAAAGATCCATCTGCCTGTTTCCCAAGGGCTGCGATTAAAGGTGTGTGCCACCACTGCCTGGCCTTTATGGCGAACTGATGGCTTATCTCTGCACTCTGATCTTTAGGCAGCTTTATTTGTTAGATCACAAATATCAACACCATCTCTACCCACGGTCTTTGTCCATTTAAAACCCTGGGTTGGGGCTTGAGAGATGGTTCAGTGGATGAGCGCTCTTGCTGCTGTTCCAGAGGACACAGATCAGTTCCCAACCCCACATCCCCAGCCCACAACCTCCTGTCACTCCAGCTCCAGGAATACGGTATCGGCTTTTAGTCTGTGCAGGCACTACACGCCCATATGACAAGCAGGTGCACACACACACACACACATAAATTAGAAGTGAAATAAATAAATGAATTGAAAACACTGGCTTGATATTATTTTGAGTTATAATAATTCGATTGGCATTTTCATAAATTTATATTATAAATCCTTCTTATAATTTTTATACATACTGAGATTGAGAATCCAGTAATGCTCTTTTGCAGCTGCTAGATCAACTGGCTTTGTTGTCCTAAGACTCCTTATTGATAATACTGTATATTCCATTTAATTACGCTTGTATAAACTCAAGGGTGGCACGCATCAGCCTGTATCCCTGGACCACTCATTTTACCCCATTGATCTATGTGTCCGTCACTGTCAGTACCACACTTCCATGACTTCTGTAGCTTTTTTTTCCCAGTATAATTTTTAAACTGAGAATTTGAACCTCCTATTTGTTTTTCTTTTGTCTTGAAGATTGTGTGCTTATTTCCAGTCTCTTGAATAACAGCATGAATTTTAAGATCAATTTGATATTTTTTTTGGTAAAGAATCCACATTTAAAACCAAGAACAACACCAGCTCTCTGAGAGGAAAGAGAAAGGACAGGTGACAGTGGAGTTGTATTCCTCATGTGACCTGGATAGCCATGGGGAGGCCTGGCCTCTTAATCAGAAGAGGAGCCACTCGCCCTTCCTGTTCATCTTTCTGATACAACAGAACTCTCCCAATCACAGCAGACATCGAATGATTCCTGCGAGTCCCAAGAGTGCTTAACCACAAGAGATCATTTGTATAAAGAATATAAAACCACAGGTAGTACCAAAAGGGAAAATATTTTAAACGAGAAAAGCTACAACAGGAAGAGAGGGAGCTTGGGAGCATCCCCAAAATCTAGGATGAGGCCTCAGAAAGCGGGGCAGCCAGGAAGCTGGGCAGCCAGGGAACCAGGCCTTCAGCTGCCTGGCCTGTCAGCAGAAGACGACCCCTAACGAGCGCTGGGTTTCTTTGCACTTGGCTACAGAGGGTCACTCAGAATGCAAGCAGTATGTTGGACAAAATTTCAAAACTCACAAGGGGATGCACTTTGCCAGAGAGAGAGAAGCTTTGGTGGCTGTTACTGAGACTTGCTTATGATCTTTCTATGATACGTTGTATAATTTATATCCTTGATTAAGGTAGTTTAGACAGAAAATCTATCATCTTGGGCCAGTGACGCCTAACCTAATGTCAGGTAAATGGCTATGAGGTGATCAATAAATTGTTATTAAACAAGTGATTGAGACTCACGAAGTTTCCATATTTGTGTGCATCTATGTGTGTGTAATAGTGTGTGTGTGTTGTGTGCCCCCTCCATGGGGCCTCCTGTCTGCAGGTGACCTCCGTGGGGCCTCCTGTCTGCAGGTGACCTCCGTGGGGCCTCCTGTCTGCAGGTGACCTCCGTGGGGCCTCCTGTCTGCAGGTGACCTCCGTGGAGCCACCTGTCTGCAGGTGACCTTCGTGGGGCCTCCTGTCTGCAGGTGACCTCTGTGGGGCCACCTGTCTGCAGGTGACCTCTGTGGGGCCTCCTGTCTGCACTTCTGTAACACTAGGATGATAGACCTAGTGATACACCTCACTTTTTAATATAAATTTTAAATGTAAGATTAAACTGAGGTTCTGGTGTTCGCCATGTAACTAAGCCACCTCCCCATCCTCCCATACTTAAAAGAGAAACAAACTTGTAATTGGCAGAATTCCATCCATTTTCACTCCCATTGGGCAGAGTCAAATGAACAGGTTTATATAACCTGGAAGCTGAGGAAAGGGGCCAGAGTTTTTATTAATTTTCAACCATCTTTCCATCCATTTCAGAGTCAGAGGAAGAAATGGCCAGAAACCAGGGGCAGGTCACATCTACACTACATTTAGCCAAATGTTTTCTAGCCCAGATCTCGGCAGTCCCCACTCCTTTGCAAGTTCAATTTCCCAACTGTAATCAGGCTAAAGCATGGAATCTTCCCATTTGGATGAAGCTGAGTATTTTATTCATGCAGTCATAATCCAAGTTATCATGAATTAAATCATGTGCCATTCAAGAATGTGATGTGCACATTACACGAGAATTAATATGTGCAGCCCCACTGCCTTTAACAAATTATGATTAGGCAGGCCTGAAACGCATTGGTAAGAAATACTTAACAGATGACACGGTGACAGTGTGCTAGAGGGAATGTTACTGTAATGTCAATATTATTAAACCTATGTACCCAGCTAATTCATGAATAGAAATTACTTTTGTATCTGCCACATTTTATTGTGTAATAGAATTCGTATAAAAGTTGTGATGATCCCATTGAGACACGCTAAAAGAAGGTCTTCAAAACCACACCCTTAAGAACTACTGAATTCAGATGTTAGCTAATGAGGTGGGGATGGGGAACAGGATCTCACAGGTACTATTTGCTTAATCCATTTTATCAAGTCAGATGTGTCAAAAAGACGTGATTGCTTTCTAGGGCAAATTAAGACAGCAATGATATCTATAATTTGTTGATGCCCATCAGTCACCTGGTATTGTAGCCAGGTGCTTTTCGCACAAGAATGAAAACCACTTTCCAAATTCTATAACATAGGATCTGCCAGATAATGCAAGAGATAACTATGGCTTTAAAACACCAGGATGTAAACATCTCAAGGATCAGTGCTTTATTGGAAATATGTGTTCTGACATCGCCTGAGTTACCTCTCACAGGTTTTATGTAGGAACAATCTGGGTGCTAAACCACAAAATTTGGAATAATGGAGCCTCTTCCCTGAGTGCCATCTACTGACGCTGTGTGTTTGTCTCAGTTTCTCTTTCTGCTAAGAGGAATAACACTTGATTAGAAAAGTAGTGGCTTACCATAAGTGCTAAATTATTTTAAAAGGTTTCCCACAAAACTATCAGAACTGACCATATGGCTTTATTATGTCCATTAGAAAGAATCTGATAAAACACACAAGATCACCTGCCTACTTTCAACCCTTCTTATCCTCGGTCTAATGCTCGAGTTTTGAGATGTGAAGACCATTCCTTATTTTGACTTCCCTTCTGTTTCCCAGTATTATCTTTGCTGGTAGCTCTTGCCCACTTTTAGATATTTCAGGCAATTAAATACATGCACACACAGGGTCCTCTACATCAGCATCACTGTCAGGTGCTGAGGGTGGGTAAGAAGGAGGAGTTGGGGGAGGTCAGAGGAAAGAATTGACTGCAAACAGGTGGCAGAGGTGGCCCGGGTCTGGAGAGCTCCGTGTTCTCCGTATTGTGCTTCACGCAGGGTAGATTGCAGCAGATGCTCCATCCTTCCATGTAAATCCATCACCTTCCTGAAAAGGAAGGCAAAACAGGTAAAAAAAAGCCCACAATTCTGAGACTTTTTCCCATCCGTGCCCATCACTAACACCATTGCAGTCCTTTACTCTTCAGACTGGTGTCCGGCTATCTTGAAGAAGAAACAACTACAGATTCATAGCATACTCATCAAGCCACTATCTGGGTACTCCTTCTTCCTCCTGCTTCTGACTTAGTTCTCATGGAAGATTGTTTATTGTGATCATTACTCCATTTGGAAGATGAATTCCGGGCATGAGCTTAGGATGCTGGTTTAGAGAGGGTAGCGCCCATTCTCGCTCCACACTGATGTCAGGTGTTACCAGTTTAGCGTGACTCTTTATGAAAAGCGGTAAGTCAGGTTCTAAAGGACATGCAGAAAGAAATCACTGTGGTGGTGTGTGAGGGGGGTCAGGGAAGTCTCTACGGGGGAGGTGACCACTAGGAGTGAATTTCAAAATAAAGGACTCTGTACTCCGTTCAATTAATGGTCAAAGTCTCGTGCAATTCCACAGTTCTGACCTTGGTGATGATAGTTTTAAAAATCTTGATTAATTTCAATATTTTTTTCACAGTGTGGTAGTGTGTGACTTTTACAAGTAAGATAAAAAGAAAACTCTTCATCCCAGACAGAACACTGGCAACAGACCTAGCTTCTTGAACGAATGAGTTATTAGTGTTTCTTACAGGAGTGTGGGCGACTCAAGGCAGCTGCATTACTGAGGAAACCAGCCCAACCTAGGCAATAGTTCATGAAAACTGCACCGCTGAAGTTCCTTGTACAATTATCAGGCAGCTCCACAGAAGAGTCTCCTCTCTCCACAGCTGTTCACTGCTTGGAGAGCCCTTGTGACGCCTACCATTTCTGGGTTCTGTGAATCCTCTAAGTTTCACGTGCTTTCCAACTCATGAAGCTCCCTCAGCATCCTGCACCCAAGAGCCCTCCCTTCTTGTTCTAGGTGAGAAGTTTCACATTAGGACACAGCTACAAAGGGTTTAAAATTTAGTCAGATTTTAATAGATCTCAAATTAAGATCAATTATCATTGTCAAGACATAAACATGACTGATTGTGGCGTTGAATGCCACGTTTATCAGCAAATACAATAAAGAGCTCTGAAATGAATGGAAGGAAAGACTGGAAATGATTTTGTATTTGCTTGAGTTATGCATTATCGCAGAAACTTGAATTCCATTTTATAACATTTAACCTCTATTACAAAGGATAAAAAAATCCAGCCTTTGAGTGATTCATTGGGCATTGCTTCATTATTACAGACACCTGCTGAATGGTAATTCCCGATCAGTGGCTTTGGGGAATGTGTGAGGCGCTGTGGAAGGGAAGCAGAGCCAAGACAGTCTCACTGGAGTTCGCCTGCACTCGCGGTCCTCGACAATTTAGAAGCTTCCTCCCATTCACTCTGGGTTTTAACATCCCTCGTGTTTGCCTGCAGACTGAATTAACATTGTCTATTAGCTCTTAGGAATCTTGAGATTTTCAGAAGTCTCATTCCCAAAGCACCCAGCAGTACAGTGAGTACCCAATACTACAATCATGGAAGTTTCATGCCCAAAACACCCAGCAGTACAGTGAGTACCCAATACTATAATCATTGTGGAAGTTTTGTACCCAAAGCACCCGGCAGTACCGTAAGTACCCAATACTTCAACCATTGTTATTGTTCTTAGGGCTACTATGATGCTCCAGTAGCTTGGCATCACATATGTTACTCTATGCCATGTTATTGATACTGATAGTTCTAAGTGCTCTGAATACCTGAGTACCATCTTGGAACCTCCTGGATAATATGGTAAAAGTTCCCCTCAATCACACTAAAATTTTCATCTCGTATATTGTTTTCCTTATAGGTTATTAGGAATGAATGGATTTAACATGATTATATGTTTTGTAGAAACAAGGTCAGTTTCACTTCAGCTTAAATTTTAATTTGTGTTCCTCTCTTATTTTGCACAGCTTCCTTTCAGTGTTGGTATCCAAGGGTTTGTTTGCTAAGTGGAATAAGATGAAGCCTGGCCACCCAGTAGCTCAGTTCTTCACATAGCTAGCAAGTCTTGGCTCAACTTGTTATATTTTGAATTTATCTCAATTTTTCTCTAATTTCAATCAGGAACTAATCATATTCTATTAATAAGAAAAATATTGTCCAGACTAGCATGAAAGCTTGACTCTCTCCTTCAGTTCTAAACATCCTCTATGAGAAACTCATTGAGAAAATGTCTCCTCGGTGGTGCCTTTGTACCTTGCATCTCATTTGCTGTGGGCTTTGGGCTCTTCCTGGAGTAGTGAGATGCCTTGATCTGTGTGGGCTGCTGTAACAAAATGGCCCAGTCTGGGCGGACACAGGCAACAGAAATCTACTGCTCACTGCTCTAGAAGCCAAGACGTTCACGACTAAGGTGGGCGTGTTTGTCTAGAGAGGACCGACTTTCCTACTCATAGGTGATGGCACCTTGTAGAGCCTTCAGATGGGAGAAGGGATTGGCTGTCTCTGTGACGTCTCTTTCGGGGTACCAGTTCAAAGCAGGAGGGCAGAGCTACTCCAAGAGAGGAGGCATCACCTTGGAAGTGATTCTTGCTTCTTAGGAATTGGGGCGTAGGGATTAAGCATTCAGTAAGACAAACTACTCTGCAGAGAAGTCCCATAGAATGAAGACCAAGGTGGGAAACAGAGATTGGACTGTGGAGATGAGCAGATAGCAAAGAACAGGTGAATGCTCCCACAGCTGAAAAACAGACAAACTAGAAGCAAGAGCCACGAAGAAAAATAGTGTATATAGTAACTGTACAGACTCAAATACTCATTTGAGGGGTTCTCCAGGTTTATTTCAGAGAAAATTAAAATGTCTTTGGAAAAAAAAGCCTGGTGTTTTAGTCTTGCTTTTGTTATGTTGTACATGAACTGCCTTAATCCAAAACATGTTCATGACAAGTCACGAAGTTGTATAAACACGGTGAGATTAGATAAGATGCTACTACAATGGGGCAGGTGGTGGGGCCGGAAGGGGTAACAGTTGGATGGGTCTTTGGGATCTGAACTGGGGATATAGGAAGGTTCTGAAGACAGGTCATTCTCTTACCTGTTCTTCTGATGGGTGTAGCTGGCACCTGAGCAGCTGACATCTTCTGGAGATGGGGGCAGGTGCAGGGGCAGAGCTGTGGGTGTGGGCAGTGGGGCTGGAAAGTTTGGGAGCAGGGGCAGAGCTATGGGTGTGGGAAGTGGAGCTGGAAATTTGGGAGTAGGGGCAGAGCTGTGGGTGTGGGCAGTGGGGCTGGAAGAAGTGGGGGCAAGGGCATGGCTGTGGGTGTGGGTAGTGGGCCTGGGAGGGGTGGCAGCAACAGGGGCTTTCTCTTTGGCTTACCAGCCAGCTCCCAAATAAAGACATGGAGACATTATTAATTATAAATGCCCAGCCTTAGATTTGTCCCACAATTTCTTCTAACTTATATTAAACAGTTTCTCTTTATCTACATTTTCCCTCAGTGCTTTTTACATCTCTTTCATCCATGTGTTCTATGTTCCTGCTTCCTCTGTGTCTGGCTAGCTGGCAGCTGTCTAGTTGCCTGGGCTTGGGTGTCTCCTCTTTCTCTCTCATTCTCTTTCTCTCTTGAGCCTAGAGTCTGCCTCCTATTTATTCTCTCTGCCCGCCAACCTCACCATTCCCTCTACATACAGAGGAGAATCTCACATCAATCTACTGCCTAGCTATTGGCTATTCATCTTCTTATTCAAACAATTAGATGCCACAGACAGGCAAGGTGAAAAAGTAACACATCTTTGCATAGTTAAACAAATGCAGCATAAACAAATGCAACACAACTTTACATAGTTAAAGTAATATTCTACAGCAGTTGGGGTCTTTGGGACCTGACCAGAGGGCATGGTAGGGTTCCTAGGACAGGTGGTGGGCTTCTTACCTGTGCTATCTGTTCAAGAAACTGTCTCCTGTGCCAAAGTCAAGGCTGTTGCTCACTTTCTCTTCTATCAGTTCTAGTGTGTGTGTGTGTGTGTGTGTGTATTTGTGTGTGTTTTCAGTTTTACAAAAATCAAAGACTTTAAGGGAAGAAGGATAAAACTGACAAAAAGACAAGACCATCCAAAATATATGAATTCTCTGCTCAAATACTTTTAATCTGAAAATGTGAATGTCATGACTTATTACAGAGAAACACCAAAGTCATTTTGCCTATTTGTCTTCCATCTTTTATTAGATGGAATAAATTTGTTGGAAAATTTCAAAGAAAGCTTTGGTCCACCTGTAGAATAAATGTTCACTGATAGATCAGGGAAAGAATAGAAAGAAGGAGAAGTCATGGCTTTACTATTAGAATATCCCCCAAATCCAGCCTTCTTACCACATGCTCCCAAGCTGGTCCATGCTGTCTCCTCCCTTGGATTGTTATATCAGATCACTAAGCAAGCCTCACTGCTCTGACCTTACCAGGCTTCTAGTGGTTCTGTATAAAATAAGTCAGATCAAATTTGTACTTTTCTCACAAATCCACAATAGTGCCTCAGTTTTCTCTGAAGAACCAATCTCATAAGAACCTTGGAGCTCCTGTACCAACTGCTACCAATGAACCATTTCATCTGAAAGAAACTGCCCCCTGCATGATGGATCTTCACTAAGTCAGAACCTCTGCTAGGACTTCAGTAGACAACCAATTGTCTGTGAAGAGGTTTATGGCAAGTCAGGCCATCCTGGGCCAGCCATGAGTTGGTCTAATTGGACTTCCTACCAAGTGCCTTGCTGGAGAGTTAGGGATGACCACATGGGTGGGCCAACTTCCATATAGCAGGCCTTATGGATGAAAGGCCCAGTTGTTGAATCCATGCATAGCCACCATTCCTATGTCATGTGTCTTTGATTCCTAGGTCCACCATGGAGAACAGGTGCAACTACAGATGGAATCGGACTGAATCATCTTATCTACTCAATTCTGTAGTAACTTTTATACTTTCTGTGAGGTCGTGGAGTAAGACATAAAAGCCTGTACAAAGTAGGTTCAATGTCCTTTGTGACCACAACTTTATCTTTTTTTTAATATTTTATTTGTAATTTTATTTTTTCATGTGTAGTCTTTATTTTATTTAGCTACACAGTTTTCTTTTCTCCCTTCCCTTCATCTCTCCTCCCCTTTTCTCTACCATAGTCTACATGCTCCCAATTTACTCAGGAGATCTTGTCTTTTTCTATTTCCCATGTAGATTAGATCCATGTATGTCTCTCTTAGGGTTCTCATTGTTGACTAGGTTCTCTGGGGTTGTGATTTGTATGCTGGTTTTCTTTACTTTATGACTAAAAGCTACTTATGAGTGAGTATGTATGATATTTGTCTTTCTGGGTCTGGGTTACCTCATTCAAAATGATGTTTTCTAGCTCCATCCATTTTCTTGCAAATTTCAAGATGTCATTGTTCTTTTCTGCTATGTAGTACTCCATTGTGTAAATGTACCAAATTTTCCTTATCTATTCTTTGGTCAAGTGGCATTTAGGTTGTTTCCAGGTTCCGGCTATGACAAACAATGCTGTTATGAACACAGTTGAGCACATGTCCTTATAATACGATTGAGCATCCTTTGAGTATATACCCAAAAGTGGTATTCCTGGGTCTTGATGTTTTCTAATTTTCTGAGAAATTGCCTCTCTGACATCCAAGGGGGCTGTACCAGCTTGACTCCCATCAGCAATGCAGGAGTGTTCCCTTTACCCCACAACCTCTCCAGCATAGGTTGTCATCAGTGTTTTTTATCTTGGCCATTCTTATAGGTGTAAGATAGAATCTCAGAATTGTTCTGACTTGCATTTCTCTGATGACTACGGTTGTTGAGCATTTCCTTAAGTGTCTTTCAGCCATTTTAGATACTTCTGTTGGGAGTTCTCTGTTTAGGACTGTACTCCATTTTTTAATTTGATTATTTTTTGATGACCAATTTCTTGAGTTCTTTGTATATTTTGGAGATCAATTCTCTGACTGATGTGGGGTTAGCAAAGATCTTTTCCCATTCTGTAAGCTGCTATTTTGTCTTGTTGTCTGCGTCCTTTGCTTTACAGAAGCTTTTAAGTTTCAGGAGGTCCCATTTATTAGTTGTTTTTCTTAGTGTCTGTGCTACTGGGGCTATATTTAAGAAGTGGGTTCCTGTGCCAATGCGTTCAAGTGTACTTCTCACTTTCTCTTCTATGAGGTTCAGTGTGGTTGGCTTTATGTTGAGGTTTTTGATTCATTTGGATTTGAGTTCTGTGCATGGTGATAGATATGGATCTATTTTCATTCTTCTACATGTTGATATCCAGTTATGCTAGCACTATTTGTTAAATATGCTTTCTTTTTTACATTTTATATTTTTTGCTTCTTTGTCAAAAATCAGGTGTTTATAGGTATGTGGATTAATATCCTGGTCTTTGATTTGGTTCCATTGGTCCTCTTGTCTATTTTAGGCCAACACCAGGCTGTTTTCAGTACTGTAGCTCTGTAGTAGAGTTTGAAGTCAGGAACTGTGATGCCTTCAGAAGTTCCCTTACTGTACAGAATTGTTTTTGGCTACTGTTCTTTTGAGGTCTGTGAAGAATTTTACTGGGATTTTGATGGGCATAGCATTGAATCTGTAGATTGCTTTTGGTAAGATTGCCATTTTTACTATGCTAGTTCTTCCAGTCTAAAAACAGGATAGACCTTTCCATTTTCTGATGTCTTCTTCAATTTCTTTCTTCAAAGATTTAAAATTCTTGTCATACAAGTCTTCAACTTATTTGGTTAGAGTTACTACAAGATATTTCATGCTCTTTGTGGCTATTGTGAATGGTGATATTTTTATTTTTCAGTTTGTTTATATGGTGGATCACATCGACAGATTTTCATATGTTGAACAATCCCTGCATCTCTGGGATGAAGCTGACTTGATCATGGTGGATGATTTTTCTGATGTGTTCTTGGATACAATTTGCCAGTATTTTATTGAGTATCTTTGCATCAATGTTCATGAGTGAGATTGGTCTGTAATTCTCTTTCTTAGCAATGTCTTTCTGTGGTTTGCGTATTAAGGTAATTTTAGCCTCATAAAAAGAGTTTGGCAATCTTCCTTCTGTATCTATTGTGTGGAACAATTGAGGAGTATTGGTATTAGTCCTTCTTTGAAAATCTTTTAGAATTCTGAATTGAAACCATCTGGTCCTGAAATTTTTTTTCTTTTTTTGGTTGGGAGACTTTTGATAACTGTTTCTATTTCTTTAGCAGTTATAAGTCTATTTAATTTGCTTATCTGGTCATGATTTAATTTTTTGTATGTGATATTTGTCCAGAGAGTTGGCCATTTCCTTTAAGTTTTCCATTTTTTGTGGAGTACAGGTTTCCAAAAAATGACCTAATGATTCTCTAAATTTCCTCCATGTCTGTTGTTATGCCCCTCTTTTCATTTCTGATTTTGTTAATTTGGATATTCTCTCTCTGCCTTTTTGTTATTTAAGAATAAAGATTTGTCTATTTTATTGATTTTCTCAAAGAACCAACTCTTTGTCTCATTGATTCTTTGTGTTGTTTTCTTTGTTTCCATTTTGTTGATTTTAGCACTCAATTTGATTATCTCCTGCCATCTAGTTCTCCTGGGTGAGTTTGATTCTTTTTGTTCTATAGTTTTCAAATGTTCTGTTAATTCACTAGTGTGGCATTTTCCCAGCTTCTTTATGTAGGCATTTAGTGCTATGAACTTTCCTCTTAACACTGCTTTCATTGTGTCTCATAAATTTGGGTATGTTGTATGGTCATTTTAATTGAAATTTAGGAAGTCTTTAATTTCTTCCTTGACCCATTGATGCTTCAGGTAAGCATTGTTTGATTTCCATGTGTTTGTGGGCTTTCTGTTGAATTCTAATTATGGGCCAAAATGTATACATTAGAATATAGGTTTGTGACAGAAGAAGGCATCAGACATCTTGGAGCTAGACCTTCGGATGGTAGTAAGTCACCCCATGTGAACACTGGGAATATAACTTGGACCCTCTGAAAGAGCAATAGGCATGTTTACGCACTCAGCCATGTCTCCATCCCTCAAATGTTTCTTTCTTTTCCTACTCTTGCACTCTGACCACCTAGGGACCTCTTCTATCTAAGGTCATTTTTATCTCCACACCAAGCAAGTAAGAAGGCACATTTCTCAGACCTTTACCATTAAGAGAATTTCAACTCATTACCGATTTCATGGGCCATTGGGGCATGAGCAAGATAGCTTTTTTTTTTTTTTTAGGTGAATCACCCTTGCACCAAGATAGGGATTCTTTTCTTCTCTGGGAGATGATTGTAAAAGCTTAAGTGTGACTAGAGAAAGAGAAATGCAATGTCACATGTAAGTGACAGGCATATAGGTCATATACATGTTAGTCTTTATGTACCCTTGCTCCTGTGCTCAGTCCACACCAGTGATCTGTATGACCAGCAATGTCTTGCTTATGATAGGCAGTCTGGTTGCATTTGATGTTCCCTGGTCAAATGCCTTTTCTGTATCCAGGCCCAGCAGATCCAACAGGTCCTTTCTGAATGGTTAATAGTTTCGTTTCCCAGTTCAAGACAGAAATACCTTGCTACTTGACAATCCACAGGAGCTAACAATACAGAGATAATTCAGCTAAAAGCCTACTCATTACTGACTTTCATAATTTTCTGCTCTGAGGGAACAGTAAACCACAGTAGGATTCAGGGAATCATATGGTTTGGAGTATTATAGGCTTAATATCAATTCCCGATCCTGTGGCAGGGACCCTTGTCTAGACAGTTCCCTTTTGTTTTCTAGTATGTTCCAGAGGCAAATGAGAACAGACATCTGTGGCTGTGTTGGGAAGAATGCATAGTAAGGATCCGATCCCTCTTTCAGGGCTGTGGTTCGTGGATCATCAAGAACAACGTGGGGAGGATGTCCACACAACACCAGTGCACGGCCACTGTGATGACTTCATGACAGGCAAAGCTCACTATAGATCTACGAGTTCTAGTCATTCCTGGACTTGGTACATAGTGCTCTCCTGGGATAAAGGGTAAGAACTGGCCAGTGCTCCCATGTGTGAAGTAACTTGTGCCCATGCTTTGCACTTGTGTTCTGCTAAGACTTGAATCTAGGAACAATGAGAAGGACTAGAGGTGGGTCATCTGGAGGATCGGCAGTCACACCAAAGCCACTAACGTCAAGAGAAGTCGTGACAGTTCCTGATGCGAGAAGAGTTAAACTCAGAGCATGGAGCAATGGCTACTCCAGGAAGGGAGGCTTAGGAGAATTAGGAAGTACACACTTTCCATGTCATTAAAGGCTGTTGAAATGTCACCACCGCAAAGCTTGCTTTCTTCAACCTAAACATCACCTGAGTGACATTTAGTTCTCTTGATTCAAAGTCCTAAAGGAAAAGGGAGGAACTGGCCTGCTCACAGTTCACACCCACCTTATTCCTATGCTCTGTAAGTCAAATACCGCTCACAGAGCCCCTGCTACTCAGAACTCCAAAGCCAGGGGCTCCATCAATGCGAGACTCCGAGGTAGACAGTCATATTATTGAAGTTACTTAGCTGAAGCTTTGACACAGCCATATGCCCACTGTGTATCAATAGGAAAACATAGAGAATAAATTCAACGTTTTTTGTTTCCCCTTCTTGTTTTCGAAAGAGAGGTAAAGGAAGCATCATGAAAGCCTAGATTTAAACACTGAGAATGAACTCTTCCCCAGTTCATCTTTGTTACTCTGTGCTGTGGTTTGAACGCCAAAGGCCAACGCACACGTATTAGATGAGCGGAACACCATTTAGTGGTGCTGTTTTCGAGAGGTTGTGTAAATTTTAGAAGGTGGAGCCTCTATGGAGGAAGTAGGTCTTTGGGGTAGGACTCTGGGTGTTAGAGCCCAGACAGACTTCCTGTTTGCCGTTTGTCTCCCAACCAGAGACGCAATGTAACCAACCATCTCACACTCCTGCCCTGCCTTCTATGGCCCAAGGGGACTCTATTGCCTCAGACCTTAAGCTGAATGATCCTTCTACTTTAAGTTGCTTCTCGTCATATGCAGGGATGCCACCAGGAGAATCTTGTCACAGACAGGGGCGCTGCCATGAGAAAACCTGCTAATACAGTCTCACTTTGTGAGCGCCGAGGTTTCTGACAGATACTGACAGGACATTCTCAGCTGCCGAGCTCTGTTTTCACCTTTCTCTCCGTACACGTTCTGGCCCGTATTTCTTCAATTATATCTCCCTTTGTGCAGATAACATCTGTTAAATTATCTCCTGGGAATTTTTGTGAACTTGCAATTGTTCCTCTCGCCTTTCCTGACACCAACCACGGTATTCTTTCAGATGAAGATCCTCCAGGTGGGGATGTGCACTCAAAAGCCCACACTGAAAAAGGCTTTCCAATGTGTCTCCGTGGTTCTTCCTTTGATTTCCTGGCTGTGGATACCAGGGTAAGATGCCAAAGAGGATGGGCCTCTCCTAAGACAGGCCTGGCTACTCCTCCGCACGATCTTAGGCTGCCTGCCATTGCTGGGAGAGGACCTTTCCCCCTGATGCCCTATTAGCTTGGCCCAAAGAACAAACACACGTGAGGCAAATGTAAGCAGAAAACACAGTAGCTATGCAAGCCTAACCTGATTCCCACACTGTGCGGTACCAGCAAACACTCCAGCCCCACAGAACAAAATACTTAAATATTTATAATTATAAGCCACTGGTCTCTTTCGGTTTGCATAGCTTGGCTGCTGCCACAGCAAGTTAGCGTGATGGTAAATACCTAGAAACTTCACGATAACCATAGAGCACACTTGCATGGTTTTCTCTACACAGAGGGTGACTCTGCCTTTGTATTAGCATGGATAGAAATTGCTCAATGGTAGTGTTTTGGCACCTCTTAAATTTCTTTTTTAAGTTTTCTTTTCTCGAGATAAACTGACTTATTCATTTATTTTGAGCTTATGGGATGAGCTCTCCGCCTGTGGCCTGGGCTGGCCCTGACTTTGCTGGAACCTTCTTGCTTCAGCCTTGCAGGTGTGTGCATCATCGGGGTGAGTTATCATACCCGCCAATTTTCAAACGAAGAGCTTGACTAGAGTTGTGTATAATAATTTCACTGTTGTGTTAAATTTCACCACAACTGTTATTGCAAAGTTTATATTAAAAATGTATCCCTGAATGGTGGTCAGTGCAGTATCTATGACAAGAAACGTGTTTTGTCACCATCCTACTAGAATCTAGGAAGTTGTGGTTCCTGCGGGGTATAAACAGTTCTCCTCGCCTAAAATCAAGCAATTTAGTTTCAGTTCTTGACTTAAACTACTGCTGAGAGCCACATATTTCCTGATTCTTCCTTCTCTGTGTTGATGAAGGGAGACATGAAAGTCAAGTTGTGCTCGTTTGTCCCTCCGGAGAGATTTCAGCGGAGTGCTTACTTATCAGTTTCTGTCAGCAGGATTTGTTTCTGAACTTTCTGTCTCTTCAGATGCCCTCTCTTTCTCCCTTCCCCAGCTCCTGTTGCTGCTATCTTTCCCTGCCTTCATTCTTTAAACTGAAAAAAGAAAGACAAAGAAACTTAATGATCTTTATCCTTGAAAAAGAAGGGGATAGCATGGGCGCAGAGAGCTAGCCCTGCCTGTCTCCAGCCACAGTATAGTTCTCCCTGGTTGATGGTTTCTGCTGCAGATGCGGGCGGAGAAAGACTCATCCTCCGTTAGGGGGCCGGCCACAAGGAATCTGACCATGCTCCAGTGAATATATGGGCAACACAGAATGGACTTGCTTTTTGAGTGGAGAGGTCATGGAGTGAGGAAGAGGGCATGGGGAGACTGGGAGGTGAGTGTGATTGGGGGAGCAGTATGTGAGATTCCCAAATAATTGATAAAAAAAAAATCATGTAAAAAATAAGTAAAAATATCCATGCTTGCTCCTGCCCCTCCCCCACTAGGAGAAAGAGAGAAAAAAAGAAAGAAAGAAAGAAAGAAAGAAAGAAAGAAAGAAAGAAAGCAAGCTATGAATGGTGGTACATGCCTGTAAACCCAGAACTCTGAAGACAAATGAATCTTGGTGAGTTCAAGGCCAGCCTAGTCTACACAGAGTTCGAGGCCAGCCTGATCTACACAGAGAGTCACGGGCCAGGCAGAGGGCTTCACAGTATGACCTGGTTTCAAAAACAAAACAAATAACCCCTTAGAACAAATAATTTAGTAATCTTCCTTGTAGGATTATTATAGAATGAGGATACTGACTTCCCTTTACTCCTCAGCTTCAGCTCACCATGCCTCAGAATGCTAAACATTCAATTCATTTGATGGCCCAAGATGTTCTTATTGGCTAACAGGTTGTATGTTTTGGAACCAGGCTTTGATTTGCAGTGAAGTGGTTCCATGAGGTTTGGAGGCATTATGACATTATGTGTTTTTTCTTTTTTTTTTAATGAAAGATCTTTATGACTATGAAGTTGATGTTGGCTTGACTAAAATGTGGGAAAAATCAAACCTTCCTGCGCAGGAATATCTCAGATTCATTGACCGCTTCAGTTGAGCTAGACTCTCAACATAGCTATGAAACTATTACTTGCTATCATTTAACCAAGGAGGAACCAGGGTACACAGGATCAGGCAACTTGCTAATTCGGAATCCACTAGGGAGCAGTAGCAGTGGGTGCAAACCCACCTGGGTGCTTTTGGCTCTGGCACCTGCATTTCCACCATCCCTTCTACAATCCTTCAGACCTGTGGTACTGAAAGCCACAGAATCGTCCTGCCTGATCAGGAGGCTCCAGTAAAACCTTTGTCCCTTCAGCTTACACAAGGCAGCAGAGACGCACACTGGCAGAACTAGGGATCTGGACCTTAGCGGAGACTGCCGTGATGGAGGGGGCTTACCCAAATGTGTACTGGTCAAGTCACACCCAGAATATCTGAAGATGAAATAGACAGGATTTCCCCTTCTGATCTCTCGCATGGTGCTTTCATGAGGTGGGCAGCGCTTATATGTAGGGCGTGAGATCGAAAAATACAGTTGACACAGACCTATGATACAGCAGAGGTAGAGGCTAATTTGATAGGAAAGATATTAACATAATAGAACAGCAGCTGAGAGGTAATTTTTCTCAGAAGTATTGCAGGAAGTATGTTCTGTAATAATTAATAAAATAAAGGCCCCTCAAGAGGTGGGCAGGATCCCAGGTAAGTGAGAAAGTCTTCAGTAGACACAAGCAACATGGGGTGGGATTAAGAAAACCAATTGTTTCCAATGATAATATCTGCCTCGTGGCATATGTAGTGTGTGACACCCAGATGGGGGAGCCATGCGTCGAGCCACATTCTCCCGTGGTTACAAAATGGTGATACTAAACAACACTTACTTAACCTTCACTATCTGCCAGGTAATTTGATGAAATCTGTGCTTCTCTAAATTCCATTTAGAGATCAACACTTTCAGGATGTTCCAGAATTCGCTACCAAGGTAAAATCTCAAACTTCACTCTGTACCTGCAAAGAGAAAATTTGCATGTTAGCAGGATCCCTGGGTAGCTCGGGAGGCACGCTGATGTCTGAGAAGCACAATGCAAGTGTGTTTCTTGGTGATTGCCCACAGCATCCATATCAAAAGGACACAGCCAATACCATGAAGCATGAAGTGCAGAGAGGAAAAGATGTTTAACCAGTCCCATACCTGCACTTAGTTGATGGTAGAGCAGGATTCACACCCACAGGAACCACCCTGACCAACACATGATGGTCAAAGAAATGTTTCATAATATATCTTGAAAGCAATTACATGATTGTAGTGAATGGAAATTTGGCAACAATATGAATTTCAAATGTTCCCCAGTTGTACAAGACCTGCCCAGTGTACACCAGGCCCTGACCACTGACCTGTGCAGGGGAAGCAGAAAAGAGGCAAGCTGTATTTGCACACTTGTACACTTGCACAGTGAAACTGTGGGGTGGCTGATGGAGGCAAACCTGAAGCTAATTGGGACATCATCCCTGTCACTTGTTAGAGATTCAGAATCAAGTCTCTACTCTTTTCTGTACCACAAGAGGCTGTATGGGCAAACCGCAGACCACTGAGACCCACCAAGGTGGTGGGAGAATGGGGGGGCGGGTACTGGGGATGTTCTTGACTTTCTGCTGGCTCGTCTTTGGGCTGTGCTCAGGATCCCCAGGCATTGCACCAGCCTCAGCCATGAAGTACCTGCTGGACAGATCCCAGGCTCTAATGGTGCTGCTGTCTCCTTGCTGCTGTTTCCTTGTGGGAGAAATCATTTTCCTTCCCTTCCTGTCTTGGGGTCGACTCACTATATCATGTTTGTCTTCCTCCTAATTCTAATGTCCTTTCAATTAGTTCTTTGTTCAGATTCCTTTGACTGGATTACCCACAGTCGGTTTTGTTTTCCTAATTGAATTTCATAAATGCCTACAAAGCCCAGTTTCTCATCTATAGAATAAAATTAGCAATTGCTTTCTTTGATGTTTGTTTCCATGGCTGTAGATAATGTGTGTGGTCGTAGCAGGAGTCGGCACACTGTGGCTTGCCAGGGAAACTCAGGCCACTGCTGGGCTTCATAACAACAGTCGTGGAACGCTGACATGCTCAGTCATTCACTTGTTTTGCACCCCCACTTTCACGCTTACAATGGCAGGATTGGTTAGTTGCAATGCAGACCTTGGAGTTTTCAATGCCTAAAATAACCATCTTTACAGAAGAAATTTATCAACCCCTGTCGTATGGTGTAATTCTATTCCCACAGTAGGTGTTGCTTTATTGTGGCTTTTATTTCCTTCTTGTATAGTGTAGCCACAAGTTACACAGTACTGGCATTAACATATGTGCCTGCTCCAGCTGGAGGAGAACCCAGGGATGAGCTAGAACTCTCTGTTTTATAGTTAGTACTCATGATCTGTTGCCTTAGTCGGCACCTTCAACAGTAGCTCAACCCCAATGCACAAGGATGGTTTACTTTGGGTGTGTCAGCCTTGCGTTCCTAAACGAATACCTAAGAGGGTCTACTTGGAATGAGAAAGGGTTGGTTTCGGCTCATGGTTTTAGAAGTTTCTGTCATAGTTTGCTCCAGCTGTCAACTTGACACAGCCCAGAGTCACTTACAAGGCGGAAACTTTCTTTGAGGAACTGCCCACATTGGCTTATGGCATGTCTGTGAGATATTTTCTTAATGCTCATTATTGAAGAAGGACGCAGCCTGAGCCTGGACTGTATAATAAAGGAACTGGGCAAGCGAGACCAAGCAAGTCACTAAGCAGCATTCCTCCGTGGTCTCTGCTTCAGCTCCTGCCTTCAGGTCTGTGTTTGAGTGCCAGCCCCAGCTTCCTTCAGTGGCGGCCTGTAAGCCTCTTCTCCTCAGGCTGCTTTTGGTCATGGTGTTTACCATGGCAACAGAAAGCAAGGGAGGACACCATCCATGATCACTGGCTCTACTATATGTAGGCCTGTGATGAGACAGCTTACTGGATGGAGCAAATACTGCCGCAAAAACAGCTCATCTCAAGGGCAAGAAGCAAAAGAGAAGCAAAGAGGAAGAAAACAAAACAAAAAACGCTTAAAAAACACAAAAACTTACTATTCCTTCCAATGACAAAGTCCCAAAGACATAAAGACCTCCATCAAGGCCTACCCTTTGAAGGTGACCACCATTTGGTATGACCAAGATAGATACCCAGCTGCTACAACAGTGGTTCTCAAACTTCCTAATGCTGTGACCCTTTAACACAGTTAAATGCTGTGGTGATCCCAACCATAAAATTATTTAGTTGATACTTCATAACTGTAATTTTGCTACTGTTATGAATAAATAACTAATATGTGGAATATATGATATACTATGCCTGTGAAGGATTGTTTGACCCCTATGGGTCACAACCTGCAAGTTGAGACCCCCTACTCTAATCCATGAGCTGTTGGGGAACACTCAAGCTGAGAAGCAGAGAAGCATGTGGACCCTGTGGTGTCTACAGAAAGCTTGTGTTATTGGTGTAAATATATCAATTGCCTACTGAAGCGAGAAGTTCTGGTTTCCTTAAGATGTACTCGCCATGTTCTTCTCTGTTTCTTCTTTGCAGTGCAGGCTTGCTGGAGTTCCCTGTGTGGATGAAGATGGCATTGAGCTTCCTGCCTCCATTCCAAGGGCTGACATGGCAGGCGTGTCCCGTCATACCTTGTTGATGCAGGGCTGGGACTAAACCCTGAGCTTTGGGCACCACGAGGAAGTGCTTACCCACTGAGCCGCAGCCCAGCCCCGCTTCCCATTTCTGCTTTTGTTTGTGGTTGCTGAGGGAACGGATAGACAATACAAACCAACACAACCATGGTGAAGAAGGAAACTCCTTAGGAAGTAGGAAAAGGTGCTTCAGCTACTTTCATTATAAATCAAAAATGAACCCTATTTTGTGAGACTTTGGGGTTAATTAGAAGTCTATACAGGTTACATTAAGAACACTGACTTGATGTTATTTGAGATACAGCTGTATAATGTTTGTGTAAAAAGTTCCAAAGTGGGTGTGTGATACACTCATCACTTAACTTTGTATTGGCTTTTGCCAAAATTATGAGTGTGAACTCTCACGCTTGGGAGACAGTGCATGAGTCCAAATCACAGAATTTCATAAATGAATACTTGGGAACATATGAAAGGTTGCCTCCACACTCTAAAGTTTACTTTTCTTAATTACAAAACGAGAGTGATATGATACACATACAATTAGCATGGAGATTAAGTGAGTAAAAACACACCCAATGTATATAGAACACATTTACTATTTCCCCAAAATGTAGCTTTTCCCTCTCCGTTTCTTCAGGACACACATCAAAGGGTATTCATACCCATTCCAACAACATTCATCTTATTTTAATTGATTTATATCCTACATAATGGTGTAAATCTAAGGGAATCACACTCACATGTCTGGGAATATTTGATTAATGGCAACCCAAACACTGAAGTATAGAATGGCGGCTTGGCGTTATTACAAAGCACTGATCCGATTATGGTTTCCACGTATTTACTGACTGTTCTTATCCCATCTTTGGAACGAAGAGTGCACTGTAAATGACAGTTGAGGAAACTGTGTGTCCGAGTCTTACTTTAGTAATAAAGAGTAAAAATAAACAGTGATTATTTCTGATTCATGTCGCCACAACCTCTATGACATTGTCTTAGCATACAAAGAAAATGCTAAGGACATCATCTGAGTAATCTCCATTCATTTGCGTGAAAGTTATGCAGCTATGTATTTCACTGCAGGGGAACTTCATGGCTGCGAACAGGTTTAGGGTGAGAAACCACTGCTCACGTATGTGTATCTGTGTGCATGCACATACAGAAGAACATAAGACTACTGGAATTTTTCTTAAGTCTCAAGAATACCACTGGAACAACAATGTCCAAGAAACAATGCATCTTTACTGTAAGTTCAGAGGACGATCGCTTCTGAGCACTCAGAAGACAGCACGCTGGACCAAGTGGCTTCAAGGGTACTTACATCCTTGAAAAAAACACTGCTGTATAGACAAATTCAGGCATCAATATCATGAACCTCTCAAACTGTAGATGAAGGATTTTTAATAGAAAATTCTGGGTCTAATCAACCACCCACAGACTGATTAAAAATATGTTCACGTCCCATAACTTATGGCTCATTATGATCAACATATCTGCAGATGAGAGTCAGAATGAGTGACAGGCCAGGTAAAGAGAGACTGGGAAGATGGGTCTCATGGCAGCAGCTCAGGGTCTAGTGTGGAGACGAAGACAGGGAGGCTGACAGTAAATACTTTAGGCAGCAGTGTTAAAGCCGCTTGGAAAATTGTTAGGTCAGTTTAAAATGTCTTATACACTGAATATGGTAAATCCAGAATGACTTTGAAAAAACTAATTGGAATATACCTAAATTTGTAAAAAGCCAATACTCTAATAACCATCATTTTTCTGCCAGAAAATGGTGTTTTCACGTTCTCAGTGCTGCTGATGACTGTGAAGTGTAAAGACGGGCAAACGATGGAATTAAAATCTCACTGCTGCAAATTTAAAAATCAAACATTATTGCCAAACAGCAGTATTTTCTGTTCCCCCTTTCAATTCTGTATCGACTTTGTGCACAGAAGTTCCCAAGTTTGTCTGAGCCAGCTTCTGTACTATGATTGGTGAAAAAAGTATTTTCCCCTTACAAGCAAAGTCCACGTGAAAGATGGCCTCTCCTTGCGCTGTGTGCAAACTAGCCTCCGTGCTCTGGAAGTTTTATCCAGCAAGCTCGGAAAGCTGGCAAGCAGATCAGTCAGGTTTATGTTCCTCCTTCGTGAGGGAGGAAGATCTCTGCTTCCCAGAGAAGAGGTAGAGAGACACTGTTCATCATAATTAGGAGCGCGGAGCTGCAAACGTGAGGCATAAACATACTTCGTGCAAAATGTAAATATTGCAACAAAGTGGGATGGGCACCTGGGTCTCATCTGGATTTCTTCAGAATCAGTTATAGTACACAGGTAAACACAGGTGTAGGGCTTCCAAACCTGCAGTATGCTATGCTAAAATTACAGACGAAGCCATCTTGTAATGGCCACCTTAATTAACAGCTGCACTCGCTTCCAAAAGCTGACGAAAATGCAGTACTCCTGGCAGGAGACGAGGAAGTTTATATATACACACACATGCACACATATATGTACAGTTGAAGCATACACCCGAGGAGAAAGCTTCTCTCAAATATGAGAGTGAAAGAGACAGAAAATCAGGTGTGGTAGGTAGTCAGCAAGGAAGTAGGTTTCATGGAGTGATCGAGGAGACAGTGGAAACTAGGCGTGTGGGAACACATTTGCTGGGTGCGTTTATTCAGAAGCAGTGATCGTCATTAATATCCGTGTCGGTAACCAGAAGTCAGTTCATCTTATCAGGACCCTGTTATCCTCCACGATTTGCTGAGTTCGAAGACGCTTAGCATACATATACATTTCAAGGTGAGTTTTGTATGGACCACTTACTTCCACAGAAGAATTCTTGAAGAGAAAGTTTCTCTCTAGCAGGTGCTCACTGCTGCCACACTGGCTGGGGCTCCTATCAGAGGATCACTCAGTCCTCATCAGAGAAGTTTCTTCTTGCGGTAGACAGGACCTAACACAGAGACCCACAGCTGAGCAATGTGCAGAGCTGGAGGCTTGTGAGCACTCAGCTCTAAGTGGGACTCTCCGACACACCCCTCCCCTCGGGGTTTGGGGATCTATGTAGAGAGGTGGGGAGACTGTGTGAGGTGGTGATGGCTGACTCTACGGAGACAGCATCTTCCAGACCCAACAGAACCGATGCACATACGAACTCACAGAGACTGCCGCAGTACACAGACATGCACAGGCTCAAACCAGAAAAAATCCCAGCATGGAGAAGGGAAGGTGGACCCAAAGTCCCACCCCTAAACAAGAAACTATTTGCAGTTTATTATCTGCTGGTAAAGGGAAAATCCTGGACCCTGGGTATATCAACCACACTCCAGGACATGCCCAGGAGCAACTGGCCAACACAAAACAGACTCCGCTGTGTGTGGGAGGGGTGTAAAATAGGTGTATGCATGAAAATATTTTCTGATAATACATCACAAAGACCGTATTAAAACTAATTCCATCATATACTAATTGTTCAGAAAGCATGACTGCAAACTAAAGAGATACATGTACTCACCTTTCCATAAAGTGTTATCTTGGCTGTAGTATACTTCAGGACACATGACTTCCTCAACTTTCCCCAGAGCTAATTGATAGTTTGATTTTCACAACCATTAGTGGTGAGAATGCCACTTTGCATAAACACTTAGTACAAAATGACAGTAGTATGCGTAGGACCATTTCAGAAATTATTGGAAATTCTGTCCTGACTCCAAGCCAAAATTCATTTTATGATGCGTTATGAAATAACTTAAGTCAGCAAACGAGACCACAAATTTAAAATCCAAACATTTTAAAGCAAAGATATAGTAATTTCGTACAAGCTGAGGAATGGAGTTAGAAAATTTTAAGAGCCTTTGTTTTCCATAATTAGACCATTCTGCTTCTACCAGAGCGGGAAACTTTGTATGTCCAGTAAACACTCCAATTCATAGCACACAATTGACTTAACTCTGAGCCAAGGTGTTTCATCAGCACAGCTTGGCGGGGGCACTCACAGTGCAAAGTTCTCAGCTGTGTGTTCAGAAAGTGGGCCTCCGTGAGGTCATGTGATTCCACAGATGACCGCGGCCAGAAACACCTCAGAATCATGGTACACCAGGCTTTTGAGCTAAATTCCTGTTTCTGTGCATCCGGGAAATCTTGAACAGATGGGAGAATTTTTCAGGACTTTTACATTGATTCCATGACTCCCTATGGGTCCTGTGGCCTATAGTTTAAACAGTCATGATCTAGAAAAGTCGAGAGTAGGTTAACATTCAATATTAACTACTGCAAATAAAAGCACACTGTAAAGTTGAATATGATTTTGAAATTCCCCAGAGACGAAAGCAGAAACGCACCCACCTTTCTGTGCCTAGATGCCCACAGAAAGAGCAGCCAGTTCTAGGAACACAGTATGAGGGTCTCAGAAAAGAGATGGAAGAGATACAGCCGTTCTGAGAGCCTGCCTGGTGTGGACCAGCCTTGCATCCACAGCTTCCGAGAAAACTCCTGGATAGTGTTTGCGCCCATCTTTTGTGGTTAGACACAAACACGAGACATTTTAACAGCCTGGGCTTCCTGTTCCTCTCAGCAGGTGTAGGTGTTTGGAGAGTCATTGCCTTATGAATGTTGGATATTTATTTGCAAACAGGTTTCCTAGGACTATGAGTTTCATAGTCAAATATTCTCAGATTTCTTTGCACCAGCTTTTCATTCACCATGAAATTCTTAACCCATTGCATCCAGCAGAACATTCAGGGCGCCTTAGACATACCCAGGTGTGACTCTGTATTGGTCAAAGACTCTGCTTTCCCTCCTGATATCTACCACTTGAAGATGGCAGACAGGCAGTCTTTACTTTCTCCTACAGTATGGGACAGAAGTTTCAATATAGTCAGATCTATGGCACCAAACCACAGAGCTGTTACTGTATTATCATTCACGTGAAGTCACGCTGGGCAAGCCTGCTCACTGAAGAAATACAACCAGGGGCTTAGCAAATCATCCTTTGTCTTGGTTTGGCTTTTTGTCAACTTGACATAAGTAGAGTCATCCTGGAAGAGGGAAGTAATTTGCGAAAATGCCTTCGCAGACAGGCCTGTAGGCAAGTCTGTAGGGCATTTTCCTGAGTGATTGATGTGGAAGGGCCCAGAGCACTCTGGGTAGTGCCACTCCTGAGAAGTTCACTCTTGGTGTGTAGAAAAGCAAGCTGAGTGAGCCACAGGGAACAAGACAATAGCCCGTGTTCTTCATGGTTTCTGCTTCAGGTCCAGCCTCCGGGCTCCTGCCTTGAACTCTTGTCTTGGCTTCCCTGTGGAAGTGTGACCCATGGACTGTGACTGGGGTACATAAACCAAAGAAACCCTTTCCCCACATGACTGTCGGGCATGGTGCAGCATCACACCAATAGAGACCTGCTTTAGCCAGGAGTCTCTGACATGGACTCAACTCCCATTCCTGCCCTAGTTTATTTCGGGTGCTCTGATAGAATGTCCTGACAGAGGTCAACTCACAGGGTTATTTATTTTAGCTCACAGCTCCATGCTTCCATCCATCATCACAGAGGAATCAAGGCAGGAACCTCCAACACTCAGGAACACAGAGAGGACGCTGACTGCCCGGCACATCTTCTCCACTCAGGCACATTTCAGGATCCAAGCACAAGGCGTGACGGCACCTTCGTGTACTGAGCCTTCCCATGCCACTTGAAGTAATGAAGGCTATCCCCACAGACGCGCCCAGTCTTTAGACCTAGGCAATGTATTGTTGAGACTAAGATTACCCTAGAGTGTGTCATGCAGACAGTTAAAATCCTCCAGATGACAATGGGTTTGGTAACTTGTAGAGCTTACCAAGCCAAATTTTGCCATGTGTTTCTTTTAAAAATAACCAAAATGCCCACCACACCTACACTTCATTTCTTGCATCTAGCTGAGTCAGAATTTTTAGTTTGCTGGTCTCTGGATCTCTGTATTTTATGTAAACTGACAAGCTTTGACAAAGGTTTTGGGATGTTCACTCATGCTGTTCTCTGATGCCTCATGCTGCCTCCACTGACTCCAGCTTCTGTTAGTGTTCCAGGCATAATAAGAAGATGCTCTTAAGGATTAGACCCCCTCCTCCATGATCCAAGCTGGTCATCATGGTTGGGCCCTCGACATGTGGCTAACCATTTTCCTACCAGAAAAGTAGTCTCTGTCCATTGGAAACACCCTGGCAGCAGACGGAGATTTTCCTTGAGACACAAAAGCTTTGTATTCTAATCACTGCTCTGCTGTTGAGGAGTCCTGTGCCCTTCGGAAAATATCTTTCAATTATCACCTGATTTGATTCTATAAAGTACAAATTGTGCTGGGAATTACTTTATGATATCATGAAAATTATGACAACGATTCACCAAGAACTACACAGATCTATATGAATGCCAAATTTGAGATGACACCTTTGTAAGTTTCTAAATTAAATATTTGCCTTTCAAAATTATAGCCCCCACTCTGACCACCAAAGACTTTATTTTTCAAAAAAATTCCTTCATTTTAGCAGGGACTTTCAATTTTTGTCTTCCTTAAGTATGTCAAAGTTTGTTGAGGACTGGCGAAGGCTTGTGAGCCCCGGACTATAATCAAAACACAAAACACTTGCAGTAGGCTGGAACTGTAACCTGCTGTGTTCTTCCCGGACTCTCCTATTCCGTTCAAATGTGTGACTGTTTAGCAGGCTCAGATAACTTAATCAGTGGAGCGCTTATTTTTGGCATTCTCACATTCCAAATTAAAATTACATTATATTTTTTTGGGAAAGCCCCCCACCAGTACCATCTGTGAATTGAATGGTGTCATTACATCAAAGTACTGCAATTAGAACAATAGGGTAAAATTAATGCCAATGTTAAATACAGATGTGCCAAATATGATGGGTAGTTGATACACAATTCAAATTGACAGCCACGTGCGATGTGGAAAGTATCCAGGCATAACCCCGGATCCAGTTGGCCAATGGATGTCATGATTGCTTCACAGAGAACATATTGAAAGAGATTTCTTTGGCAGTAAGAGAAGTGAGGCTGAAAAGACCATGGTCTATCCTAGGTTACTCATGGAAAGTGCTCATTATCTCAGAATAAGAATGGGTCCAAAGAAGATAATACAAAGGACGTGCGACATTCCACAGCCAAGCAACCAAATCTGTACCTTCCTCTTGTCCAGGGATACATTTAATATTTGTATAACATGGTGGACCACACGATATCATTCAGATAATGGCAGCATTTTGTCCATTTTGGTAGCTGAGACAACTATCAAATTATTATGTACTAGCGTTTCTTAATATGGATCAGTAGAACAATGAACTTCATTGCTTGGGTTCGTTATCTCTGAAACTAACCTTTTCAGGGAGGCTTATGGACAAAGTTCCTTTCAGGTTAGGATCCTCTGAAGTTTGCCATTAGGGTGATCACCTGAATGGACTCTGATACTGTGACAAAGGTATCCTAATCTGCATCATCTTATGCTGGAGTATGAGAGGCTCAAGCTGAAACAAAACCAATCAATCAGTAGAAACTGCCTCTATGTGCCCCTAAGCTACAGACAGTGCAGAGCATTCTTATGCTAAAATACTGCTGTTGCTAAAGAGAAATTGGTAGCAACAAATGCAAGATTTTATGTGTGTGTATGAGTAAGTATTATTAACTTGTAAACCTCCCAGCAGCAGGTTTTTATTTATGTGAATAAGTTTGAAACATATAACAATATTAATAAAGCAAGAGTAGAGTCTCTAGGTCAACGGTTATGTGGGCACGCCCACTAAATGGATTTGTTCATGAAGTGTATGTTCAATTGACATGGTAATGGTGTTTTTAACTTAACAACTTAAAGTGTAACTTTAAATGATACAATATGTATTCCCTTCTGAAAGACAATATTTTCAAATCCCTCCCTTCATCATTGCTCAGTTTTCCCTCTCATATCGTTCAAAGTTGAGAGAAGACTATAAGACAAGGCGAACATTCATTGCAAAGAGTCATATACTCTTGTCATTTTCACCAATCACCATTATTAGTGCCTAAAGTTACTTGAAGTTACTTTATAAGAATTGATGAAGTTCGTCCTAATGTTTTCCTAAGACAAATACTCTAAGTAACAAACGAGGGGCAGTTGCTGGTTACTCAGTCCCGTTTGTTCTTACTGAGACTCAGTGTACACAAAATGTTGCAGAGCAAACAGGATTGGTAAGGCAGCTCTCACTGTGATTCCTGCCTTCTTGGGGGCTGGGCTCAAATAACTCTAAACAAAGCTAAAATGAAAGAAAAATAACATGAAAGATAAAATAGCGTCATCATGGAGGTGGGAGAATGGAGGTAAAAAGGATGAAGGCCCAAGCACAATTGTGTTGTCCTTAGAGCAGAGTTGATGAAGAACTCAAAATGGAGCGCCCAGGGGCCATAAAGACCTTCAAAAGCAACTTGTGAATGAAGACTTACTTGTTGGCTCCACAAAATGAGAAATAAAAGTAGCTTAAAATAGGGTGACAGACTTAAAATAGTAAAGAAGTCTCCTCTGACTTGGGAAACAGGTTGATTAGAGAGGTCAAAGAATTGGTTGCTTGCAGGGTTGTGAGGTAGAAGGAATAAGAAAGTCAAGGTTGACTAGCGTTAGAAGCAGATGTCGCAAATTAATCACTAAAACAAACAGGAGAGATTAAAAGGCGGGGTTCATAGGTCTTAGATGTCCGTAGATGATCAATTTGAACTTGACCCCCCCACCACCAAAAAACAAAACAAAACAAAACAGATACACGCTTCATGTCCCTGGAATGCATTTTGAAGGAATGACTCAGAGGAAAAGCAGAGTCAGAGACATGGCCGACGTCAGGAGTGTGTTACTCTCGGGCTGCTTTCCTGTGTGACTCAGGATTTTGTTCTTGAGAACAATGCTGTCTGAGGTGTTCCCCTGGGGACCCACAGACAAGCATCTCTTCACTCTGATGACAGAACAAAGAAACAGTTCTACCCAAGTCTCACTTGGAGAAGAGTGAGTCCATTAGGGTGGGTTACTTACTGGAGCATGGTTGGCCCCAGGACAGCTGCTTCATTGAAAACCCCGCCTCTTGTGGTGATAGCAATGCACAGGCAGCCCCATTGAAGAAGCCCCTTTGGCTAGCATTTTCTTCCCTTTTGATACAAACTTGGTGTGGTGGTGGGGGAAGTGAAGGGGTGGGGGAACCTGTGAAGTTTATAATCTTCTGATCCAGCTGCACCACCCAAGAGTTCTGATCATCCTGGACTTGGCAAGGGTTGTAAGCTTCTCCAATCAGAGGAACCTCTCTCCTCTCTGGAACAGAGAATTTTTCAATTGAAAAGAGATGGCTACACAGCAAATAATCCCATAATTTCTTTCTCTTTCTGGAAGACAACATTACTTTTAAAATTTATGTATATGAGTGTTTGCCTGTATGTGTGTCTGTACAGTGTGTATGCCTCATGCCCACAGAAGGGGAAGGAGGTCACAGGCTTCCCAGACACTTCAGTTACAAAGGTTGTGAGCCACCACATGAACACTGGGAACTGAACTTAGGTCCTCTGCGAGAAGAGCCACTCTTAATCACAGAGCCATGCCTCTGGCCCAAGAAGACATGTCTTAATCCATCTTTCTTCTGACTGCACTTCCACCTGTTTTGCTCCCTTGATCTCACTGAAACTTAGGCCTAGGTCTCTTGGCTCCTCCCCAACAGGATCATTTTATTAATGATAGCCCAGATGACAGACAGGATTATCAATGGAAACCCATTCACTTAGCCTGCTAGCGGTGTTCACAGACACAGACCCTCCTTGTCTCTTGTCTGGCTTAGGGCATTCTGTTTTTGTAGCCTTCCTGTGTCCTCTTTATGGCTTTCCAAACTTTCACTGTTGACTTTCTGTAGAGCAATGGCTCTTGCTATCAGCCTTTCCCTTTTCTACCTAAACTCCCTTCCTTGATGGTCTCACCGTGCTTCTCTTGGCATTTAAAACTCCTCCCTTGGCATGACTCATACTTATATCTTTAATGATATCCCCCTAAATCCTAGAATCATATGGCCTCTGCCTACAGATGCTTTCTATGTGATCGCCAAGGGGTCGCATTGACGATGTATGAACTAAAATTCCTCTAGTCTCCATCCTGTACCCTGCCCATCCACTGCTACGAGGTGACTCTCTCTATTAACATATGGAAGTCCGAACCCCTTTACTTCAGAAAGTGTCTATGTGAAGCCTTAAGACTGTCGCGTGGCTGAAGGGCTCTGGATAAGTTCGCTCAGAGTGAAAGGAAGACAGAGCCCTTTAAGGAGACAACTAAAGTGAGGTCACATAAGTGGAACAAATCCCAGTTCAGCGATGTCCTTGTAAGAGGAGCCGTCGCTAGACCTCAGGGACAATAAGATGACATAGAGGTCACAACCAAAGGACAGGCCAGGCAAGGAAGGCAGAGAGGCTGGGGAAGAACCCGGAACTGTGAGGAAAATGTGCTTTTGTTGTTTAAGAATGGGGCTTCACTATGGCAGCCCCACCAGACTGATGACAACCATCATTGGTCCCCAAATCCATCTATAATAACACTTCTTTCTTTAGTCAGTTCCCCAAACTTTGGACTTGCCCTGGCTGTTCTATTTTTCATATCCTGTTTTCTGTCTACCCAGGCATCCTGTTGTCTCTAGGTTCAGGAGAGGATGAGAGATTCTCAGGGATGCCCACTTGGATACGTGATGTCGGTCATCACTCTCACCTGAATCCTGCAGGCGGAAGCGACTTCTACCTGAAGGCTCGCTGTGAGGTTTGCTCTGCACTCTGATCTTCAGTACCACATTGCATACACATATTGGAGGCAGAGCAAGAGAAAAGGACAGAAAGTGGGCCCGAGCGATACAGCCTCAAATTCCACTTTTAATGACATGTTTCTCCCAGCTAGACTCCCCCTTCTAATGTGTCAATAACCTTAACGACTGAACAAGCAGACAGAACCTAAGGTGACAGTTCTCCTTCCATACAACAAGGCCCTAGGAGCACCAGAGCCCGCTCCCAGAATGCCTTTGCCTTCACATTCTGCAGCTTTAGTCTTCCTTTCACTCTGAGCGAACTTACCCCTAGTCTTCTAGCCACGCGACCATCCTCAGGCTTTACACGGTTGTTGAAAATTGTTAAAATGATCTAAATTTAAGATTTTCTGCTGCTACATCTTTTAAGTCTTTAAGGTTAATGTTACTTCAATGCGCTCTCCAGTTCTTCGTCTCTGAAATTCATATCATCTCTCTCTGGTACTAGCAATCTTTTCTATACTGCAAGACTATTTCATAGCCTTGTTGTTTACTATTATACTATAGCGTTTTGTTAGCCACTCTTTATTTGCTTACTTAAGTTTACGAGGCAGGGCCTCACTATGTTGCCCTTACTGGTCTAGAACCTACTATGTAGACTAGCTTGGCCTTGAACTCAGAGAGATCCACCTGCTCCTGTTTCTTCAGTGTTGAGATTAAAGGCCGGTCCATCATTCCTAACATATTAGTGGGATTAAAGACACAGGCAGGCACTCATGCCCAGAGATACCACAGGCTGTAGTGGCATTTCAATTGTATTTTAATAAATAAAGACTGCCTAAAGATCTGAGAGTAAAACAGTCCCACTGGTCAGCCTTACAGACCAGGTAATGGTAACGCACATTTAATCCCAGTAGCCAAAATGAGACACACTTTTAATCCCAGGAGACACACTAGTTGCCATAGAAACTGGGGGCGGGGCATGCCTTTAATCCCAGCCCTAGAGAGGATTATAAAACAGGAAGAGACAGCTCTCAGATACACTCCCATTCTGAGATTCCAGGAGGCAGGATTGCCATTTTGGACTGAGGTTGAGGTCAGAGCCAGTGGCTGACTGTTTTGTTTTCAGGTCTTCAGGTTGCGCTCCAATTTCAGTCTCTCATTTTCTTTTTTAGTGGTGCTTCAAATGGCATTGCATGATCCCATGTATTAAGTGCTCGATAAAATTTTAGTTACTAGAAATGAGTTGGCTACAAAGCATAAACAAAGGTCAATAAAACAGTAGACCTTGAAAACTATTAGGATCCCTGTTGTCTTGCCTCTTCTTGAGTACATCTTTCCTATCTTTGATAAATGCGGACAGTTATTATTCCCTCAGACACACTCAGTTATGCCATGGATGCTTACGTTCCTCTGTTGCACTAAGATGCAAATATTTCTTATACATATTTTAATTATACATATTTTAAGTTGAGAGTATGTCTACGTTTGCTACAGGGTTTCATGAATTTGACAATTGATCTGGTGCTGATTCCTCTGTGATGATGATGTTTTCTACTGACTGTTCACAACTATTTCAACGTAGAAATGTACTTATTTTCATCTTCAGAGATATCCCATGCCACACATATGCAAAACAAGTATTCAGCAACAATAGAGACCAAGTGTGGCTAGTCTAAGAGGAAAATGGAGCATTTCTTCTGAGCTGATTTAGCCACAAAATGGAGTTCCAAGCCTCCCTTTGGCTGAGAGTTCCTAGCAAGGCTTTCTGTGAGGGAGTTCTGGTGTCTAGTTTCAAGTGTTGACAAGCATCTTCACGTCTGTGTCTCCAGCCTGCGTGGGCTTTGGTGTCAATTCTGTCTTCATTCTGGCCTCAGCAGAATCAATTCACTTTCTTTTAAGCTCAGCAATGCATTATCGCTCTATGTATTTGAATTTTATCCAGAATTTCTCCATATTTCAAATTCAGCAACTTTTTTTTTTCCAGAATACCTGTTTGCCATATTGCAGGAAGCAGCAGGAAGCTTAAGCCTCATCGTTAATTTTGAAACTGTCACATGGTGACGGTTTGGGTGTTGCTGTTCGGGCTAGGGTAAATGTGACACAGTAACAACTGTGTTTGGGAATATTAATACGACAATAGCAGCAGGCATTCGGATATTGACAGCGAAAGGTAGTTTCTTACACGGGAGTCGAGCGCGCGAAAAGCTGCCAGACATAGATGGACACATTAACAAAGGTGTTGTGACACGTGACCATCGTTTGCATAACGGGTGAAGTTTCGATTCCTGCCTCACATCACACAAATTCTAAACACAGGAGAAATCTAAAGCACTCAAAATATTATAAAGTTCTGGGAGCTGAAAAGTGGGTGACTGCCTGTGGAGTCCGATGGGAGGGGGGAAGCTCTCAAATTGTAAGTCAAAATCCATTTGCTCTGCCATCAGTGATAAAATCAATTATCTAAGAGTAAAAAATTTTGAATGGCAAATTTCAACACGAGCAACTTCCGAAGACAAGTAACAAACTGGGAGAAAACATTTGCAGCATACGTCACGGATGACAGGAGAGGGTTCTTAATATATAAAGAATCCCATAAAACACTGAAAAAAGGAGACAGAAAATTCACAGAATTAATATGCAAACAGCCCTTGGCCATATGGAAACATTTCCCACCTTGTTCATAACAAGAGCAATAAAAATGAAAACCATAGTAAGATGCCATTTGTCCGCATCAGCCTGGTGAACACTCAAAAGTTTGATCGCAGTCTGTTGTGGAGGCTTTGAGAAAATGCTCGCTCTCGCCCAAGACTAGGGGGAGATGAAGTGAAACGATGTCCAGGGAGGAGAACTCGACAGTGTCTACCAAAATTACTGTTGTCTGCTCCCTTTGTGTTGAAAACTCATGGTATTGACCTGAAGGAATCTTGTCGACAGGAAGACGGTTGGTTGTTCAGGGTCCTTACACGATGGTCTGTGACCATGAAACCGGAAATCAACCTAAAGCCACACATAGGGGAAGACTGGTTGGGTAAATTACAATATGTCTGCTCATTTGTGAAGATTTACTCAATGGTATAGAAGATAAATTATAGTGAATCTAATAATAACATAGGGGGTAAATAACACTGTCCTTGATGATGAACAGTCTGGGTGAAGACAATGAGTCCTAAAACCCCTTTAACCTTAGCGTAACAAGACTACCGTTGATAAATTTATTTTGAAATGATCTCTTGTGCTGTGCAAATCAGGAAAATTAGTATATCTTGATTTTTCAGCAAGGAGAGTTCACACAGTGGATGGAGGAAGACAAGAGTGAGGATTTGAGGTCTGATGGACCCGCAGTGAAGAACACTTGCTGCTCTTAAGGAAGACCTGGATCTGACTCCCAGTACCCACAGGAAAGCTCATGACTGTCTATACGTCCACTCAGGGAATCCAATGCCATCTTGTCTTTTGTGGGTACCAGGCACACACATGGTGCAAAAACATACATGCAGATAAATAATCATCCATATAATTATAAAAAAGAGTAAGGTTAAAAGAAAGGCAACAGAAAAATCCCATGTCATTGAATTGCAATTCTAGTTAGGAGTATAAACTCACAAGCAGTTTATGACAGACACCTTATATTTATGATTTTATGATTTCTGAGCTGCGTACATCTCATTACATACATGTGTTAGTTTTGTTCCTTTAAAGATCTGGGAACAATGACATCTCAGGAGTAATGAGCTCATTTGGCATCGACATCTTGGTTTCTAATGACCCTCCCACACTAAAACAGCAGGATATCTTACAGAAACAGTTCTTACCAGGGCGCAGGAAAGAAAGAGCATATCTAGGAAGCATTTTGTGCCAGAAACAAAGGAAATGTTCATAATTTAAGAGGGAACACATTAAAATGACTCGAAAGCCAAATATTTAGTCCAAAGGAACAGTAGAGGTCTAAAATCCACAGAAATTACAACATATGGGTTATAATAAAGGAGGGAGGGAGGGAGGGAAGGAGGGAGGGAGGGAGGGAGGGAGGGAGGGAGGGAAGGAAGGAAGGAAGGAAGGAAGGAAGGAAGGAAGGAGGGAGGGAGGGAGGGAAGGAAGGAAGGAAGGAGGGAAGGAAGGGGATCTGATACGAGTGAAACAGAGAGAAAGCGGTGTGGAAATGCCTTTCCCTAATAGATAATCCCATCCAGTGCACACTGAAGAATGAGCTGGGAAACCACTATTTGTTACCTTTGTGACAATGAAATAATTGACGCAGGGAAAAATACTATTGCGTGCACTTGAAAAATTTGGCAGGCGAGAAGGAGATATTTACATAGTTGGGAACAGTTGCTGATTATTTTATATTAATTATAAATGGTAATTTGTATACACGTAAGCAGATGTATTGGTGCAGAAATTGGATAGACTCTTAAACCAAGGCACAAACTCTGAGATCAGCTGAGCGGTGCTGAGGGTGGTCGCGTGGTGTCAAGGTGGCACTTGGAGAAAGAGATCCAGCTGGGAGAACTTACTCACATAAACACAGAACTCACGTCTCATTGTAAGCTATCATGCCTGGGAGTACAAAGCAGAAGGAGCATTTCATCAGTGGCAAAGCTGTGATGGAGAAGCCAAGAGGCAGGACTGAACTTGGCGGGAGAATTAGTGCTGAGGTAAAAATGAACCTCGAGCCTCTTGTGAGTTTTACTTGAAATGGGCTCAGCTCTCTGGAGAATGCCTGTGGAAGCGAAGACATCTGGATTCTTATTTATTAAGCAGGGTGTGTTAGTAACACACACCTCCCAATAATAGCTGTGGGGAGAAAATGGTTAAGTAGGTGAGCGCAGCGGTTACTCTCCATTGTCAGCTTGATAAAGTTTCATTTCATCCCCGAAACAAACCTCTAGGCAACTCTGTGAGAGGTGTGACCAGTGGGAAGTCACACTCCGGAAAATGGTGTGACCCATGGGAAGACACACTCTGGATGGAGTCCTATGGCCATTTCATGGGTCGCAGTCACAGACTGAGTAAAAGCCTGCGGACAGAGTTCACCACTCTCTCCTTTCAGACCATGGACCCAATGTCTTCCTGTCCAAGAAGCCTGCATCCTTAAATCTGGAGCTTAAAGAAACTCTTCGTTACATGTTTCTCTTCTCAAGTATTTAGCCACAGCAGAGAAAAAAGCAGCTGAGGCAACAGGAAAAGCAGAAGCGGCAACCACAAACAGGCAATGGGGCATAGCCACCCAAAGAACTAGGGTGCTTTTGATAGTGCAATACAACAGCATGAACACCTATGAACGAGGAGCATACGTGAACAAGACTGTCCCAGGGCAACTAGCATGACCCTCAAAATAATCAGTACGTCTATTTGCTAAAAACAATATTACTGAGTTAAAACTATTGCTATAATTTTACTTGATCCTGTTAAAACATAGTAGGGGAAATATTTAGCCATATAGTTCAGATAGGGAAATAAAATGACAAGTTTTTGATATACGTCCCAGAGTCATGCATCTAGAAAGGGTTATGTAGGAATTAAAAGAGGAGCCAATGTGGAGGAGGTATTGCATGTTTCTGTTGACCTACCCTGCTCTAATGGATCTCTCTCTCTCTCTCTCTCTGTCTGTCTCTGTGTGTGTATGTGTCTATCTGTCTGTCTGTCCCTTGGTGCTTGTATGAAGGCCCAAGGTCAATGTCAGCTGTCATTTCCCGGGTACCACCCATCCATGGGTTGGCGCTTTCCAAGCAGTAGAGCAGGTTAGTGAGTCCAGCGATCTGCCTGTCTCCACCTCCACACACAGGTTTTATATGGGTACTGGGGATCAAACTCAAGTCCTCCAGCTTGTAAGACAACCACTGTACCAACTGAGCCATCTCCCCAGCTCCACAGCCCACTGAAACTCCATCTTCCTTCTGCACCCTGCATCCCTCTCCTACATTTCCTGCTATGCTGTGCATGCCTCTGCTGGGAGTACACTCCAAATACTAAAATAATGGGTGATTTAACTAATATCCTATAATGCAACGCCCATTAGTGTGATACAAAATAATATTGTGAGATTTTATTAGCTCAGATTAGTAAACACAGATTGCATTCAAAGCTGTCCCCAGTTTATTTGTGAAATACTCACATCCGATAGACTTGTATAAAATAACCAAATTGTGCTGCCACGGAGCTGGAGAGTTGAGTCCCCTGCCGAGCAGGTTATGGGCACTCTTTTCTTTTTCCTTACTTCTGAAGAAGGATGAGGAGATGGTGGCTACAGGGTTTCTCTTTGTGCACCTTCCCTTGCTGCCCAGGAAGCTGATGGGAAGCAGGCACTTCCCCGTGAACAGTTCTGACCTTCAGGTCCTTGCTTTCTAACAGGTACTGATGGCAACATCAAATACCACTTCTCAGCGTTAAAGAATGAGTGTTATCTAGCAGCAGACTCTACCTAGCACAAGGTAGAGGGGATTTTTGGCAGATAGCCAAGTAATTAACTCAATACAGACAAAAAACAAGACCATGGGAAGCCTCCCTGAAGAGTCCTCCCTCTCGTCATTGTTACAGGAATATCTATCAAAGGATGGATTTGATATCACCATGGTAAGTATTTCTCTTTTGACCAGCTCTCTCATTTAACAAAGCAACATTATCACACCAAGGTGAAGGCTATATGGGGGGTCCCACTCAGAATAATAATGTCACAATTATGTTTTCCTATGCTGATGGCTGTGAGCACTAGAAGGGGGCAGCCCCAGCGGCCATTTCTCGAGCCCATTAGTTAATAGCCTTGTCCTCTATGAAGCGAGAGAGAGGATGGAGCTCTGGTAATAGAATTAAATGTTACAATTGTTGGCTTCCTGCATTATGTACATTTTAATGGCTTTAAATAGGGATGAGATGTTTCAAAGGTTTGTTTGTCTAAATGACCACAAACATGTCAGCGACACTTCTAGACGATAGATCATAGGAAAACATTTTGTAAAACTACTCAGTCCATAAATTAAATAGGAGTCGTTGACTGATAACGCAGAAACCTTCCATGAAGTTGTCTTACCCAAAAGCTCTCTTTCTAAGCTATCTGCCCACCCTTCAATCGCATCCCTCTCTTGGCAGTGATGTCTCCTAAAAGGCCACCTCATGGCTTCTGTTTGCACATCACCCAATTTCTTTTTGAGACATAAGTACTGAAACTTCGCTGGCCACTTTTCCTGAGACTGCCATCCTCGGGCTCACCTGTGATCTTTAAGGTAGTTTATTAGTTTCAAAGCTTATTAGGGATCAAAGCAAATGGACGAAGGGTTCATTTTGGCTTACAGTTCCAAAGGATCCAGTCATCCTGGGAAAGCATAGTGGCAGGAGAATGTCACATTGCGTGGCCAGTCTGGAAAGAGAGAGAACAGAATTGGTTCCTGGCAATAAAACATCAAGGCCCACCTCCAGCGACACACTTTCTTCCACAACTTTCCGCATTTTAATTATTCTTTAGCCTCCCCCAAATAAAGCATGAGAGCCTCAGTGAACCCAAATGTGTCTCCTGTAACATGATTGACTCATTGACTACAGTAATGAAACTTTGTACTTTTAACAGTTCCTGTCCATTCTTTTTTAGATATACAAAGTGAAGGCAACCCAAGGCAGGGGACACACTTCTAAACAACTCATTCTGCATGCTACTTTGAATGCCAAAGAGAATGAATAAGATTATTCCCAATAAGCCTGAAGCCCTATTTTTAGATCCCTTGAAAAGGTATATAGGTCAATGATATTAGTTTTAGTATGGTTAAGCACACGAAGTTATGATTTTTTGAATCTGGCACTACCAGTGGTAATGGACCAGCCACAAGCTCTGTCAAGCAGTGTGTCAACAGAGACACGTTGGAGCTTGATGGAGCATGGGGTTGACCCATTACCATCTTTCTGTTTTGTTGTCCTTAAACTTCAACCTTTTATTTAAAGGTAATTTGTCAGCTTTTTCTGTTAAGTTCTTGTATATGAATAACCAAGGCAGGCATTTCCAGGTGCTTATAATTTTAATTCATCTGTCTATTTCAATATCATATTTAAGTTATACACATTTGTACACGTTTGTACACATTTTACAAAAAGGATGCTACATATAACAACTGACCAGAGGATTCACATGGTCCTGAAAAATTATCTCAGTAGAAGTATTCTGATCTCTCTCAGAGATGAGGTTTTTTTTTTTTTTTTTGTGGTATAAACAACATGCTTTAGATTGCTGCGGTTGATAACACCGCTCCAGACTGTGCTGCACAGCCCCAAACAGCCCTGTGTGTGGTGGAATGCTTTGGTTTTCCTGACTGTGAAATGGGGCAGCTAGTATCTATCCGGTCATGCTATCCATGAAAGCATAGCCACCCCTAATCCTAAAGTCTCTGTTTATAGGATATTAACATAAAAGGAAAACTTCCTTTTTTGTGGCTCAAACTTTGCTTGCAAACTTTTTTTTTTTTTAAAAAAAAAGATGTTAGGATAGGGTTCCTCATCAAATCCCATGTGTCTGTAACAGTGGGCTTAGAAGCTGAAGGCGATGCCTCCATGTAGGAAAGCAGTCGCAGGACCAGCCACAAAACACATGCAACACTGTGGGATTCTTTCTCATGTTTTCCTATGATTTTCTTAATGAATAGTTCACTTGTTATTATTTTAATTAAAGGCATTCTTTCTCAGAGCTGAGGTTGTTGCAAAAGAATCAGAGCAGCTGAACTTGTCAAAACATTTAGGGTTCTGGAAAAATAATTTAAAATTGTATGGAAAACCAGTGCATAAGTCAATGCCAAATAATGTCCCACCGTGATAGCATGATCAAAGAGCAGGCGAAACAGAGGCCAGCTTGTCAAAGAAACTTTGTAACTGACACCCTAGTTCCAGAACACGGAGATGATCTGGACATGAAAAGACAAGACAGTCAAGGGAACTGTATGGACACATGTATGTACACATAGAGACCATAGAACGGGAGTGGATGTCATTCCTCAGGAATGTCACCCACTACATTATCAAACAAGCTCACTTACTGACTTGGAACTCGCAAAAAGTCTAGGCTGCCTGGCTAGCCAACCCCAGGTATCCTCCCTTCCCTTCCTCCTGCACACTGGAGCTACACATGTGCACCACCATACCTGGCTTTTCTAGGTAGACTTGAGGGGACCGGGCATGGCTCTTCATGTCCATAGGCAAGCAGTTTCCACGATCTCCCCAGCTCCTATTCTGAGATTTTTTTAAAATCAAAAAATATGAATATAGTCTTAGAAAATTTTATCCAATTGTTATTTGAATAAAAACATGGCTAGTCTGACCAGGAGGCTTTGTGTGGTTGTTTTTGTTCTTTCTACAAGAGTAGACATTCTGTTTTTTTTTTTTGTTGTTGTTGTTGTTGTTCTTTTTGTTTTTCGAGACAGGATTTCTCTGTGGCTTTGGAGCCTGTCATGGAACTAGCTCCTATAGACCAGGCTGGTCTCGAACTCACAGAGATCCATCTGCCTCTGCCTCCCGAGTGCTGGGATTAAAGGCATGCGCCACCGTCGCCCGGCAAGAGTAGACATTCTGTAAACAAACCTATACTTAATCCTCTCTCCAACAAATGTGACTTGTTTCATTCTCCAAAAAACTTTCTTGACTAATACTCAAAATAAAGAGTAGGGATTGTGTGACCATCTCCAGTTGCAGGGCTCTTTCCTTTTTTGTTTATTTTTATTTTACATGTGAAAATGTTTTGCCTGCATGTGTGTCTCTGTATCACCTGCATGCCTGGTGTCTGGGGAGGCCAGAAGAGGGCATCAGATCCCCTAAAATTGGAGTGACAGATGGTTGTGAGCCCCTTTGTAGGTGCCAGGAATTGAACCCAGGTTCTCTGTATGAGGAATTGAATTCAGGTCCTCTATATGAGCAACAAGTGCTCTTACCCACTGAACCATCTCTCCAGCCCCCCTGAGCAGTATTCTTGAAGAATCAAATGCCAGCTCTTTGAGATAACAAAGCATCACAAGCAGAATTATTTCTTCCTGGATGTGACTCTGGTTGGCTGGTCCTAATCTCGCCTCTCCCTACACACTGCCCAGTCACAGAAACAATACCAAACACCCCTGACTCACACTCTAAAACCCTGACCCATACTTCTTCACAAAGTGGGCTGTCTTCAACAGGGATAAATCCTGCTGCCTCATCGTAGGTAGATAGATAAACCAGATACAAATATCCAAAGCAAAACAGAAAACATGAATCTTCAATCTTGGAAAGAGAAAAAATCAAGGAATTACTTCAACTCTGAGACAGCTTTTAGTGATGTTCTGTGGCAGCTCTTAGTGGCAGACTTGAGCACTGATGCCAAAATCTTGAACTTGAACCTTTCTTTATTGCCTTTACCTTGCCGTGATGGCTAATTCATATGTGAGAAGAGGGACCCTCCCTTATGGGACTGCCATCAGACTGGCCAGCGAGCCTGACTGTGGAACATTGTCTCTATGGCTAACTGATGTAGGAGAGCCTGGTCCACGGTGGGCACCTTCTGTTTAAGAAACGTGGCATGAACGTGAGCTTGGAAGCCAACCATTAAGGAGCCTCCTCCATGGCCACTGCTTCAGCTCCTGCTTCTAGGGGTCTGCCCTGAATTCCTGCCCTGACTTCCCTGGAAAAGGAACTGTATATCAGCCAAATAAACACTTCCCTCCTCCCCAGCTTTGCTTTAGGTTATGGAGCTTATCATGACCACAGAGCAGAAACTAGGATCATCGCCTGTCTATACAGATTGATACACGTCAGTTCTCCTTTCTCGCCTCGTGGACAGTTTTCCCCTCTGCTTCCTGTTGAAGAAAAAACAGGCAAGCAGGTTCCTTTACTGTAAGATTATAAAGTTACTCTCTAAGCTCTAACATAAGAAAATTATTCCTTAAATTTACTGCTAATCCATCTTTTCCATGAGATCAGAGAATATTTATTAAATATTTAAATAAATATTCTATAATGTCCTATTTGACATAGGACCTTATATCTACAAAGGACTTAATTTTTCAGATGGCAAACTTCTGACTAAAACACTTAAAATATTTATAGACTATTTTCAATGAAATTAATAGATAATAATATACTGAACAACTTTGTAGACATAAAAGTTAAGAGCAGCCAGGTGTGGTGGCAGACACCTTTAATCCCTGCACTCAGGAGGCAGAGGCAGGCAAATTTTTGTGAGTTCAAGGCCAGCTTGGTCTACAAAGTGAGTTCACGATAGGAGAAACCTTCTCTCAAAACAACAACAAAAACCTTGAAGAAAATAAAAAGCCAAAGCCGACCTACAGTTGTAGCGCTCAGGGACGCCCCTTGACAGGGTCTTTCAGCACTGAGAAAACAGGTCTTGACTCTTGCTCCTTTTATTTTTCCACTACATATACTCCTAAATAAAGCATAGAAATATTTTCCATGATTTAAAAATTACTAAATTATTGGTCTCTTACTACATATAGTCAATTGTAGATCTACTTTCTTAATTTCTCTAGGGCATCATTAAAATTACACTAATTCATTGTACTCTTGGTAGACTTATTTATTAGTTGTTTTATTTTGATATGCCAGACCGTTGGTATGCTAAGGAAATAGTCTAACACTGATCTTCACCCCAGCCTAGATGCTTGCTATTTCAGATATTGCTACAATTTCCTGTACATGAACTTTCTGTTGCTGGTGGTGGCAGCGGCGGCAGTGGTGGTGGGGTGTGTGCACGCACGTGCATATGCGCACGTATGATATGTATTTGCTTACATGGATATATGCATATATACATATATGCATATATGTATATGTGTCCAGAGAGCAGAAGTCAATGTCAAATGTCTCCCTCAGTCTCTCTCCATCTTACCTTTTGAAACCATTTTTCACTGACCCTCCCCGCAGCTGACTCTAGGCATCACAGGCTAGGCATCCAACTTGGCTCTTGTGTGGTCACACGGGATCTGTACCTCAGCCTTCAAGCTTGTGTAACAAGCACTTTACCATGTCCCCATGTCTCACTCCCTGCCCATTTGAAGAGCTTTAGGGTGTATGACCAGCTGTGTAATTTGTCTGATGTCACTAACACTAAGTTCTTTTCCCAAATTTTGCTGACTTGTGTTTCTCCTGAAGCATACACATGCTCCAGTTGTTCTGTCTCTTCAACAAAAATTTTTATTGGAATTTTGACCATTTATATATTTAAGAAATATATTTAATAAGTTGTTTCTGGTTGTGACTTTTGCATTGCATTCAGAACATATATCTACATATATATTATTCTTAAAGTTGCATATTTGGAAAATTATATAAAAATGCATATCATATTTAAATATGAAAATTCTTTAATGGAAAGTAGATATTTAAAGAATACTAAATTTCATTGATGGTTCGAATGTGACGATCAGAACTAATGGAATTTTTATTTTCATTAATTTAAGATAGTTTACAAGACCATATGTTTATATTATGACACATTTATGTGTGCCCGTCATTGTACTTTGCTCCTACTTGACCACTAGGAAGTCTTAGAGATCTTTATTCCACAAGTGCAGTGCACTCTATGTGTGAAAAATCGCCCTTCCTGGTATCACTATGGTTTTGACAAAGATGTGGTTCTCCTCTTTTATGATATATTTATCTATAGTTTGTCTTTTTTTCTATGGAATCATTTGTTTTGTTTTAGGATAGTAAACCCCTTTTCTTTCTTTCTTTCTTTCTTTCTTTCTTTCTTTCTTTCTTTCTTTCTTTCTTTTTTATTTTATTTTCTTGGTTTTTCAAGACAGAGTTTCTCTATAGCTTTGGACCCTGTCCTGGAACTAGCTCCTGTAGACCAGGCTAGCATCAAATTCGCAGGGCTCTGCCTGTCTCTGCCTCCCAAGTGCTGAGATTAAAGTCAGCCCACCACTGTCCAGCTGCTTTAGGGAACTCTTAATACATTGGAAAGTTCTTTCTACACTACTGTGGAAAGGCTCCAGAAGCTTCTAGTAGAAGCCATAACTTCCTCTTTCATATTTCAGTCTCATTCCTCCTGGGGCTAATGCCTGTATCTAAGCAAATAGCAACTTTCTAATCTTTCATTATCAAAAGCCTGGTGCTCAATGACAGAAAATGTCATTCTTGAACTAAGAAAATGTGGGGACACACACACACATATACACACAGAAAGAGAGAGAGACATAGAGAGAGAGAGAGAGAGAAGAAAGCATATATTTTCAATCAGATGGTTCCTGAATAGCATGAAGATTCTCTCTCCCCCTCTCTCCCTCCCTCCCTCCCTCCCTCCCTCCCTCCCTCCCTCCCTCCCTCCCTCTCTCTCTCTCTCACACACACATACACACACACACACACACACTAGATGAGGGAATCCAGGTCACAGCTTGGTGTTTAGGATGTGAATATATTCAAAGTCCATGATATAACTGAAGGAAACCCAGCATCCTTATTACAAAGCCCATTCCTCTGGACAATGGACACGCACTAACGCTTATTAAATGCCATGGATTTTAACCAGGCTGCAGCATGATGGGATCAGACTGAACATCTCCACGTTTGGATGGTTTTATTCCATCCTCTCTGGCTTCTCTTGTATTCCAACGCCATGCCAACTATAACTTAACAGTAATTTTTTTTTTTTTTTTTGGTATATGAGGAGACCTCACCTGCCTCATTCTTGCAGAGTATCATGAAAGTGATGGCTGAAATATCTACGAAATTGTGTCTGCCCAATAATTTGTTGAAAAGAAACATGCAAATTAATTGCCTGATTATGTACTGTTACTATAACATGTCAAAATGACCTAAAAACAAAAAAGTCATCTTCTGGTCTGCTGTGTTTCTTGTGGTCAGGGTTTGGGGAAGTGACAAGCTTATGTAGGTGGCTGCTTTCCAGTCTTCAATACTCTTCCAACCGAGTGTTTCCTGAGTGGCACGGAGACAATACAGAGGGGGAAGTCTGAGCATCCCAGAGGCAGCTTGCCATTTCTTCATGTTGTCTCCCCATATGTCTGGATGGTGTTCATGAAGCCAGCATCAGAAGACACAGCGAGCAGACAGGACCACCATTTGAGATCCGTTCTCAGAAACAGGTGTCACTTCTACTAGATTCTATTGATCCACCCCTGATGCCAGAGGAGGTCTCAGATTCTGTCTTCTCTTTGGGAAATTGATACAGAATCTTGGATGTTGAAACAGTGCTAATCCTAGATTGGTTCTGAACAATGTCTACTTTTAAATGCGCTATCAGTGGTGCTTTTTTATTACTATAGTTGCTAATAGTTGGTTGCTATGTCTTGAAATGGATATTAAATTTGAACAAAATATTAAACCCTTGCTTTATATTACCTATCTTTTTTTAAAGTGCTTTTCTTTTTATTTTTAAATATGTGTATGTGTGTGTGTGTTGTGAGTAAGGGAATGTGCAGTGCTCACAGAGGCCAGAAGACTGAGGCAGAGCCCCTGAGGCTGGAGTTCGAGGCTGCGCTGAACCACCCTGCATGGACTGTGAGATCCAAACAACAGTGCTCTTCATTGGTGAGTCATCTCTCCAGCCCATGACGTAACTTTTGATTGTTTCTAGTTCCTGTGCATACAATCATCTGATCTATACATAAAAGTCATTTATCTCTCTTCTGTACCAAACATATTTTATTTTTCTTGTCTTGTAGAATTCTTTGAATCTTTAATTCAACACTAGTTGAATGAAGGGGAAAAAAAACTCATGTCCCTAAGTCTGAAGGAAATAATTTTAACCTTTCCAATGAAATACAAGGATTAGTATGCCAGTTTCAGATATTTTATTTCAGATTATAGTGTTCTTCTTCATATTTAATTTGCTAAAATTTAAATAGTAAAACATTAAAATTTTTAAGTTTTATCTAATGTTTTCTGCTTATAGTGTGATAATCTTTTTACTCTTTTAATCTGGTGTTTGTCATATTAAATCCTTATCAAGTTATGAACACATGAATTTTGGTTGGATATATTTTTAATATATTGCTGTATTTGATTTGCTAAACATTTCATTTTGTAAAGATTTATTTTTTTATCATTTTATGTGTATGTGAGTTTATATATACCACGTGCATGCAAAATCTCACAGAGGCCAGAAAAGGGTATCAGATCCCCTGGGGTTGGGGGTTAAAGATGGTTGTGAGCTGCCATGTAGGTGCTTCTAGTCTTCTACAAGAGCAGCAAGTGCTCTTAACCACTGAGCCACCTTTCCATCCTGATGCTAAACTTTTTAGTATTTATTTTCCATAATTTGACACACAATTTTGCTTTCTCACAATGCCTTTGTAAAGTTTATTTGGGACTTCTTAAATGAGGGAATTACTTTCTTTTTTGATATACATATACAGTTGCAGTAAAGGATGTGATGGCTTGTTCTTTGACTCCCCAGTAGAAATCTTTATGAAATTATTATTTGGCCAGGTTATTTTTTGTTGGAGGGAAATACTTTATTACTGATTCATTTAATATTAGGTTATAAAAATGAATCATTTTCTATGTTGTATAAAATACTTTGAGTAAGTTAATCTTCTATTTATCTTCTCTTCCCCACTTGAGCCTGAATCCTAGGCAAATGAACAAAAACTAAACTTTTAAATTCCTTTGAAATATTTACTAACCTTTTAAAGTCAATAAAATTATATCAATCCTTCTTTAAAGCAATATTTGTCTTCTATAAAGGAAGTTATTTCAGAAAATAAAAACCTCTACATAAACATGGTTAGTTCCCTTTTAATATTAAATAGGTGAAAAACTAAGCATCGCTTCTGGGTGTTGAAGGTCCATTCAATAAAATACAAGAAATAAGTCGTGGGGCCAGATAGAAGGTTTGGAAGCTAAGAGTGCTTGCTTCCCTTTCCGAGGACCCAGGCCCATTTCCCAGCATCCGTTTGGTGGCTCACAAGTACCTGTAACTCTAGCTGCAGGATATTCAACCCGTTCTGGTCTCCGTGGCCACCAGATATGCAAGCAATGCACTTAAATGCATGCAGGCGAACATCCATCCATATGAAATAAATAAATCCAGATGAGGTACCAGGACTGAGACAGGGAAGTAGACATGGGGTCCCACTCCTAACTGAGAAACTGTGTGCAACTGATACCTGCTGGCAAAGGGAAATCCATTTGTCTCCTGAGTTGTGGCCCTGGGTGGATCAACCACACTCCAGAGTAAGGGGCCCCGTGCGCAGGAGTAGCCGGCCAACACAAGACCACAGGACGGACTCAATGTTTGGGGTGGGTTTTTTTGTTTCATTATAGCATTTTTGTTTTCCTGGGTTTGTTGTTTGTCTAATTTTCGGAGGGTAGTTTTTCAAAAGAGAGGAGGGGGGAGAGAGAGAGCATGAAGCAAAAAGTTGCGTAGGTGAGAGACGGAGAGGAACTGGGAGGAGGTGGAGGAGGGGGAAGCAGGACCAAAATATAGTGTGTGAAAAAAAACCATAAAAAATGTTTTTCACTTAAAAAGTCATTTCAGAGTCAATAAAGTAACTGAAATAAAAAAGAAAATAATTGGTTAAGGAAGACTAGCCTTTGGTCTTGGTCGGGGTTGAAGAACCGGTACTGCAGCCGCTCCATTTCCTTTAGTGGACCGGAAGTGTCTCTGCTTGTCTTCCAGCTGCAGTGTATGAGAATGTTGACATCTCGCGAGATCGCGATGCTTCCAGTTTAGAAACCTGTCCGTCTCTATCTTCTCCACAGAACTTGGTTTAATCCTTTGCTCTATTAAAGAAAAGGGGCGATAAGATAAGCATCTGTAAACTATTAATGCCTCTCACCACAGCTGATGTCCTAATTCCAGTCTGGTCCATTTCAGGGCAGCCTACCCAAAAAGAATCCCAGGCTGTTACAGAAAGTGAGGACATTCCCGGGGGTTATAAGCTGCTAGCCCCCACTTGCCTCTAGTCAGGGAACAAGCTGTAGTCAACTTTAGCATCCTGAGATAGAGAGCATTACATGTTAGAATTTCTTTCAGAGTGTACTTTTTAAAATAGTAATTGATGTTTGAGCGCCGCAAGGATGGAGTTGTATATTTTATCTGAAACAAATGCTTTAGAACCAAAACAAAGGATGGTGAAGGTGGTGACTGAAATATGCATTCGTTTCCTGATACTGCAGCTGCACCTGTAGAAACTTGACAACTTAAATCAAAGAAGCAATACATATGTCACAGTACTATAGAAATGGTCCATCGTACACAGATACCTGATAAAGATTCGTTGACAAATGCATCAAATAATTGAAGGTCTGTGGTACAATCAGGATACAACAAATGCTAATAGAATGAATTTAACATGCTCTCTGTACTGCTAGCTCGGGATTAGCCCAGTAGGATGTGAACTCAACAGCTGAATCTCTTACTAACATGACCCGAGAGTCCACAGCTCTGTCTAGTGGCTCATGGCTCTGTCCACTGGCTCACAGCTCTGTATATTGGCCCACGGTTCTGTGTAGTGACCCCATGACACAACAGAAATAAAGCTACAACCAAGTAAAACCTCAGGTTCTGAGCCCATGACACTTCCATGAGGATCCACACCAACTGACAGGAACTTATGAGTAGTCATGTCTCCTAAGAGAGCACACTGTGGGTTACAGATCACACTGAGCAGTGTTTGTGATTTCCTGGATTTTCTGCATTTCACGTGTCCATTTTTATATGGTTTAGGGTTTTTTTCCATGCTTCATTTTGTTCTTTCTTCGGATGATGCTAATGGGCTGGTATTGACGAGTGTCCCCAGTTCAGCTCATCACACTGGGCAGTATTCATGAAGTTCCCCTGTATGCCAGCTGAAACGGGTAGTGGTTTAAAGGCAGAGAGCCAAATTCATCACAAGGATAATGGCTAAATATATTTTGTTTTGTTTTCTGAATTTTAATGACTGAATGGAAGACTTATTCATTATTTATCTATTTCTGAATTTTATCAAATAGTTCTACTGGTAATTACCCTATCTCTGTATTTATAGAAAAGTGGTACATTATCAAAATAATAGCCTGATTCCATATTTATGAAGGATCTGTTAAAACTATAAATATAGATACATGGCACACATGATTAGTGCCAAGGGAGGCCACATATAGGTTAGAATGGGGGGAACCACAGATAGCTAGCACCTTTGGTGAAATTAGCAGTACAGCCAGTTCCATTTGGTGGAAAATGGCCCCGCTAAACAACATACCATTTATCTTAAAGGGAAATGTGCCCTGATTCTTATTAACCGACGTCACAGAAGTAAAGGAATACAGTAATCACACTGCAGATTCAGCAACACAGAATAGTGTGCTTTTATTTCCTATTGGTCAAAAAAGTGTTGAAACTGAGCATGGATGCAGACATCAGTGACTTACTACAGATGCCTGGTAACACTTCCTGGGGATTCTCATAAAGTCAGGTAGCAAGCAAACCCAATTGTTGGGAAGAGGGACTCTAAAACCAGCAAGGCTGTAGAGCATTGACATTCCATACACCAGCAACCTTTAGGAAAAAGGGGGGCATGGATCAATCCTACCTTCTCCACTGTATACAAACATTCCATCATGAACGGGCGGCACGATTACAGCTGCATTGTTTATCTCGAGTACGTAAGCAGATCTGTTTCTTAGACATCCCAATGGAAAATCTCATACTCACTGATAAGAGACAGGATTACATTTCCCACAGAGAACATTGGTAAAATGTGATGGTGGCCCCAAGTGCTGACCATGTTTTATAGTTTTGATAAATCTTTCCCAAGGCACCTATGTTGTATGTTTGGGTACCCGATTCTTGGCACTATTGAGAAGCCGGAGCCTTTACCAAGTGGGGCCTGGTGGGAGATCTTCAGGTTATTGGGAAAATTCATTTTAGGGAAATAGTGGGACCCCAGAACCTTCTTTTTCTCACCTGGGACCATGACCAGATGTCTTTGTGAGATCCTGACATGATGCCTGTCCCTTACTTGAGTCTAAAATCAATGAAGCTCTTACATATGGCCCACAGCCCCCAACTCTGGCAGTCAAGTGACCATAGCTATTGAGTTCATTTAGCTCAAGGATTTGTTATAGTTACAGAGAGCCGAATAATACATTAATAGATGTGGGCAATGTTCCTCAGAGTTTCAATACGTACCAGCCATACCAGTATTGTTTAAATGGAGGATTTTTTAATGTTTAAAAACCATAGATTCCTTAATCCCAGCACCTGGGAGGCAGAGGCAGGCGGATCTCTGTGAGTTCGAGACCAGCCTGGTATACAAGAGCTAGTTCCAGGATAGGCTCCAAAACCACAGAGAAACCCTGTCTCGAAAAACCAAAAAAAAAAAAAAAAAAAAAAAAAACATAGATTCTAGATTCTATCTAAAGCAACAGTATGTACAAATAAGAAAAACTGAAACTGTATAAAAAAAGGAGAAATGTGAGAAACAATATTACTTGCCAAGCATATTTTAAGAAACAATGTGAACATCTCACATACCAAAGACACGACCACACTCTATGTTTAACTGATATGGAAGGATACGGTAATTTGAGTGGTATTATAAAATGAAGATATACTAACATAGTAGGCAAACAGAGTCAATCATAGAGCTAATAGGAAGGACCTGGGTGTGTGTGTGTGTGTGTGTGTGTGTGTGTGTGTACAACCAATCAGGAAATCTATAAAACATAGACAAAACCCATAACTTTTAATAAAGGTTCTTTTGCCTGAATGAGTAGGTAGTCATGAAAGATAATTAAGGGAAACTAGCAACCGTCACATAACCTACAATGGACTCCACATTAACTACAAATACCATGGGTTCTCAGCATCTGGCTGATAGCATTAGTTAGCCACTAATTCCTGGAGGGTCTTGTCAGTGCAGATGTACTATCTGAGAAGCCTATCAGATCTCTGCAAGGTTGGATGCTTTAAAGACTCATGGTCTCATGAGCCTTTTGCTTCCTGGGAGGTGTACACTAACCACTGGGATTTTATCTTGTTTTGGGAAACAGGCACCCTTTACATTCATCCTTGGCTAACAGCCTCCTGAACTTAGTAGGGGCAGCCTCAGAAGTTTGTGTCTTCACCCAATCATTTGTTCACACACTCATTCATTCATTTAGTAGTTTAATGAGTGTTCATTGAGCATTTGTGAAACACAAACCTGAGCATATGCTTGGTAGTGTAAAGGATGTTTGAAATATGACTGCCTGGCATCAATGGACACCTTGAATTTTAGCAACCACAGACAGTATTATTTTCTGAGGACAAAGACAATCACACAAGCACTTCATGACTAGACTTCCACTGCCCCTACACCTGTCTCCATCCTCATCACCCTACTCTCTGCCTTCAAGACTGACTTTCCTAGACCCAGTCTACAGGATCCACTGCCTCTGCCTTCTGCTTCTCATATACCACCATTAGAGAGACTCTTCAATGCCTTCTCCTATTTGACTGTTCTTTCCGCTTCCTGCTGGGGCCTTGGTGATTACACAATGTCACCTTTTTCTATTTCCAGGGCCCATAAGAGACTCTTTCCTGTGCCTTCCAGAACATACTCTTGCCTCTTGGGACGCCTGACTCCCTTTGGCATCTCTAGTGTCTCCTGGGTATTTAGAACACCTGCTTCCTCTCACTGGAATCTTCCGACTGCCTAAAGCATCTCTCTGCTCAGGTGTCCCAGAGCTACAGGGCACTCTGAGCACCCAGTCAGCATCCCAGGCCCTGTCGGAGCTGACACACTGAGAAGGCATGGAAATTTGGGCCCTGTGGAAATCCTCTAGAGCACCCAAAAACCCTTTAGTTCCTTTTTAAA